>NW_028258357.1:13375625-13682500 GCF_053883595.1 Heterocephalus glaber | reverse complement strand
GGGAGAGTTTGTTTCAAAATAGAATTAGCTCAGTGGTGGCACCACCTGCCTCGCAAGTGCAAGGTCCTGAGTTCGATCCCTGGTACCAAACAAACAAACAAAGTTTTACAGATGAGGCTAGGGATGCAACTCAGTAGTTGATCGCTTGCCTAACAGTGATGAGGTCTTGGGTTCAATCCCCAGTATGGAGGGGGAAAAAGCCGTGATCATCAAGAATATGATGATTTTGTTTTCATAAAATGAGAATTATATCAGCAAAAGAGAAACTGCTTTGCAAAATGGGTTTCTGACTTGTTTCCTGGAGTGATGCTCCCATGAGCACTTATGGGGAAGGGCAGATGTGGGAAGAACGAGGGGCCCCTCTTTCCTGAGCATTCATAGTGTTTGTAAGGAGCTGATAGGTGAAGATCATGGCACAGCTGACCTATCTGTGAATGGATTAAAAGCATTAGGGTGTTTGGGACTCAGAGTACATTTTTTGCAATTAAAAATATGATTAGCAGTTAGCTAAAAACTGACTAGGAATCCTAACTTGAGTTTTGAAAACTGCAATGGAAAGTGATAGGAAATGAGACTACAACAGTAATAAAACAGCAAGAAACTAGTTTTTGTGACTCCTCAGTGTGTCGAAGAGGGAACTATTAATGAGGAAGTGAGCAGGCTGGAGAGGCGGGGAAGAGAATTTTAGGTAAAATGGGCCGAGATCTAGCTCCATGGTGTTGCTGCCTGCCTCGCAAGCGCAAGGTCCTGAGTTCAATCCCTGGTACTGAAAAAAAAGAGAGAGAGAGAGAGAATTTTAGGTAAAGAATCCTGCAGGTGGTTCAGGGGAACTCCGGATTGGGGCACTGGTTTGTACTGAAGGGGATGAGTGTGTTCATATTTCAGGTATTCAGTGATGCCCGTGCTTGTATGTTACTTCTGTAAGCTTTCTGTATTCTTCCAGACATTTCTTTCAAATTTATCATCTTTTCCTGGAATGGCAGAGATAAATTTGGTATTTATAGAAAGCCCTTTTGGATTAAAAAAGGAAAGATAGGTATGCTATACTTATCTGAGCCTATGTATTACTCTTTTATGAAGCTATCTTAGGTACAAGGAGCTGTTGGCACTATAGCACATTTTGAGTGTGGGAAGCTGCAAAGAAATAACTGACTTTTTAAAAATTACTAAGCTAAAAAGTTCAATTCAAGGATAGAACTGCCTAGTTTCTTCTGGGTGGTATGGAAAAACTACTTTGTTGGTTTGGGCTGTCTGGTAATTGTGTTTTGGAGCTCTCCGTGGGGAAAAACAAGTATTTGTAAGTTGTTTTGACATCAGGCAATGATAATCTTATCATTGGAAGTATAAAAATAGGAGTGGCATAAAAAATAAATAAATAAAAATAAAAATAGGAGTGGCCAAACAGACTATCAGTGAAGTGGTATGCTAGCATTTCCAGGAAGAATGCAGTCTGTCTGTTGTAATTATTTCCTTTATTTCTCAGCCTCTCTTGCATATATTTTAGATTGCTTTTGCTACCATATAAGCATGAATTGAACTGGCTTAAGGTCATCCTGGCATAACATTGTTATACCCTTTATAGGTAAAGAGAGTGATTTATGTTGATTTCATGAAAATTAGCGAGCCTGAGCACTAGTCTTCAAGAGTCTGTTTACTAGATTCTCCCATTTGGAAAACTGTCTTGGTTTCTGCAGCAGGAAAGGTGAAATAATAAACACTGAACAAAGAAAATCAGTTTCCCCTGGATGTTTAGATAAGTATGGGGTTTTTTTGGTACTAGGATTGAACTTGGGACCTTGCGCTTGTGAGGCAGGTGGCAGCACCACTACTGAGCTAAATCCCTGGCCCATTTCTCTTCTTTTTAAATCTGAAAAGTAGTTCCAATTTTGAATTGTTTGGCAACTGTAATTTTAAGTTCAGGAAAGAGGGCATAATGTATAGAGAAAGGATAATTTGTGCCTTTCCCTCGGCTTAGTGTTAGTCTTTGGACATATCAGCAGTCAGAAGTGACGAGATATAGGGGAGGAAGAGAAGGGCTGATGGTGAGATTGTTTACAAATCCAAGGATGTTTCTTCCATGGCAAAATCTCTTGACATCATAGTCTTTACAAGTTTCAACTCAAGGAAACTTTTGAAGGGGCTTTTTTGGAATCAAATAGTTTGAAAATTCTAGAAATTCGAGTATCTTTTAATTATTTTATTTATTTATTTATTTATTTTTGGTACTGGGGATCAAACTTGGGTCCTTGCACTTGCACAGCAGGGGGCGAAACCACTGAGCTGAATCCCCATCCCCTTTTAATGATTTTAGATTAACTAGAATTACTAAATTTTTGAACTGGAGAAGTCGTGACAAATCATGCAGTCCAGCCTTTTAACTCACCGGTAAGACCAGAGCTTGGCAGGACTTCTTGTTTGCCTGAGGAGAGCTGAGAAATTGCAAAACCGGGTTTCTAATCCAGAGCTTCACAAAATCGCCTTGCCCTTCTTGCGTTGGTGTGGAAGTAGTCCGCAGGATTGGGAGACTCAGGTGATCCCAGTCTCAGCAGAGGCTCAGGGTTACCTGCATCCTTGCCCTTTCCACTCATATTTGACAGTTGCCTCTATCACAAGGGAGGGTATTTTGTGTGTTCCTGCCAGGGAATCGATCCCAGGGCCTTGCGCCTGCTAAGCAGGCACACTACCACTGAGTTACATTCCAGCCCTGTTCTTTTTTTTTTTTTTTTTTGTTACCAGGGATCAAACTCAGGACCTTGTGCTTGCAAGGCAGGTGTGGCTCCACTGAGCTCAATCCCATGCCCTGTTTTTGGATTTTGAGATACAGGGTCTTGCTACGTTGCCCAGGCTGACCTTGAACTCAAGTGATCTTCCTGCCTCTACCTCTATACATCACCAAACCAGGCTCGAAAATATCTGACTCCACTAATAATATATGCTTTTAAAAGAATTTTTAAAAATTTTTGTTAGTGGCCGGGGATTTAGCTCAGTGGTTTCGCTGCCTGCTGTGCAAGCATAAGGACCGGAGTTCGATCCCCGGTACCAAAAAAAAAAAAAAAGTTTTGTTAGTACATGTTTGTAGTACATAATGATCACATTCATTGTGGAGAGTTGGTACACGTACACAATACAACTTACTCTTTTTTTTTTTTTTTGGTGCCGGGGATCGAACTTGGGAACTTGCGCTTGCGAGGCAGGCGCTGGAACCACTGAGCTAAATCCCTGGCCCCGAAAATTTTACTTTTTTTTTGGTACTGGGGATCGAACTCAGGTCCTTGTGCTTGCGAGGCAGGCAGTGGAACCACTGAGCTAAATCTCCAGCCTACAACTTATTCTTTTTACTTCCTCTTTCCTCCTTTCTTACTAATTTTTCCCTCAAATATCTGGCTCCCCATTAACCCAGTGGTTTTTCCACCTCACCAAAGTCTACAAGCGAGACAATGTCAAGGACTAGAAATACTATTTACATCAAATAGCTTGTATTGGGTACCTAATAGAGATAATTACCATTTACCTAATATCTCTGACATACCAAGCAGCATTATGATAGGAACTCTTGCCTGTATTATTTAGTCCCTACTGTCCTGTAAGACAGATGTTATCATTTTCTTTTACAGATAAGGAAGCTAAGACTTAGTGAGGTTAGGTAACTTGCCCAAGGACACACAGATATGTAGATAAGCTTAGTATGTTGTCTAGAGCTTGGATCCTGAGACTTACAGTGATTTTTAAATCAGAACATATTCACACCATTCCTTGCTGTGAGCCATTGTTCTGATATTAGTGTATTGTGTTTACTATTGGTAGAGGTTTGTGAATCTTCTACCCAGGACATGATGGAAAAAAGATATTACTATCCCCAGTTTGTTCTCACTGAAGAAGGAAAACAGACACCTGCAGTGATATGAATAGACGTGAATGAGCATTTTCAGAGGGCGCAGATTTTTCATGCAAGGAGAGCTCACTGATTGGAAAACTTTCTGATTGGGCAATAGTAAGTGTTAAAGGTTGAAAACGGAATTCTTTATATTTGCATTGGTCCATTTAATAGGAGCATGGCTCACAGTGAATGAAATGGCAGGTTATGTTATTTCCAGGCTGCTTGTGGACATTAGTGACATGGAAAGGATTATACATGGCTCACATTTCCCCACTTATTTTCATGAGAGTTGCTTTTTTATCTCTTATTTCTCTTCCTCATTTCACACCCACAGTCATGTATTTTTTGACCTTTAAAGCAATTTGTTTAATAGTTAATCATTCTTCATAGATCCCAAAGTTAATAACTTTGTATAGCTAAAATAGCTTTTGTAAGATGATACTGTTACTATCTTGATGAAAAGATAGACTTAAACAAACGTTAGGGTTTTCTTTTCCAAAGACTTGGGTGATGCATTCCTGCTAATGAATGAAAGATTTTGTAGAGGAAGGAGGCTTCTGTAGCTCTTGATAAGAGTAGGACCTGGACCCTGGAGAAGGGAGCACATTCAGTCGGTCTCAGCCCTGGACCTGCTGCTTGTGGGCTTGCGGATCTCCTGATGGAGACGCCCCTTTGTGGCTTAGAGTCTGGGGGAACAATTTAGGCATCATGTGTCCCTTGTGACTTAATTTGGTGGCTGTGTTCATCTGCCTAGGCCCAACTAAACGTTGTTTCCCTCATTTAAAGCAAATAAATGCCACAAGTCATATTGCAGGGAGCATATTTCAATGCCTTCAGGGCACACCCTGATGGGTATTTCAATGCTATATTTATATAAATTAATCTTGTGTTGGGCTGAGGATTTAGCTCAGTGGTTTCGCTGCCTGCTGCACAAGCGCAAGGACCCGAGTTCGATCCCCAGTATCCAAAAAAAAAAAAAAACTAAATTAATCTTGTGTTAGTTATCACAGGTTTCTCTGAAGCAGGTTTCTCTGGATACGACCTCTGTTTAGCTACTAAAGGTGGATACCATATGTGAAAGTTCTCAAACTCATTTAAAAATTCTACAGTTCAAACTTTTTTTTTTTGGTGATGGGGATTGAACTCGGGACCTTGTGCTTGCGAGGCAGGCACTGGAACCATTGAGCTGAATCCCCGGCCCCAGTTCAAACTTTTAATGAATGTGTTAATGTTTTTTCTCAATTTAGTCTTAAATGGCCCGGGGTTGGCTGGGGTCGAAGCATAGGCAAGCGCAGGCTGGCAGTGTTTAGTCAGCAGGTACTGACACACGTGGTTCGCTGTCTCACATCCCCTGCCTGCTTCCTGCCTCTCCCCTTCCCCATGCTCATCGCAGTGAGTGAAGCAGACAGAAGGGATCGTGGTGGGCACTGCTCCAGAGGCTGTCGCTAGAGGAGCCTGGTACAGTCTCGTGGCCTCAATCTGCCACTTTGCACTGGCTCTGGTACCCCAGACTCCTGCATGAGGACAGTTGATTTCAAAGGTCTTGGAATCTTGTGTCAACACAGTGACATTCTGACTGCCCACAGGGATGTTCTCAGGTGACTTTATTTCCTAGTAGCTAATCAAGTATGTCAGAGAGGGTTGGGTTTTCATTTTTATTTCATAGAATTTACATGTAGTTTATATGTAGAATGTATAGCAAAAAGTGTACTTTAATAGAAATTAATAAACAACTTCCCCTCAAGTGAATCAGTATCCATATAACTACCTTGTATTATGTTCTTTTTTTTGAGACAGGGTCTCACTCTGTCATTCAGGCTGGCCTCGAACTCCCAGTGTTCCTCCTACCTCAGCCTCCCGAGTGCTGGGATTATAGGTGTATGCCACTGTGCCTGGCTGCCCTGTATTATGTTCTATGTCAGGCTACTCTCAATGTTTGGAACTGGAGGGGAAAACAGACTAGAAATCAGAGATACTAAGGACAATTTCTACTCCAAAGGAGTTTACCATCTGGTTCATTGTTGTTTCTTTTTGTTTGTTTGGTTGTTTTGGTACTGGGGATCGAACTGGGGACCTTGGGCTTGGGAGGCAGGCAGTGGAATCACTGAGCTAAATCCCCACCCCCTCACTGTTGTTTCTAATAGGATTTATTTTTAGCCACACTGGGAATTGAACTCCATGGGCATCCTTCCACTGATCTCCACCCCCAGCCATTTCTTTTTTTTTTTTGGTACCAGGGATCGAACTCAGGTCCTTGTGGAACCACTGAGCTAAATCCCCGGCCCATCCATTTCTTATTTTAAGACATAGTTTTGCTACGTTGCACAGGCTGGCCTCAAACTTTTGTAGATCTTCCTGTCTCTGTCTCCTGAGTAGCTGGGATCCCAGGTGTGCATTGTCATACCCACCTTTAATGGCAGATTTTATTGGTACAATTACAGGTTCACAGCTAGTGAACTAAGGCAGAGAGAAGGTGGGTTTCCTTTAGTTTATTTCCTTTAATATTGGCATTTTGTAGAACTATAGGGAAGTACTATATCACAATCAGGGTGTGAACATTGATAAAATCCACAAACCTGTAGGTTTTCCCAGGCTTATTTGTGTGTGTGTGTGTGTGTGTGTGTGTGTGTCTGTCTGTCTGTCTGTAATTTTATCAGGTGTGTAAGTTTGTATATCTACCACCATAATCAAGACAGTGGACAATTTATCACCACAAAGATTCCTCTTCTTTGTCCTTTTGTAACTACTCCCACCTTCCTCCCCAAGCCCTCACAACTACTAATCCAAGTTTTGAGTGTTTGGGTCACTTACAAAGCATTTCATAGGGCTGACGGTGGCTCAGTGGCAGTCCCAGCTCACACACACAGAGTACCCACCCAGAAATACTGTGTCCAACACAGTCATGCAGAGTAGAAGATTCACGAGTGGCTTTTTTATTTCAGCGTAATTCCTCTAGGTCTGTCCACCTTGTGAGTAGCTATAATTCTTTTCTTTTTATTGCTGAGTAGTATTCCAGGTAAAGGACACCCAGGCCCCTTCTGCTGTTTGCCTTTTACGAATAAAGCTGTAACGAATACAGGTTTTTGTGTGAATATACATTTCATTTCCCTGGACTAAGTGCCCAGAAGTGCAATTGTGGGTTGTATGGTAATTGCATGTTAGCTCTGTAAGAAACTGCCAAACTGTCTTCCACAGTGGCTGTGGCATTTTTCTTTCCCACCAGTGCCTGTGTTTGTTTTGGGTTTTTGTTTGTTGGTTTGTTTGTTTTGAGACAACGTCTCCTTATGTATTCCAGGGTGGCCTTGAATTTACCATGTAGGCCAGGCTGGCCTCAAACTCAAGCAATCCTCCTGTCTCAGCCTCTTGGGTGCTGGGATTACAGTGTTTTTTGTTTTAGATTCTGATAGGTGTCCAGTGATATTCTGATGTGGTTTTAATTTGCATGTCCTTGTTTTTTCCTTCCCTCTTTTTTTAATGAGAGTTCTTGGTTTATTATTTCTTTAAGAATTACTTTGTAATTAAGCATCTTTTGGTGCCCCCCTCCCTGGGTAGTGAAACTCTATCTCTGTCGTTTCGTATATAAGACCTTTTTCATTCTGGGCATCGACTGCCTTTATAGCACCTGGAGCCCTGGTCTTGTCTCTGAAGACCCCATCCCCTTTCATAGTGTCCTGTCACTGCCTAAGAAACCTTCCTAGACAGTTTCTCGTCCTTCCAGACCTACGTGTTAACCTTTTGTGGCGGTCTCCCCTTCCCAATGCAGGAAAAGTAGCAAAAACGTCCCCACATCTACCCTGAGGCCGGCTCTCTGTGTATCCCATTCTGTTTTCCTAACACTTCCTGTGCCCATCGTGGGTACACCGTCTGTTCACTCGAATCTCTCTCCTCGGGCTTAATCTCCGCCAATGGGAGTGACTGGATTCTGTCCTGTTGCTTCCTCCAGTGCCAGGAAACAGTGCTTTGCACACTGCAGGCACTTACTGAACGAATGAACAAGGTAGTGAGTGTGGTACATTTGCGTCCCCACTTACCCCCCCCCCCCCCGGCACGTTGCTTGCCATGTGCTGCTCATAGTGTAACAGAAGTAAAGATTACACGGACTGTTTCCACTGTGCACCAAGCATTACATGGTGAACTTTTTCTTGCCCTTTTTCCTACCACCAGAACTGGGGATTGAACCTAAGGCCTTGCTCATGCTAGGCAAGTGTTCTGTCGGGGATCCACAGTCCCCCACCCCCTTTTTGTTTTTTGTTTTTTGAGACCTGGTCTCACTATGTAGTTTAGGCTGGCCTTGAACTCACTCTACAATTAAGGCTGGCCTCAAACTTGCAGTGATCCTCCTGCCTCAGCCTCCCAAGTGCTGGGATTTCAGGCATGTGCCACAACGGCTGGTTAATTTTTTATTTTGAGACAGGGTCTTGCTAAGCTACCCAGGCTGGCTTCAGACTTGCAGTCCTCTGCATCAGCTTCCCGAGTAGCTGGGATCACAGGTGGGCACAACCGTACCCGCTCTTGGTCTTCAGCTGTCACACAGCACTAGCTTTTCGCCTCCTGTGACACTTTGTTCAACGCCCCCCACCATGTGTAAGAATAAACATTGCGCATGATTACGCCCACCTTTGTATCCTTGGCCCAAAGATGCCTGGCACACATCAGGGGGCCGCATCTGAGCAAACAGTGGTCAGGTTAAATACTGCTTTTACTCGTGTGAGGTCAGAATCCAGCTGCGTTTTGAGTAAACCAGTGTCCCACTGACCAGGCTTCCAGAGTGCACAGGAAACATCTGTTAATTCTGCAAAGCAGTTACGTTGATGGGAAGAATTACTGCTGTTTGCTGAAACAAAACTCCCTTGGAGAAGAGCGATGGAGTTGAAAGGCCTCACGTGTGCTTGTCTTTTGTTAGCGACACAGTGAGCATCTTTCTGTCCTGGGGATGGTGATGCAAGAAGCATTCTGTTCACCTGATCCTCTGTTCCTCCTTCCAGAAAGGAGGCACCGCTTTAAATTCCCACACCAGCCAGGAATAGTTTTTAACAGGTTTTTTTTTTTCTGCTACTGGGGATTGAACCCAGGGAGACTGCCACTGAGCTGTGTACCCAGCCCTTTTTTAATGTTTATTTTTTGAGACTAGGTCTCACTAAATTTCCCAGGCTGACCTTGACCATGGGATACTCCTGCCTCAGCCTCCTGAGTAGCTGAGATTGCAGGCCTAAGTTTCTTAATAGCTCAGATTTTAAGGTATCTTCATATGCATTCAGAGAATGCAGAAAATGCAAAGATAATTGTATCACTAAAAAGATAAACTAGTCTAGGGTGGTGGTGCATGGGGGAGGCTGAGTCAGGAGGATTGCCGTGAGTTCGAGGCCTGCCTGAAGTACAAAATGAGGCCCTATCTCAAAAAAAAAAGAAAAAAAAGGGCCTGGGATTTAGCACAGTGGCAACATGCCTGCTTCACAAGTGCAAGGTCCTGACTTCGATCTCCAGAAAGGGGGGGTGGGGCGACAGGGGATGGGACGGGACCTCGTAATCTTTGAAGAAACTCTCTTTAAGTGAAAAATGTACCTGTGTCTTATAGGTAATAAGACTAAAAGTGAAAAACTTTTCGGCAATATGTAGATACTATAGAGTTAGCAACAATTTACGAAGGTGTCCTGGTGAAGGGCTTGGTGAAATGTTTATGTGTACGGGGAAATGATGAGAGTGATTCAGCTGTAGAAAACATGTTTTGTCTTCTAGGGAGAGTTAGCATGTAATTATTTCAGTATTTGAACATGGTATCTCCCTGTATAATATGTATATAATTTTAGAATCTTTGCTGTTATCTCCATGCAACAGATGAGTATGGCTTAATCAATAGTGTGTGAGCCCCCGTGTGATCTAAGCCCATGTCCGTATGGAAAGTATGTGAGGACGTTAAGGAAACTTTGTTTTATTTCACTATACAACAGAGAGAAAGGCCATGTCTTAGCTATTAAGAAGCCAGGTGGAGGGCCTGGGATTTAGCTCAGTGGTGCCGCCGCCGCCTGCCTGGAAAGCACAAGATCCTGAGTTCCATCCCCAGTACCAAAAAAAAAAAAAAAAGAAGAAGCCAGGTGGAAGCCGGGTGTGGTGGTGGCAGACATGTAATCCTAGCATTCTGGGAGGCCGCGGCAGGAAGATCACAAGTGTGAACCCAGTCTGGGGAATTTAGCAAGTTAGGGAGACTGTCTCACAATTTAAAAAGTGCACAAAGGGTTAGGGATGTAGCTCAGTGTGGAGGCTCAGTGTGTTCAATCCCTACCTAGTACCTCCAAAAAAAAATCCTGGAACAAAAACAAAAGAGTAAGGCCCTCAGCCAGGTGCAGTGGCGCAGACTGAGGCAGCAGGGTCTGCTGTTCAGGGTCAGCCTGGGTGACTCTGCAAGACTCTGTCTCAAAAAATGGAAAGGGCTGAGGGTGTAGCTCAATGGCAGAGCCCTTGATTAGCACATGTGAAGCCCTAGGTCCAATTCCTAGCACCCCCAAAAATATTAACTAAAAATAAACAGAAGCAGGTGAAATATGCTTATGACTTTGCAAAGAAAACAGGTGAAAGCGACCTGCTAGATTACATCATCCCTTTAAATGTTTGAAATATTAATTTCTAGTTAGTAGGTACTTCCTGCACATTCACTATGAAGTATAAGGCATAAAGAGAACTTTTAAAAATGGAAATTGGCCCTTGCATGAAGAATATAAAATATTTTATAGATTATATTCATGAAGAATATAAAATAGAGATCTGAAGGGAGAGGTTTGTGTAACTATTAAAGAAATTACTTTGATCCCATTAAAATGTATTAAATCTTTCATTAGGACAAAATTTAAATATTATTAAAAAATAAATGCATTAGCTATAGCTGGACAAGAAACTTTTGATGCTAAAATGAATTTAGCTGTTTTTGTTTTTGTTGAGCCAGGGTCTTGCTATGTAGGTCACACTGGCCATAAACTCAGCCTGGGCTGGTCTTGAACTCATGCAGTCCTCCTGCCTCAGCCTCTCAAGTGCTGGCATTACAGGTGTACGGCACCATACTAGGCTAGGTATGATTTTATACCCAGTGGGTACTTGACTAATGTTGATTCTTTCATACAGTGAATACACTAAAAATGAGAATTTAGTTGTTTAGTGTGGCTTTATTGGATTGACTTTTTTAATATCAACATTTGTTGGTACAGGCATACATAATGATAACATTCGTCATAGGGAATTTACACCTGTACATAATACATCTTGCTTCTTTTTTCCCCATTTTTTTTCTTTTCTTTTTTTTTTTTTTTTGGTACCAGGGATCGAACTTGGGACCTCGTGCTTGCGAGGCAGGCGCTGGAACCACTGAGCTAAATCCCCGGCCTTATCCCATTTCTTGTATAAAAACAATCACATCTTTATCCATCCGTTGGTTGATGGGGATTTGGGTTGTTTGCAAAATTTAGCTGTTACACACTGTGCTTCTGTAAACATGGGTGTGCATATATTGGTGTGGTATGATGCTTTTAATTTTTGGGGGAAGATACCAAGAAAGGGAATAGCTGGGTCAAATGGAACCTCTAGTTTTAGTTTCTTGAAAAATCTCCACACTGATTTCCACAATGGTTGCACCAGTCTATACTCCCACCAACAGTGGAGAAGGGCTCCTTTTCCCCCACAGGCTCTCTAGGATTTGTTGTAGGTTGATTTCTTTTTCTTTTCTTTTTTTTTTTTTTGGTATCGGAGATTGAACTCAGGACCTTGCACTTGTGAGGCAGGTGCAGAGCTAAATCCCTGGCCCTGTTATTGGTTGATTTCTTGATAATAGCCATTCTTTCTGGAGTGAGGTGGAATATCAGTGTTGTTTTAATTTTCAACTTTCAAATGACCAGTGATGTTGAATATTTTTTCATATATTTATTTGTCATTTATACTTCTTCATCTGAGAAGTGTCTATTCATTTCAGATGTCCATTTTTGGATTGGATCTTTAAATTTGGGGGGATCTGATTTTTTTGAGTTCTTTATATATTCTAGACAGGAGTCCTTTGTCTGATGAATAACTGGTGAAATTTATTGCCACTCTGTGGGTTGTCTCTTCACTCTATTGGTGGTTTCTCTTGCTGTGGAAAAGCTTTTCAATAAGAAGAGATCCCAGTTGTTGATTCTTTGTAGTATTTCCTGTGCAGTCTGGGTTTTGTTCATGAAGTCTTTGCCTACTTCCATGTCCTCAAGCGTTCTACCTGTTCTCTATTCCAGCAGATTTAGTGTTTCTGTTTTAATACTTAAATCTTTGATCCATTTTAATTTTAGGTTAGTGCATGGTGAAAGATATAGGTCTAGTTTTAATCTTCAGCATATGGAAAGCCAGTTTTTCCAGCACCATTTATTAAAGAGGCTATCATTCTTCCAGTCAAGGTGTTTGGCCCCTTTGTCAAAGATGAAGTGGCTGAGTGTGTCTGGAGTTGTTTCTTTATCTTCTCATCTGTTCATTGATCCTCAAATCTGTTCTTTTGCCAGTATCATGCTGTTTTTATCACACTAGTTTTGTAGTATAGTTTCAAGTCAGGGATTGTGATACCCTCTACCTTACCTTTGTTGCCCAGAATTGCCTTTCCTATTCTAGGTCTTTTCTGGTTCCAAATGAATTTTATGATTGTTTTTTTCTAATTCTGTGAGATATGCTGTTGGGATTTTTTTTTTTTTTTTTTGGTACTAGGGATCGAACTCGAGTCCTTGCGCTCGGGAGGCAGGCGGCGGAACCACTGAGTCTGCTCTTGGGGTTTTGATTGGGATTGGAATAAATCTGTATAATTTTGGAATTATGGCCATTTTTACTATATTTGTTCTTCCTATCCAAGGACAAGGGATATCTTTCGATTTTGTAATATCCTCTTTGATCTCCTTTTTCAGAATACTATAGTTTTCAACATAGAAATCTTCTACTTCGTTAGACTGATTCCTAGGTATTTCATTTTTGGGGGGATGCTATTGTGAAAAATGTTTCTCTAATTTTTCTCTCTGAGAGTTTGTTATTCATGTACAGGAATGCTGTTGGGTTTTGATGTTGACTTGTATCCATTTATGCTACTGAATTTGGTTATGAAATCTAGAAGTATTTTGGTGGAGCTTTTTGGTCTTATGTAGAATATCAGGCCATCTGCAAATAATGATAATTCAACTTCTTCCTTTCTATCATTATTCTTTTTATTTCTTTCTCTTGTCTAGTTGCTCTGGCTAGTGTTTCCAGAACTATACTGAACAAGAGTGGTGACAGTGGACATCCTTGTCTTGTTCCTGATTTTAGAGTAAAAGCTTTCAGTTGTTGCCCATTTATTATGATGTTGGTTTGTCGTAGGTGGCTTTTATCAGATTGAGATAAACACCATGTATACCAATTTTCTGTAGGTTTTTTTTTTTAATCATAGATAGGTGTTGGACCTTGTCAAATGCTTCTTCTGCATCTACTGAGAGGATCTTTTTTTTTTTTGTACTGGGAATCGAATTCAGGACCTTGCACTTCCAAGGGAGGTGGCAGAACCACTGAGCTAAATCCCCAGCCCTATCATATGGTTTTTGTCCTTGCCTCTGTTGATATAATGTATTACATTTATTGATTTGTGTATGTTGAACCATCCTGCATCCCTGGGATGAATTCAACTTGGTCGTAATGTATAACCTTCTTGACGATTGGCTGCTTTCTGTTTGCCAGTATCTTATTGAGGATTTTTGCATCTGTGTTCATTAGTGAAATTGGCCTGTACTTCTCTTTTCTGGTTGGATCCTTTTCTGGTTTTTGAATCAGGGTAATGCTTGCTTGCAGGAATGACTTTAGGAGTACTGCTTACCTTTCAGTTTCATTAAAGTGTTTGAAGAGTAATGGCATTAAGTCTTCTCTAAATCTTTTGTAGAATTCAGCAGTGAAACCATCAGGACCTGGGCTTTTCTTTGTTGGTAGTTTTTAATTACATCTTCAATTTCATTGGGTCATATTGGATTATTTAGAATTTCTGTATCTTCTTGATTCAGTTGGTAATTCATATGTATCTAGGAATCTGTCCATTTCTTCTGTATTTTCCATCTTATTAGAATACAGGTTCTCAAAGTAGGTATTGATATCTTTTGGATTTCTGCAGGGTCTGTTGTGATTTAACTCTTCATTCCTAATTGCATGGCTTTGAGTCTTTAGCTTTTTTTGATAAGGTTGGCTAAGGGTTTGTCAATTTCATTTAATCTTTCAAAGAACCAACTCTTTGATTCATTGATTCTTTGTATTTGTTTTTAGTCTCCATTACATTAATTTATGCTCTGATTTTTATAATTTCCTCCTTCATACTTGCTTTGGGCTTGACTTGCTCTTCTTTTTCTAGAAGCTTGAGGTTCAACATTAGGTTGTTTATTTGAGCCTGATCTGTTTTGATATGGGTATTCACTGCTATAAATTTCCTTTGTAGGACTGCTTTCATTGCATCTTAGAAGTTCTGGTATGTTGTATTGTCATTACTGTTTAATT
Organism: Heterocephalus glaber; assembly: GCF_053883595.1. NCBI lineage: Eukaryota > Metazoa > Chordata > Mammalia > Rodentia > Bathyergidae > Heterocephalus > Heterocephalus glaber. Next base: position 13,668,123 of record NW_028258357.1, on the reverse strand, counting down.
GTAGAAACTGTCTTATTTCTTCTTTAATTTCATCTGTCACCTATTGGTTGTTCAGGAAGGTGTTTTTTGATTTCCATGTCTTTATGAAGTTCTTGTGGTTTCTTTTGTCATTGATTTCCAGTTTCATTGCACTATGGTCTGATAATATGGATGGGATAATTTCACTTCCTTTGCATTTACTTAGGCATGTTTTATGAGCTAGTATGTGGTCTATTCTGGAGAATGTCCTGTGTGCAGCTGAGAAGAATGTGTATTCTGATGTGGGGTGGAACACTCTGTAGACATCTACTAAGTCCATTTATTCAAAAGTTTGGTTCAGTTCTAGTATTTCGTTGTTGATTTTTTTGTGTAGTTGATCTGTTTGTGACAGTGGGATGTTGAGGTCCCCCATTACAACTGTATTAGTGCTTGTATGATTTTTTCATGTCCATTAATATTTGTTTTATATAGTTAGGTGCACTGCTATTTGGTGCATATATATTTAGGATTGTTATCTCTTCTTCTTGGATTTTTCCCTTTACAAGGCTGTAGTGACTTTATTTGTCCTCTTAATTAGTCTTGTCTTGACATCCACTTTGTCTGCAAAGAATAGCTACCCCTGATTTTTTCTGGGTTCTTGTCTCATGGAATATTGTTTTCCATCTCTTGACTTACAGTCTGTGAATTTGTTTTTCGATTAAATGTATTTCTTGTATGCATCATATTGTTGGATCTTGCTTCTTGATCCACTTTGGCAATTTGTTTCTTTCTTTTTTTTTTTTTTTTTTGGTACTGGGGATCGAACTCGGGTCCTCAGCTTGCGAGGCAGGCGCCAGAACCACTGAGCTAAATCCCCGGCCCAAGTTTGTTTCTTTTGATTGGTGAATTGAGACCGTTAATATTGATGGTTATAACTGATATGTATTATCTTATCTCTATCATGTTATCTTCCTGCTGTTGGCTTCCTTCTTTCCTTTTCTGTTTAATTTCTTGCCTTGCCTGGTGGATTCATTCTGTTGAGGTTCATGGTATTGTAATCTTTGTTGTGTCTCTAGAAGATCCTTCAGAACACTTTGGGGTGCTGGTTTGATGTTCATGAATTTCTTCAGATGTTCATTTTTTTTTCCATCTTCATTTCATGGGAGCTTTATGTTCCAGCAAGTGGAGCAGTGTCTACACCTCCGGAGGCTTCCCAGGGCTCCTGGCAGAGCTGGCAGATTTGCTCTGCCTAGATCCTGCTCATCTGGCTGGGGAGAGAGAAGGGCAGGAGGAGCTTTCTGCCACTTCAGGTGTTCTTTATTATGGAAGGATCTTATTTCTCTTTCAATTTTGAAAGATAGTTTTGCAGGGTACATCAGTCTGGGTTGGAGATTGTTTTTCTTTTCTTTTTTTTTAATGTCAAATCCAATTAAGTTTTATTAATAGGGGAGTACAGCTGTTGTTGGTGTCTGGCAGGGTGGTTCCAAGACCTCTCCAGATACAGAGATTGTTTTTCTTTAGGGCTTGAAATACTTTGCTCCAAGCTCTCCTTGACTTGAGGGTTTGTGTTGAGAAGTCTGCTGTGATTCTGATGGGCTTTCCTTTTTTAGGTGATTTGTTTCTTTTCTCTAATAGCTTGTAATATTCTGTTCTTTTGTTGAATTTCTGGAATTTTGACTATTACATGCCTTGGGGAAGATGGGTTTTTTTTTTATTATGGCTGTTGGGATTCCTATATGCCTCACTTAATTGTATGTCAAATTCTCTTTCCCTGTTTTAGAGGTTTTCTGTGAACAGGTTTTTTATGTCATTTGTGCTAGCTCCTGCTTTTTCATTGACTGATCAATCTTATGTTCTTCTTTGCATCTCCACCAGCTGCTGGATTGATTTCTTATGGTCCCTTGCTATTTTTAAGAAATCTCTATTTTCACAATCTCTAACCATAATCTTGTCTTCTGTATCTGATATTCTGTCCTCACATTGGCTCATTCTGCTGGGTATACTTTCAGTGGAGTTTTTAATCTCCTAGATATCTGTTTGAATCTGTTTCATGGATTCCATTTCTTCCCTATGCCAGGCGTTCATAGCTTCCATTTCTTTCTCATGCTATGCATTCGTGGTTTCCATTTCATTCCTGTGCTGGGCATGCATGGTTTCCATCATGTTCATGAGCTCTTCTTTTTTTTTTTTACATCTGTATGTGCTCTAGAGTCACTAATCATGTCTTTCGTTCTGGTCATCATCTCTGTGGTTATCTGAGAAATTATTTATGCTTTGATTTTTTTCTAGAACCTCAGTCATCTGCTTTGTTACTTCTTCTGTTAACACTTTAGAGAGCCCAAGTGGGTGGGTTTCAAGTTGTTCCACCTCATTCCCCCCTGGGTTTGCCGTTGGTCAGCTGAAAGTCTGTGGGGGTTGCATCTTGTTTTAAGTGTCTTCTCATTTTGTCTATATTTTTTTAATTCCTTGGTTGATGCTTGTAAATTGCTTATGGTGAGTATCTTTATTGCCAGTATTCAGAACCCTTAGGATATGACTGCTTCTCAGAAATGTCTTCCAGGTGTAGCTGGCTTTTGGATTTTGAGTCTGTTGCATGATCCTACCTTTTCAATTTATTGGGGATGAGATGTTTCTGCCTACTTGGCCCAGCTGCTACTTCTTTGGCCTTGGCCTATAGTTTTATTTTTTTGTTTTCTGAAACCCTTAGGCAATCTCAGTCTTGGTATACCAATAGGAACAACTGATTATCACAATGATGTCCTCTTGGCTAATGTAGTACAATCAACAATAACAATAACATCAAATACAGCCTAGAAAATGATAAACTGTGGTAACTATTAATTTGTTACTTTTAGGGCCGGGGATTTAGCTCAGTGGTTCTGCCACCAGCATCACAAGCGCAAGGTCCCCAGTACCAAAAAACCCAAAAAAACAAAAACTTTGTTACTTTTAACCATATGAACTAGATTTTTGGTTATATAAGAAAATGTAGTATGAACCTGAAAATTGTATGGAGTAAATATGCCCTTAATATTGCAATTTTACCCTAAGGGGAGAAGATATAAAAGGGATTGGGGGGGAAAAACCAGAGAAATAGAAGAAGAGGAAGAGATCAGAAGGAAGGCTGGAGGACAAACTTTAGGAAACTAGTGAAGAGGACAGGGGAAAGAGAAAAGAATAAAAGTAAGAAAAGAACAGCAACAAAAAACCCCCTAGAATCTGTGTTCAAACAATCCAGAAAAAACAAAGCAGGCAAGAACCAGTAAGGAGGATAAAGTAAAAAAGAAGAAAAGGGGAAAGAAAGAGAGAAGAAAAGAAAGAAAGAAAGAAAGAAAGAAAAGTCCAATTCATGGTGTGTCTCTGCTGTCACTGGTAGGCAACTTGGGCAGACAGAATCCAGAGCTGATTTGCTTAATCCCAGCAGGCCAGCTGCAGCTTCACAGTTGGGTAGTGGATAATCCCAGCTCGCCTGCCCCTTTAGTTCCACTGAAGTTCAGGCTGGTTTCTGGCTATGAGGTTGGAACTGGATTCCTTGACCCTATAACAGTCCATGTGCCTCCCGCTGGCTTGGACTCCACTCCCTGACCTCCTGCTGACTTGAACATGGCATCTGCACCAAGACACTGGAAGTTCCTAGGTGGAGTCAGCCCGAAGCTCTTCTGAGTTCTGAGCTCACTTGGCTCCTCTTGAAGATGGCTACTGGCCAAACGCCCTCTCCTTGGTGAGGTCTGAACCCGGATAACCACTGGCCGCTACAGGCCTCTGGGGTCACCAATAGTCACCATGTATCTGCAGGTTCAACCCGCTGTTCCCACACCGTGAGTCTGGGCTCTGGGAGAGAGCGCTGCTTGTTGTCTCCCTCCCATCCATTGAAGTCTCTTTCTTCACTCTCCCTGTGGACTTCAGTTCTTGCTTCAGATCCTTCCTGGGTCTCAGGGACCCACGTCCCTCCATTTTCTCCTTCTCCCATAGCTGTATTCCAGTGTTAAGACACCAAATCTCAGAGAGGGTCTTTCTCTGCTGTTCACCACTCCATCATCTTCCCAGAAGTTCTAGATTGATTCTAGATTGATTCTTGATAATAGTAATTCTAAGTCCCTTTAATTCTTATTGAGCTTTTACACTGTTGAGAGGCAGAAGTGTTTTTTGTATGCTTTACAAATGAAAGTTTTCTCTGTCTGCTCATTGAAATTCTGGCCACAGTGTTTCTGCTGAAAATCCACCCGGGGCAGGTGGATTCATAAGTAAAGTCTGTGACCGTGGACACAAATATGACAATTTAGGGACACTTTCCTGTGCCCATACCTGGCCTCGGGGGAAAACATTCTTTCTCCCCTGGGTTTATTTGACAGGACACGGAGTTTATCATTTCCCTTAGGTTTAGGGTCAAGGTGGCTGACATCCAGGGGATTATGAGCTCATGTAGGGACTCTACAGAAAGTGGACTGAAGACCGTTGTCACAACCCACATGCAGTTCGGTCTGGGTTCTTCTTTTTCTTTTCTTTTTGCATTTTGGGGGAAGACCATGTGGGCATAGCTGTCTCTCCCACCCATCCTCACCCTTTCTTTGACCTTTCCTAAGCATCAGAAAAAGAAAAAATTTATATATATATATATATATATATATATATATATATATATATATATATACACGAGATAATGCGGAAGGCTTAAAATGATTGATAAACCTAGGGAAGGGAGAATGGGGATTTTTTTATGTACTAATTTAAAATTTTCAATTGTATGTAATCTTTGGGTTAAGTAAAAAATGCGTAAAATGAGAAGTAATGTGTTCCCTGTTTGCTTCTGTTCCCTCCTTCCACTGCAGGGCAGAGGTTCTGTTTGGTTTGTGTGTTTGGTTTTAGTTTGGAAAGTGTCAGGAGGAGTAGAAGTTTGGGCACAGGGGCTCCCTGAGGAGGGGCTGCGGTCTTTGAGGAGCGCAGGCCACATCCCCCAGGGCAGAGCCCTGTGTTCTCTACTTGGGCTGGATCCCAACACAAAGCCGGACCAGGTGCTCAGGCACTGACTGGCGACCGTGCCACCAGCGGGGTGGGTGCTGCTCTGCATCTCCTGCCTGACTTCCTTTCCTGCTGTGCTGTTCTCCATTCTTTCCTCTTCCCTCCTGCACCTTTGTTGCCTGGCTCAGAGCAGGTGGTCCCTGCTTTGAAATGCAGTGAAGCCCAGCATGGTGTCGCACGCCTGTCACCCCAGCACTTAAGGCTGAGGCAGGAGGATTGCGAAGAGCTCTAGGCCAGCCTGGACTCCATGGTGAGTTCAAGGCTCACCTGAACTGCATAGCGAGACCATGTCTCAAAGCAAAACAAAAATGCAATGCAGGCCACCAGGCCCTTTGTACTTTAGCCCAGTATAAAAATCTTGTGCTTGTCAGTGCCCTTCAGAGGCCTTTTCTGCCTCTGTCACCCTTCAGAGTGGTCATGATTTACAAAGAGGCACTCACAGGTGCTTGAGAAATAGTGGAATACGTAGAAATTAGTCATTGCCATTGTGATATGCGTGTAAGCCAGGGACTCAGGGCTGGTGTTGCAAATGTGATGAGCTGCCGGGCCGAAGTGGTGAGATGAGAATGGCTGGGAGCCCTGGGCGACCCGGGACAGCTCTGCTCAGACGTGGGCAGAGCCGAGTGACCAAGAGTGCAGACGCATCTCTGAATGCATTTGGAAGTATGGGTTTTAAGTGTACATTCTTATAGTTTGTCTAGATTTTCAAGTGTCCACAGCAGTAATTTGCACTCAGTATCGCAGACGACCCTGTGCATAGATACCGGGTGCTGGGGAGGGAGGAAGAGCACACAGGCGAGCTAGCGCTCCCCGTACTTGTCACTGACAGTGCAGGACTTGTACTGCCTCGTTTCCCTCACGAAGCCCTGTTGAAGGCAGGAGTGGGGTGCTCGGCTGTGACTTAGGCACTCTGCCAGGCTGAGGCAGGAGCATCGCAAGTTGGAGCCCAGCCTGGGCAGTTTGGCAATGTAGCCAGATCTTGCTTCAAAAAATAAGAAGGGTGGTGATGTAGTGTAATGCCAGCCAAAGCCCTAGTTCGTCTGTCCCCCAGTATACCCTTTTTTTTGCTCTACTTTTTAAAGACATGGCCTCACTATAATTCAAACAGGCCTTGAACTCACTACCACATAGAACCCAGGCTGGCCTCAAACTCATGTCTATCCTCTTGTCTCAGCCTCCCAGGTGCTGGCATGACAGGTGTGCAGCAGCACACCTGGCTTTTAAAGATGTTACTTTCACTTAATAAAGGTGTCATGATTTTTCTTGGCTTCCCAAAACAGCAAACACAGAGTTAGTGAGCAGTGGAGTCCGCGGATGTTTTGAGGGAAATCCTGGTCCTTCCCTAGTGCCCGCTACAGCCTCCCAGTTTGAGGAAATGGACCTATATCCCTAGGGTACTTTCAAAATGAAATTGCTTCCACATGGGTCTTTGTGGTTATTGATGATTCGTAGCTGGCCTGGTGTAGACTTTTAAAGTAGTAGAGTTTTTGTGGATTGTAACTGAGGAAGTGAAATGATAAATAAAATGAGTTCGTTCATAGTTGTAAATAAGGAAGTAGATTGAATTTATTCATGACAGCAGTTTTCTTTGTTTTTTGTTTTTGTTTTGTTTTTTGAGACAGGGTCTCACTATGTACTTGAGGTTGGCCTTGAGCTCATTATGTAGCCCAGGCTGGCCTTGAACTCACGGAGACCCTCCTACCTCAGCCTCCCAAGTGCTGGGATTACAGGCGTGCGGTACCGTCCCCAGCCATGTGAGCAATTTGACCTCCCCTTGGTGGGTCCTTGGTAAGGTCCCAAGAAGCCCTCTAACTTTTTCCCCACATCAGTGGGAAATCCTACTTGTGGCTGTAGTTCCCATTAGAAAATGAGGCGCTTATGTAGTTTTGGATAAAATAACATTCGAACTGAAAGCAGATGTCCTTTGGGCATAACTACCGGTCCCCTTGTAATTTCTCACTATTTTTTTTACGGTGGGGTCTGTATTTGACATAATATTTAACATGCTGTTGCACGGAATATGTCATTTCTATAACATCACACCAGTTCCTTTAACTTAGAAAGTGTGTGAGCCTGATATGGTATGCACACCTATAATCCCAGCTATTTGGGAGGCTGAGGCAGGAGGATCGAGGCCAGCCTGAGACCCTGTTTCAAAAGAAAATGAAGAAAAAGACTGAGGCTGTAGCTCAGTGGTGGAGCTCTCATCTAGCATGTGTGAGGCTCTGGTTCAATCCCTGATACTGAAAAACAGAGAAGAAAGAAGATAGATTGGGTGTGTCTTGGCAGTCTGTTTGGATGTATATGTAAAATATAACTAAGTGTACACAAGACTGTTTATTTATTTAGATATTTTGGGACAGTAGTCCAGGCTGGCCTCACACTTGCAGTGAGCGATCCTCCTGCCTCGGCCTCCTGGGTGCTAGGATGACAGGTATGCGCCACCACACTCAGCCTCACAAAGTGAACCTTTGCATCCCCTCAGCATGGTTTCTTAGGATGACCCTGGTAGAAGGAAGCTACCATTGCACCTGCCTTGAGTCTTGGGGTGCCCCTTTCCCTGGTGCTGTGATTGGACCCTGGGCCTTAGAAACAGCCGGGTGCTTGGCCAGGGCACCTGCTGCACTGCCGCACAGTGGCAGGGCCTCGGGCCCCGGCTGTCAGCCCTCTTGGTCCGCCCTGGGTGTCGAGGCCGAACACAGCAGCAGACTCCACCTGGGGCTTTGCAGTGAGTCACAGTCAACATTTCCCAGAAGTCCCGCCCTCCCAGGTGACCTAGGGTCATGATGAGACATGAGAGGAAGCAACGTGGCACACAAGCCAACCCCAGCTGGGCAGGCACCGTATTAGGGAAGGAGCCAGAGCTGAGCTCTGCCCTTGGATTCACCCCAGAAGCCTCACCCCAGCTGGCTCCCCTCTAGGCTCCTCACCTGAAGGCATGGTGCTGCCTGCCTGTGATCCCAGTACTCGGAAGGCTGAGGCGGGAGGATTTCTTCGAGTTCCAGACCAGCCTGGGCTACTTAGTTCCAGGCCAGCCTGGGCTATGTAGCAAGACCTTGTCTCAAAACAAACAAAAAGCTGGTGGCCTCTTTCCCGTCATTGCACGGTGGTGGCCGCCACGTGGGTTCACCACGCACCTCCACCCAGGTCGCCTTCCCATCGAATCCGTCCCTCTCCCGGCACTCTTTTCAGACTGGCCGGGATCCATGGGGCGCTTAGATCCCTGGCTGTGTGCCCTAGGGCTTGCGGGGTGGGTTGTTTTGTTTAGGGCGAGGGTTGGGTCCAGCTCTCCAGGCCTCATGCCTGGTGATTAGTCTTTCTTCATTTTAAATGTGTGTGTGTGTGTGTGTGTGTGTGTGTGAGTGTGTGTGTGGGGGGGTGCTGGATCAGACCCAGGGCCTCACACGTGCTAGACAAGCGCTCTGGCGCTGAGCTACATCCTGGCTTTTCTTGTCTTTTTAGTAACTAGTCCCTGCCCCCTTGTTCATCATAATCCTATGGGCGTCCCAGTTCTTTTTTTAAGTTTTTACCCCTGTTTAGAAAAGTCTCACTCAGGAGGAAAATAAAAGGAAGTAATCATAGACTGTATATATACAGTGTATGTATATATAATTTTTCTGTCTTGTTTGTTTGATACAGGGGCTTACTGTGTATTCCAGGCTGGCCTTGGACTCATGGTGATCCTCCTGCCTCAGCCTGCTGAGTGCTGGGATTGGAGATGTATGCTACCCTGTCCGGCTTGAGGAGCATTTTGAGGACTGATTTCTCAGAGCTCTGCAAACTTGTTGATAATTAGAGATATAATTATTTTAGCTGATGCTTATTTAGGATACTTGATAATGAGTTACACATTTCTGTAACATTTTATTCGGGGTTGGCTTGCCAAGCCGAACGGTCAAGGAGGTCCGTCGCTGTGCTCACCTTGGGCTTGGGTCCTCTGTGAGCACCAGGGCCCCCGGGGGAGGGCAGCAAGGCCAGCTCGGTGATGACGCTGTGTGCCGTGATGGCTCCATCCTGGTCCCGCACACTGGATCGGTCTCCAGTGAGCTCTTTTCCTTTGTAAGGCATCCAGTAGCTAGCGGGAAGGCCGCCCATTTGACTCGTTCCTGGAGACTGTGCTGATGGTTCTCCGACTCCTGCTGACCACAGGAAAGCTATATTCTGTGTATCTCAGCAACCTAAGCGTTAGAAGAGATTTTTAAAAAGCATCCCTGGAAATATGCAGACCTCTAACCATGGGTGTTGGGCAGAGAAAAGGACAAGAATGCCTTTAATTCTCATCACCCTGGGAAGGAATAAACTATCCCCCCAAAAGCTTGTAGACATATGAAAGTGTGTGTGTGTGTGTGCACATGCTCTGGACCATCTTTGATGTGACTTCAAATCGCCTGAGTGCCGGGCGCGGAGGCACAGTGTGGCGGCCTTCAAAACTGTAACGGTCCAAGTGATAACCAATTTTTTTTAAGAAACGGTAAAGAAATTTTTCTTTTACCTAATGGTTCATAGTTACTGGTTTCTCCTTAATCTTGCCATGTATACCAGTACATTTATATATGTTTGTGTAAGTTGTTATGTATATTTATTTTTTATTGTTTTGTGTGTGTCTGTGTTTTGAGACAGGGTCTCTGTAATCCAGGCTGGCCTTGAACTCACTATGTAGTTCAGGCTGGCCTTGAACTTGAAGCAGTCCTCCTGCCTCAGCCTCCAGGGTGCTGGGGTTGCAGGTGGGCACCTTTACACCTAGTTTAAGGCTTTTTCAGTTTTCATTGTTTACGAGTCTGTGTTTGCAGTTCGTAATGATTGCATTCCTCGTGTGGAGCTGGCCTGTGGACAGAACTCCTCTTTGCTTTTGTGTCCCTCCCCATCCCCTTCCCACGTGAACAAGATCTCCCGCCTTCCATACACTTCACAGACACCTTCTTCTGTCCGTTTTTGTGTGTCTGCAAGCTCCTTTTTTCTACTCCAAACGGAGCATGCTGCGCCCTGGTTTCTTTTTAGCCCAGCACACTTTGGAAGACAGTGGATCACCGAGCACAGCCCTGCCTCATTTTTAGGGTGGTTGTTTGTACCTCAGTGTGGGAAGAACCCCAGTGTGTTCACCGCCTCTTCTGGTCGTGGCCGTGGCCAGAGACCCCTCGCACAGGTGTTCTTTGTTGTTGGACCTTCATGACCTTTCTGAGAATGCCAGGAGACAGGTGCAGGCACCTGGGTAGTGCTCTTGTTCCTGAGGACTTATGACTTACTGCTTTCTGGAGCCATTTTCCGCGCCTCCCTGTGAAAAGTGTATTCAGAAGTGCTTTCTCATTGTGTTTTCATCAGTGGGGTGCAGTTTCCTGGGGACCCCGGGAATGAACTCGTCCCTGGGGAGGGAATGGTACAGAACCCCCCCCCCCCCCAAGCACTCGTCTAGCCCTTGGGAGCCTCTCTGCATCTCTGCTCCAGGAAGCCTGGAGCGCTCTGTGTGGCCTCGTTTTCTGAAGCCATAGAACCCAGCTTACTCCTTTTAAAGACTTGGTACTCAACACCTCTGACATTTATGAACCAAAGTAAAACGCTAATCATGTACATTTGATGTCATCAGCTTTTCTCTTCATTCGTTCTCTCTTTTGGGTAACAAACTCCTACTGTGCTATCCCTGTAAATATTTTAATTATTTTATTTATTTCTATTTTGTTTAGAAGTTTGACTCAAAAAGTTAATGCTTTTTTAACTGAGATGAAAATAATGAAATCACTAACTTAAAATTAATGTGAGGCCAGGCAAGGTGTGTGCATACCTGTCATCCCAGGCTCTTTGGCAGGCTGAGGCAGGAGGATGGCAAGTTTGAGCCTAGCCTGGGCAACATAGCAAGACCCTCCCCCCTCAAAATAGAAATAAAAAAATTAAAAAGGCAGAGGATTTAGTCTTTGTGATTCCTTTGTGGGGTTTAAACACCAGTACTGTGAGTTAGTCTTGCTTAGCTAGCGAGCTGAATAAGTAAGTAAGTAAAAATAAATAAATAGGCAGAGGATGTAGCTCAGTGATAGAGCACTTGCCTAGCTTGTGTGAAACCTGGGTTTCATCTCCAGCATTGAGGGAAAAAAAGTTCATTTGCTTAACCTTCAGGTAAATTTTTTAGACCAAGTGTTTCTAGGCAATGTCAGGCGTGGTGGCACACACCTATAATCCCAGCATTCAGGAGGCTGAGGCAGGAGGATTTCCGAGAGTTTGAGGCCAGCCTGTGCTACATAGTGAGCTCAATGCCAGCCTGGCACAGCAAGACCCTGTTTCAAAAAACAAACAAACCAAGCAGTCATACAAATGGAACCAATGATAAATGTGCTAGACTTCTTTTACTGGGATCCACCAGATCGACCTTGTAAACAGCTCATAACTGCTAAACTATACAATACGACTTCTATGCTGGATTCCGAAGTCCCCTGGACCTTCTCCTTATCCTCTGTGGGAGGCTCTTACTAGTTCCCCGCAGTGGAAACCCTTGGCCATATTCATAACGATCCTGCTGACCTTGTACTTTGGCCCCTGTATTCTCAACTGTTTCTTTGGCTTTTCCAGACTCAAAGCTATACGGCTACCAAGATGACAAAGCCTGGCACCTATCAAAGGGCTTTAGATAGATCCACTGTAGAGTAACTCTGACTGCTGATCACAACTACGACCCTCTTCAGCTGGAAGTAGCCACACTTGTCTTCACCCTTTGGCCCCTTACAGCAGTTAGGGGTACTTCTTCAGAGGGGGGAATATTGCAGATAGGTAAGTTAATTAGATATCTTACAGGCAGTTAGACAGGGAGCCAACATGGAGCACAGAGAAGACACATTCACTGAAGGCCACCATTGTAAAAGAAAAGAAACTACCACACCCATTAGGATGAATAGCAGTGATTGACATTCTAAACACATATCAATCACCTGGGTGGGGGGCCAAAGTTTTACCCAGCCTTTCCAGGAAATATCCCTGACCCCCACCCTTACTGAAAATCCTTGCACGCCTGCTAGTGACTTGCTTCCCCATCTGATCCCCATTTAATCAGTATTACCTGGGTGACTGTACTTGTAATCTTACTGGTTGGTCGTGGGTTTTTTAAATTCAAATTCAAATTTTTTTTTTGGTACTGGGGATCGAACTAGGGACCTTGCGCTTTTGCGGCAGGCACCGAAACCACTGAGCTAAATCATTGACCCAGTTGGTCATGGTTTTGTCCCACTTTGTACCCACCTCACCACATGGCTTTGCTGTATAACATCTTTGAAAAGTGGGGTGAGCGGGCAACCCACTTTCTGGTCCCCCTTCTGTCTGTCTTAGTCAGGAGCTTTCTTTCTCTCAATAAACGTTTCCTACTCTTAAAAAAAGAAATTCTAGGCAAGAAGATGAACTGTTTGTATGCATACTTCTTGTGGGGAAGCGTTTCTGCTATCGTTCTTTAGCTAGAACATTAGTTCCTACCGCCTTGCAGTTAGTTCCCACCGCCTTGCAGTTAGTTCCCATGGGGACAGCAGTCCTGTGGAGGTGACCCACGGACCTGGTTTCATTCCAGAGGGTCACACCTGCTGCACTTGGTGTTTGTTCAGTTCAGAGAAGTGGACCCCAAACTCTGTGTTGTCCTGTAGCATTTACATTCTGTGACCCAAGCTCCACACAGATTTAAGATAACCATGCAAGGTCTCGTGTGTGGGAACCTAGGACCGTGGTGGGCGTGCCTGACTCCGCTCTGCTGGAGGAAAAGGGCTCTGTGTGCAGGGAGGTCGCCTGTTGTGCCTAGGGTCCCTGAAGCAAGAGCGCAGTGTCCTGCTCCAGAGACTCCTGAGAACACCGGCTGAGGGGCAGTGGGGACCCCAAGAGGACACGAGAGGAGAGTAAGAGCACTTGAAATGGTTTGTTGTTGCTATTGATTTGATTTTTTGATTTGCAGTTTCACAAGGAAACTGAAGGGACAGAGTGAAGAGCTTGTGATGTAACCTACTAGAAATGATTGGCTGGTCAAAATTGTGAACCAGTTTTATACTAAGTTAGCATATCATTATAACTGATTATTAAATAATTTTTTTTTTTGAGTCTAGGTCTTGCTATGTAGTTCAGGCTGGCCTTGACCTCACTGTGTGGCCCAGGCTGGCCTCTAATTCATGGTGATCCTCCTGCCTCAGAGTTCCAAGTGCTGGGATTACAGGCACGCACCCCCCCACACCTGGCAGATTATTAAATAATTTAGTTTTTAAAATAATTGCTGAATTTTCCATGTGATGTCCAGTCTTCAAGTTGTTAATAGTTTTTCCACTCATTCTGTGTTAAACATGAAAGTAGCTAAAGGAAGCCCATAATCAGGCAGTCATGAGACAGCATTTGAAAAGAACCTATCTGCAGTATTTTTTGTGCTGGGGATTGAACTCAGGACCTTGAGTGGCACCACTGAGCTAAATCCCCACCTCCCTAACCACTTTTTAATGCTCAGCAGATCCTGCTGTGTGTGAGCAGGAGTAGAAAGCAGAGGAAGTGCCAGGCATGGCTGTATGCACCTGTAATGTCTGCACTTCAGAAGCTGAGGCAGGAAGATCAACTTGCATTTGAGCCCAGACTGGGCTACATAGTGAGTTCAAGGCCAGCCTGAACTACATAGCAAGACCCTGTCTCAAACCAAAAAAAAAGAAAAAAAAGAAAAAGAAAAAGCAGAGGAACAGAGATCACAGTCCTGGATGTGTAAACGTGTTCTGATTTAGGAATGAGAAAGAAATTTCTGAAGGTGAGGGTATTGGAATCGGCTTCTTCTTCACGTGTGGGAGGACTTACATGGAACATTCTTTGGGATGTTTTGAGACAGGGTCTCCTTGTGTATTCCAGGCTGGCCTTGAACTCCCTATGTAGCCCAGGCTGGCCTGGACCTCAAGGCAATCCTCCTGCCTCAGCCTCCCCAGTGCTGGGATTACAGGCATGTGCCAACACAGTTCTCTGGGATTTTCTTCAGTTGATCCTGCCTTTCTTTCCCTCTCTCTGCTCTCCATGTTCTCTTTCCCCTGGCTGGAATGTTTAATTTAGCAGAGGCTCACAAGGATGTTTTTGTGTGGAATCCTGGCAACTGTTAAGGCCTGACTCAGCACCGTGCAGGTTTTCTGTTCCTGAAAACTCCTAAAGGAAATGCATTAAATAGTTCTCAAAAGACAGTTCTGTCAAGAAGGAATTGACACCATACATCTGACCCAACAGAAATACGGACGTACTTCCGGTGGAGGCTGTTCTGTGTGCATACAGACTTTAGCATATGGGAAAAAGGAGGTGATTTAAGAAGGGTGACAACATGTGGTCCGCAGCCCGAGTGTGTGGACCAGACCTGTGGAGCTGAAGCACAGTTGCCTGTCAGCAAGAAGACTTCTGGCTTCACTTTCTCTGGTTTTCTAGAACTCGGGCTCCTTCTGACTGAGAAGGATGGCCTTGGGGGGGCCTTAGGGAGCCATGTGCATGCCTATAATTCCAGCCCTTGGGAGGCTGAGCCAGGAGGATCGTCACAGTTCACAGCCTGGAAAACAGGGAGACCCTGTCAAAAAGAAGGCTGGTCTGGGGAAGTAGAGTCAGGACTTTGTGGGGCCCCTGTGAGCTCCCCGAGGAGCTCACTAGGCAGGGAGATGAGGCAGAAACACGATGTTCTGTCCCTTTCCGGCCAAGCAGACAGTGCTGGGTATTATCTTCCTGGTGTGGGAGGAAGTGGAAAGAATAGAGGCGCCTGGACTCCTGACCGGCGGGCGAATAAGGGATCCGGGCTTCAGTATCAGAAATCTAAAATTATCTAGCTTGATGCGGAAGCTGCTCAACATATGTGGGGAAAGAATTCCATTCTCCGTTTTAGAAATGAACATGCAAATGTGGATCCTATGTGCCATCCTTACTGACATACTACCAAACCCTTTATCTTTCCTTGTTTTGATTTTTTGAGACAGTCTCCCTATGTTGTCCAGGCTGGCTTTGAACTCACTGTGTAGCCCAGGCTGGTCTCCAACTTGGGCCAATCTTTCTGCCTCAGCCTCCCGAATGCTGGGATCACAGGCCTGCACCACCACATCGGGTGTTTCTCTCCTTTAAAATGAGATCCCTCGCAGCCTATTTCTGTTTTGGTTAATGTCTGTCGCTCATCCTGCTGGTGACTGGACTTGGGGCCATGGAGTCGAAGTGTGTTTCCCCTCCCGCATCCACCCCGCCCTCTCAGTCCCCACCGGAGACGCCCTGATTTGGCTTCCTGCACTGTCAAAAAATGGCGAAAAGATCCCAAGGGCTTCTCTGCATCTGCTGGGGATTCGGGTGCAGTTTGCGAGCCTTAGGGATTTGGGTTTTCTTGGGTTTTTGCCTTGAGGGGCAAGAGCACAGGAAGAGAGACGAGTGGACCCTTTGGGGTGGAGTCAGGAAGGTCCTTGGAAGGCAAGCAGTTTTGGCACCGGAAGTCACTCACGGTTTCTTAGCAGTGTGTTTTGATCTCAAGGTTTTGAGCCTTGTTTTATTTTTAGTTTTTGCAGTACTAGGTATTGAACCCAGGGCCTCCTGCACCTAGGCGAGCACCGCACCGTAACACCAAGCCACACCACCAGACCCATCCAGCTTATTTTAACATTTAAAGCTTCTATTTGCAGCCCTGGGGTTGAATCCTGGCCCTTTCCTGGGCCTAACTTTTGTACTTTAACTCCTTCAGCATCCATGTCACTGTGAACTGATTATTACCTTCTTTGGTTATTATTGTTGTTGTTTTCTTTTGTTGTTTGTTTGTTTTTGGTCTTTTGAGATAGGAACTATGTAGTTCAGGCGGCTCGAAGTCGTGGTGACCATCCTGCCTCAGCCTCTTGAGTTGTGGGATTACAGGCATGCGCTATCACAGCCAGCATGATTGCCATCTTAACTATAGCTTTGTAAGTGTTTGACCAAGAAGCACTTTTCAGCTCTCTAGACAAAGCAAACCCACTTTCCTCACAATGCCACAGCAGCTTTACTAATTATCAGAAATTCTTATGCTGTGGAGTCCAAAACAGTCCTTTGATGGCTGATTGGGACAACATTTTTGATTTTTTTTTTTTTTTTTTTTTTTTTTTTTTGAGACAGGCTATCTAGTCCATGCTGGGCTTGAACTCAGTGTGTAGCCCAGGCTGGTGTGGGTTTTAGAAGCTAGGCCTGGCAGCGCTTCCCTGTCATCCTAGCTACTCAGGAGGCTGAGGCAGGAGAATTATAGGTGTGAAGACAGCCTGAGCAATTTAGCTAGACCCTGCCCCAAGATAAAGACAAAAGACAAAACAAACAAAAAATTGGGGAGGTTGAGGCAAGAGAATTGAAAGTTCAAACCCAGGGCTGGGGATTTAGCTCAGTGGTGCCATGCCTGACTTGCAAATGCAAGGTCCTGAGTTCGATCCCAAAAAAGAAAGAAAGTTCAAGCCCATCCTGGACAGCTTGGCACCTTAGCAAGACCCTGTCTCAAAGAATTAAAAAAAAAAACAGCTGGAGACGTAGCCCAGTGTGAAGGCCCTGGGTTCAGTAATGATAGCAACAGTACTGATAACTAAATTTTTTTCAGTGTAAAAGCCGTATCCCTGGGAGCTCTCACCCAGTCCTGGGATTCTCTCCCACACCCACACTGACTCAGCAGCAGGGCGGCTGAGGTCTCGCCTTGCTTTCTGGGGCGCTTTCCTGCGATGCTGGTGCTCTGGACACTGGACGTGTGAGGTCTTGGGGTGTGAGCTGCAGAGGCCTTGCGTGGGGCACAGTGTGCAGGGGCAGAGTGCGCTCCTGGCCCGAGGGAAGCTCCAGCCTCATCCTCACTACCGCACAAAACCAGGCCATGTCCGGGTCCGTTTTCTTCTGTCCCTGAGGCAGAACCTGCTGTCGACCTGTTCACCCCGTCTTGCTGGCTCTCACTTATTCCTGCCAATCCAAGGCAACAACTGGGGAGGCTGAGGCAGGAGGATCACTGGGGGTTCAAGGTCAGCCTGGGTTACATAGGGCGACCCTGTCTCAAAACCTTCCTCTACACCACCCCACCGCAGGGTGTGACTCTCCCCTGTCCCAGGAGCTCTGACAAGGTGGCGTCCACCTGAGTGGGTGATAAGAGGCCATGGGAGCATCCCTGTGCCACCCTGCCTGTGGCCCCTGGCTGAGGAATGAGGACTGGGTGCTCCGCTGTGTCAGAGCCAGTGGAAACTTCTCTTGGGCTGTGAGGTTTCTGGTGGAAGTGCTCACCCCACAGCCTGGGCAGTGGCTCCCCCACCGGGCCCTGCTCCACGGCCTACAGGCCGGGCATCTGTCTGGCTGGAGCAGGTCCTCGGACCCTCGGTTTGCTTTGAACCTGGTACCGCCTGCCTCTCCTCTCGGCTCTGCACACATCCGTGCAGACTGGCAACAGAAAGGTGGTTTCTAGAGGCAGCTGTTCCTGAGTCTTTCCAGCCAACAGTAGGAAGCCTTGTTTGTGTTCTCAGGAACTTTCCTGTGGAATTCCCCTCCAGATGGGACAGCAGTGGTGGCTGCAGAGTGGGTTCTCCATGGGGCGGGCAGGCAGCAGAGTGGAGACTTCAGCCTGGGTCAGAACCACCCGAGGGCTCTTACAGTGCAGACTGCTGGGCGCTGTACTCCTGGAGTTTTTTGTTTTTAAGAGGTTTGGTGGGTTAGATTTCCTTTTCCTTTTCCTTTTCCTTTTTCTTGTTTTGTTTTCTTTTCTTTTTGAGACAGTCTCATTATGTGGTTCACTTTGACCTTGAACTCACTGTGTAGCCCAGGGCCAGGCTTGAACTCGTGGTGATCCTCCTGCCTCAGCCTCCGAGTGCTGGGATTACACGGCCAGTTGGCACATGCGTAGTTGATTAATTAGTAGTCAAATTAATTAGTAATTAATTAGTAATTAGCATCATTAGCTTCCAGTCCTCATAGATTTGCTTGCAGCTTTTTGTTGATATTGCCTGTAAACACTGAGGCCCAAAGGGACAGCGGCATTCACTGTTCCTGGGCACCGCCCTCTGTGTCAAGGGCCTGCTGCTGGCGGCCTCTGGTTTGCACCCAGAGGACCCGACGGTCCAGGCCTACGGCGGACACCAGCAGAGGGTGTAGGGAGCCTCTGAAAACTCGCCTTCCCCTGGCCGTTCCATCACCATGATGGTGTCAGAGTTGGGATTTAAAGCCGAAGGCGTTTGGAAGATCGGCAGCTGCACAGGGGCTGGAAGGAGGTGTCACTGGCCCCGTCCCTCCATCCCTGAGTCTGAGGCCCGCACAGGTCACAGGACAGGAGCTGGGGTGGGTTGGTTCCTGCACTTGTTCTTACTAAAGGCACCCTGCTTTCTCTGAAGCAGCCCCGGACCAGCCCAGGAGGGACACAGGGATCCTGGCCTCAGCCTTGGCGACCCGCCCTCTGATGAGGACGAGGTCATCAACAGCTCCGACGAGGAAGATGGCAGCTCTGAGTCGAGTAAAGGGGAGCCAGAGCCGCTGGAGGAGAAGCAGGTACACTTTGGTAACCAAGTGGTTATTCCTACTCTGTTCTTGTTGGCCTGTCACCGTGCTTGTTTTGTTTTTAGAGTTGGTATTTTTAAGGGCAATCCTGGGGTACATGCCTGTGACTCCCAGCCTTGAGAAGCTAAGGCAGGAAGATTGCCCTGAGTTTGAGATCAGCCTGTGCTACATGTCTCACCCCCCCATAATAAAAGCAATGCTTATGAATAATGTTTATCAGCAGAATGTGGACAAAATCCCCAGGGAGTGGTCTTAACACTTAGAAAATATTTTTTCAAATTTAAACATAATTTCTGCTGTATGATAGTACCTAAAATGGTATGTTTCCATGTAAATATTACCTAGGGATTATTTGCTAAGTTTTGAGAAACTATTTTTTCTAATGTCCACTGGCTTTTTTTTTTGATAATGAAAACTTGTAGGATTATTCCTCATATTGCTACCAGTTCTTAGATTCCTTGAAGGAAAAGAAAGATATGAATTTCAGATTCAGCTACTTTTTGTTTTTAGGAACAGAATAAAGATTGCTGTTAACAGTAGCACAATTTTCATTTGCTTCATGTCCTTACTTGTGATGTCCCTGTTAAATCTACATCTGTAAAAATGGGCCTGTGCTAGACCGGGGATTTAGCTCAGTGGCACCACACTTGTCTCGAAAGTGCAAGGTCCTGAATTCGATCCCTGGCATGGAAAAAAATAAAATGGATCTATGCATTGACTAGTGGGCCTTCCCAGTTTTGCCTGGTGCCGGTGTAGTAAACACTTCCCCTTCGGGATTCTCAGTGCTCTTCAGAACTTCCTCTCTCTGCAGGGGATGAGCAAGGGACTGGAACACACTGGTCCTCTGTCTGGGCCGGTTCTGACCCAGTGAGCAGACGTGGTGAATGCTTTTCTCTTAAGTAATCTGTTTTCATACTGGCGAGAACAGAGTCTTTGGAGCCAAACTGCCCCGTGTTCCCACCACCTCTTAGCTATGTGATCTCGAACAACTCAGTTTCTCTTCTGCATGGCTTCCCCGTCAGTAGAGAGCGGAGGGAGCAGCGTGGACGCTTTCCTGTTTCCTGAGATTCTTGTGATGATGATGATTGATTATGCAGTGCTCAGGGCAATGCCTGACAGCAAGTGCATGCCCGGCAGGGTCTGACCCCTTAGGTGTGCGTCGGAGACAGGGAAAGCTGCAGGGACACCCCGATGGCTGACCAGCTGAGAAAGGCTGTTCAGCATCGTCTGCTGTTGGAGAGATCCTGCTTGCCGCCAACCAGCTAGCGTGCCTATGGCTAGAGAAGGAACAAGCAGCCCTGCCAGCGTGCGCAGGCCCTGGATCCCACCTCAGAATAGGACACAAAAGTAAGTCCGGGAAGCAGAGTGTCCCCGAAATGGGGTGGCTCAGATGGCAGAAACGCGCTGCCTCCCGGCTCTGTG
Source organism: Heterocephalus glaber (assembly GCF_053883595.1). Lineage (NCBI taxonomy): Eukaryota > Metazoa > Chordata > Mammalia > Rodentia > Bathyergidae > Heterocephalus > Heterocephalus glaber. The sequence continues at coordinate 13,648,263 of NW_028258357.1, read as the reverse complement.
GGGTGCAAGTCAGAAGGGAAGCTGCAGCAGGCCCTGCACCCCAGAACCTGCAAGGAGGCCTCGCTCCTGGACTCCGGACCGGGCCGCAGTGTCTCTTCCCTCCTGCCTCACTTCGGGGCGCTGTGCTCGAGCCTCTGCCCCTGAGTGTCTCCAAGGACAGCAGTCAGCCTCAAGCCAGCGTGACCTCATCTTCGGGGCTCTCTCTGCACCTAAAGTCACCCACCCCATCCTGGAGAGTGTGGTTCATCCCAGTACTGTGTCCTGGGCTGTGTATCACTGCGCACTTGCCTCTCCGAGGGAAGGAAGAGCAAACAGGAGCTCAAATGCTTGCTTCTGCTCAGGTAAACATGGTGTCTCGAGGGGACCATGCGCCCGTGCCCTCCTGAGAGCCTGTGCCCATCTCTTTGCTGCGGGCACCGTGTGCTGGCATGCTTGGCCAGAGAAGTAGCCTAGGACAGGGCCTGACTGGTATGGTCTCATTTCCCGTGAAGAAATGGGTCCTAGACACATCAGGCAGCAGCACGTCCTGCAGCCCCCGAGTTGAGATTTCAGCCAAAATCCACCTCTGCTGACAAATGGGAGTGTCAGTCACTGAAGCTGAAGCTGAACAATGTCTGTGGAACACGTTGGGGTGGGGAAAGGAGCCATGCTAATAATCCCTGTGGTCCCCTTCTCAGAAGTATTTTAGTTATGTATTTTTCATTGTTTAAATGCCTAATAAATGTTTGCTCTAAAAATGAAGTGTAGTAGCTCTAGGAATGGTGGTGCATGCCTGTAATCCCAGCACTCAGGAGGCTGAGGCAGGAGTATCACCACGAGTTTGAGGCCAGCTTGGGCTGCATAGTGAGTTCAAGGCCAGCCTGAACTACACAGTAAGACTCTGTCTCAAGAAACCAATAGTAGTAGTAGTAGTAGTGGTAACAATAAAAAATAAAAATGAAATGTAGTTCATTCTGTTTTTTTGTGGTTAGAATATTCACCCTATTCACCTTTTTTGTATATTTGCTTCTTTGTTCTTTTTCAAATCTTTATTTTTTAATTAAAAAAGTTTTTTAGGGTAGGGCCTCACCATGTAGTTCACACTAGCCTTGAAATCATTATGTAGCCCAGGCTGGCCTTGAGCTTGAGATGATCATCCTGCCTCAGCCTCTGGAGTGCTGAGATTACAGGCATCCACCACCACACTCTGCTTTTAAATTGTCTTTATAAAAGTGCTCATCATCTATTCCCTCATGAATAGTAGGCTGAACTGTGAAAGAGAGCATTGGCCCTTGGGTATTATGCAGTGCCTCATCTTTGGGGTAACTTATTAATGATAAAGATATTCATTAGGTCAGTCTGAATGTAAACATTCTTTGTTTCTTACTACAAGCCTAGAGTAGGATGGAAGAGATCTTTTAACAATGCTGTTAAAAAGAATAGGTAGGGCTGGGGATTTAGCCCAGTGGTTCCACTGCCTCCCTTGAAAGCACAAGGTCCTGAGTTAGATCCCCAGTACCAGAAAAAAAAACAACAACCCATAATTTTCACTGAGCATTACTTGTAGTGAACAAATATGAAAAGAGAACACAGGAGATTGCAAAGCTGGACTGTTGCCAAGAGATCAGAGTATAAAAGTGGGTTTCAGATCAAAGGTTCTGTTTTGGGATTTGCTTGACTTGTTTTAAGACCTTGACAAAATAACTTCATGTGTTTATGGCTCATGTTTCAACTTCTATAGCAGTGTGCTTTTGGGAGATACTGTTATTTAACAGGCAGTCTGCTTTGAAATGTGGTATAATTTATGTGGGGATTTTACTAACTGAAAAGCTGAGATGCCAAATATAGCCTCTTTTGAGGGCTTACAGGGAGGTGTGTTTTTCCACTGTCCTTTGGCTTGGACAGAATCAGTCACAGTTCTGACTCTGTGTTGCTCAGACTGGCCTGGAACTCTTGGTGATCCTCCTGCCTCAGCCTCCTGAGTGCCAGGATTACAGGTGTGGGCCACCACGCCCGTCTCAGTCTTACTAGTTGTTTTGTTTTTTAGGTGTCTGACTGTCCACTTTGAAAATTAGTTTGATCCATTGATTCATTTTCTAACAATTATCCTTCTTTACTTAGGTGTTTAGTTTTCCTAGTTTAAGAGGATAAACAAATACTTAGGTTCTTAGAATTTTGAAATCAGAGTGGACCTTACCATGTAGTCCGGCCCACTAGTCAGGCTGTGTTGGCGTTTTCGTGTCATACAGCACATGTTCAAAGCAATGCGCTCATCCTGACTCTGAGACGGTGCCCCGTTCACCTTTGCTTCGTCATGAGTGGAAACGGCACAGTGGGTCAGCACCGCACTGTGTGCAGAAGGCCGCAGGGGAGGTAAAGTCACACCTGGGGGAAGGAGGACGTTTCAGCCAGTGAACACCCCTGAGTTAGGTGCTGTGAATACTTCATGCACAAGACACTCATCTGTCTTTGGGAGTGGCGGGCAAGAACCTCGAGGGAGCTTCTGTGACAAGTAAACCTTTGCCTGATACCTTGGAACATGGCAGGCAGAAGTCCTGGGAGAGCTGGGTGTGGTGGCACATGCCTGGAACCCCTGGACCAGGAGGCTGAGGCAGGAGGATCACATAGTGAAGACCCTGTCTCAAAAAAAAAATTGCTCTATGAACACAGATTGTGTTATTATGCAGATGAAAGTTGCTCAAATTGCTGCCTTCAGAAAAATATATTTAGTATAAATAGGTGGAGGCCTTTTAGTATTTTCTCCTAATTAGCTTTCCTGGGTTAATGAGTGTTTAGGACAGAATGCCTAGGCTACTGCATTTCGTTTGAAAGACATTTCAGTTAAATAAACAAACTTCCAAGTCAGCCCTCCCTGCACTGTGGCACTATGGAAGCTGTCTGTGGGGTGTTTTTTGTTTTTTGTTTTTTGCAGTGCTGTGGTCAGAACCCCTGGCCTCTGCTAGGTAAGTGCTGTACCACTGAGCCACATCCCTGGCCGAACAAAGGCAGGCTAGAGAGACCTCATGTATAAGGTAGCATCACAGGCCTCAAAGCTTCCTGTCATTCAAAGCGGTCAACAACAGATCAAAGCTTCACACTTTGGGGATTTGTTTTGAGGCAAGGTCTTGTTAGGTAGCCCTGGCTGGCTGGGACTCACTGCATTCTTCCTGCCTCAGCCTCTTGAGTGCTGGGATTCCAGGCATGTGCTGCCATGCCTGGCTTGGGGTGTTGTTTCTTCTGAGCCCTGACACTAGTGTAGAGGTACTTGTTGGATTGTTTAGAAGATCGAAGACTATTTTCTCCTTAAGATAGCAGCAGGTTCAGAGTTGTCCCTGTATGTAGTTATTTGCATATTTGCTCTCCTTTTTTTTGCTTCTGGAAGGCTGGGGCTATTTCTTTAACTTCCTGTCATAGCACCCACTTTCCGGCTCCATCTCAGCCCTACTCCAGAGTAGAGTCTCCAAGCCTGGTGGCCCCTGACCATGACGTCAGGCAGTGCGGGAGGGTGGCCAGTCAGTTGGCAGCAGAGCTGTTTCCCTTAGTAACTTGGGTGTGCAGTGATGGAAGAGACTGTCCCACTTCAGAGAGTACAGTGATGGAGTAAAGGTGGTGTTCAGTCCTTCCTCTTGGAAGTGATCTCAGAATAACAAGGAGGATAAGAAATGCAAATTCTGTCCTTGGGGATATTAGGAGACCGCAAGAATTCCCAATGAAATTACAGAAGTAAGGGATGCCCTTCCACCAGCAGTGCATAAAGGTGCCAGTTTCTCTACTTCTTTGCCAAGACCTGTGTTTTTTCATTTTTGTATTATAGCCATTCTGTGGTTGTGAAGTTGTGTCTTGTTGTGATTTTAACTTGCATTTCCATAGTAATTAATTATGCCAGACAACTTTGCATATACTTGTTTTGGCTATTCTGATACACTCTTTGGTGAAATATCTCTTCACATCTCTCTATCTCTTTCTTTTTCTTTTAATTTTGCAGACAGGATCTTGGTATATGGTTGAGGCTGCCTTAAATGCACTGTGTAGTCCAGGCTGATCTCAAATTCCTGGCCATCTTCTTTCGTCAGTCTCCCAAGTGCTAGGATTACAGGCATGCGCCACCACGCCCTGCCTCTTTTTCTCATTTTTAACTGAGTTGTTTGGGTCCTATGGAGTTATCAGAGTTCTTTATATATTTTGGGTACTAGTCCTTTTTTGAGAATCATGTTTGGGCGAGTGCAAATCAGAACCATGCTGAGATTCCACCTCATCCAGTCAGAATGGCTGTCATTGTCAGAATGCAAAAAACAATGCTAGGCGTGATGGCGCACCCCGGTAATCCCAGCACTTGGGAGGTTGAGGCAGGAGGATCGATGTGCGTTTGAGGCCAGCCTGAACCACACAGCAAGACCCTGTCTCAAAAAACCAAAAGAAAAACAAAAAGGAATGCAAAAACAATGAGTGTTGCCGAGGATTTTGGGAAGGAAGGCTTATAGGCTGTGGGGAATGTAAATCAGTACAGCCACCAGAGAGGTCAGTGGGGGCCCTCAGCAAACTGAACATAGAGCTCCATGCAGTGCAGCTGTACTGCTCCTTGCTGTGACCTGAAGCCACTGAAGTGCACATGCTGGGGGCCCAGGACCCCCACACAGCTGCGATGATTGTGACACAGTTCCCAGTGGGCATGGCATGGAACCTACCTGGGTGCCCCTCGGTGGATAAGTAGGTAAAGAAAATGTGGTCGGTGTACACCGTGGAGTGCTATTCAGTGACAGGGAAGGACAAAATCCTGTCATTGGCATGAAAATGGATGGATCTGGAGACTGTGGTGTTGAGCAAACAAGCCAGGCTCAGAAAGGCAAATCGCACACGCTCTCCCTGATCCATGGGGTCTACAGAAGGTGACAAGTACAAAGGAGACTAATTGGACAAGAGGAAGGGCCAGGAATTTATTTATTTATTTATTTATTTATTTATTTATTTATTTATTTTAAAATTAATTTCATTGGTACATTTTAGGTATACAATTCATTTACATTTATCATTGGGTGTTTGTCCCTGTACATGATGTATCTTGGTTCTTATTTTTTTTCCCCATTACCTGTGCACCTTTCACCCTCTCCGCCCTTACCTATTTACATAGACTTCATTTCCATTTTTTTTTCTTTTCTCATAGTTTTTCCTTTCCCTCTTTTCCTTTCCCCTTCCCCTCCCTTCACTCCTTTGTCTTTGGACCTTTTTTCCTATTTCAAATTTTCAATTATTCATTTTAATCATTTTAACCCTTGTTTACACTATCAGTTTCTCACACTAGAGAAACTATTCGGTATTTACACATGTGTGTCCTATTTATTTCACTTAAGAGTATGGCCTCGATGTGCATCCATTTAGCTATAAATGACTAGTTTTTGTTCTTTATGGCTGAGTAGTACTCCATTTTGTAAAAAAACCACATCTTCTTTATCCAGTTTCCAGTTGATGGACACTTGGGCTGCTTCTAAGCTTTAGCTATTACAAACTGTGCCGCTATGAACATGGGTGCACATATATCACTGTGGTATGATTCTTTTAATTCTTTTGGGAAGATCCCCAGCAGGGGAATAGCTGGGTCAAATGGGACCTCTAGTCGTAGTTCTTTGAGGTATCTCCATACTGATTTCCACAGTGGTTGCACCAGTCTGCACTCCCACCAACAATGGAGAAGGGTTCCTTTCTCCCCACAACCCCACCAGCATTTGTTATTGGTTGATTTCTTGATAGCAGCCATTCTTTCTGGGGTGAGGTGGAATCTCAGGGTTGTTTTCATCTGCATCTCTCGAATGACAAGTGATGTTGAACATTTTTTCATATATTTGTTTGCTGCTTTTACTTCTTTGTCTGAGAACTGTCTCTTCATTTCAGATGCCCATTTTTGAATTGGGTCCTTGAATTTGGGGGGTCTGAATTTTTTCAATTCTTTCTATATTCTAGATAGTAGTCCTTTGTCTGATGTACAGCTGCTAAAATTTTTTTCTCATATTGTAGGTTGTCTGTTAGCTCTGTTGGTGGTTTCTTTTGCAGTGCAGAAGCTTTTTAATAAGATGAGATTCCAGCTGCTGATTCTTTCTGCTAGTTCCCGTGCTGCTGAGGTTTTGTTCATGAAGTCTTTTCCTATACCAATGTCTTCAAGAGTTCAGCCTAACTTATCTTCCAGCAGGTTTAGTGTTTCTGTCTTAATATTTAGATCTTTAATCCACTTTGATCTTAGTTTAGTGCATGGTGATAGGGATGGGTCTAGTTTTAATCTTTGGCAGGTTGAGATCCAGTTTTTCCAACACCATTTATTAAATAGGCTCTCTTTCCTCCAATGATGGTGGTTGGCTCCTTTGTCAAAGATGAGGTGGCTGAGCATGTCTGGAGTTGTTTCTGGATCTTCTAATCTATTCCACTGATCCTCAGGTCTGTTCTTTTGCCAGTACCATGCTGATTTTATCACAGTAGCTTTGTAGTATAGTTTCAGGTTGGGGATTGTGATACCTTCAAGGGCCGGGAATTTAGCACAGTGGAACCGCACCTGCCTGGCAAGCACAAGGTCCTAAGTTTGATCCCCGGTACCGGAAAAACCAAACCAAACAAAACAAGTAGGAAGAAGGGATGGGAGTGTAAAGGCAGGGAACAGGGAACGTGAATGACCGAAATATACACATTGAACCCCCAAAAGGTGCAACTGTTTGGGGGGCGGCAGGAGGGCGATGGAGGCAGGAAATGAGCAAAGCACGCGGTGTGCAGGCACGAATCTGCCAGAGCAACACCCACTCAACCCCTTTGACCGACTTTTAAAAAGTGAAGAAAAATGAGAGAGAATCAGGGTGTGCGGCATTTCCTCCAGTGTGTGTGTTTCTGTCACTGTTGCAGGGGAGCCCCGATATCTCCCTAGGGAAAGCATAGATTTCTGAGCAGCCACCCCCCCATTCCCTCTGACACAGGCCCTTCAGGGCAGAGTCCTGAGGGTGGAGAGAGAAAGAGCAGCCTTACCCAAAGGGGCATGGGGAAAGGAGAGGAAATGAGGGTCCGCCTCCCAAAGGGAGGTACACCTGCCGATGTCTGTCTTGCTGGTTCTGGAGATCCAGCCCTGGGTTGGCCACCACGTGCTAAGCATAAATAGAAAAGCGTTGATTTGTTAAATGACTTGGGTTTTTTTTGGTATTGGGAATCGAACTCGGAACCTTGTGCTTGCAAAGCAGGCGGAACCACTGAGTTAAATCCCCGGCCCTGTTAAATTACTTTTTAAAAATAACCATTATCCAATTGTGTGTGTGCTATAATCATGGTTATTAGGGCAGGACTGATACATGATCAGTAAATCAGATTGTACCTAAAACTACTTCCTAAGGGATGTTAACTATGTATAATTTCTTTTATTTTTATGAACACAACCCTCCTGCCTCAGGCTCCCAGAATGCCGAGATTAAGACTTGCTCCGGGGATACCTGGCTAAATACCCAGCTTCTAGAGAGTGACCTGGGAAGCCTGAGAGGCTGTGAGCGTGGGCAGGGCCTAGGCTCCCTGCATGGCCCGTTAATGCCACCACCATTGACTCTCAGCCGCCCTGTGTCAGGTTTATCTCTGTCTAATTCTCCGGGTTTGCCTTTGGAGCATTCTATAGTATGAATTGTATGCTAATAGGAAACATTTTAAAGGATCAGAGCCAAAAGTTGAATAGCCATCTCCATTATCCTTTTATGAGTTCATGCTATTTTTTTTTTTGAGACAAGGTCTCACTCTATAGTCCAGGCTGGCCTTGAACCCTCTGCGATTCTCCTGCCTCAGCCTCCCAAGTGCTAGGATTACACATGTGCACCACCATGCACGCCCTGAGTTCATGCTTCCTTTGTGTCCTCTTGTCCCCAGGATGAAGGCTCTGGGATGAAAAGTAAAGTTCGACACATCGCGGAGGAGATCACGAGCTCCGAGAAAGTGTGAGTCTCCGCCCTATAGCTCCCAAGCCCATTTCTCCCCGCCCCGCCAGATCCTCTCAAACATTTTTCTTGTTGCTGTTTCCTACAGGTTTGTGGATGTGTTAAAACTGTTGCATATTGTAAGTATGCGCTGATACTTTCTTCACACCTAAGACTCCTTTTTTGTACACTTTCTTTTCCAAGAGGTTTCAGCATAACTGACTTAATTACTTGCATATGTTTTCTGATACTTTGTTATATTTTTTAATTCGTACATATAGGTAAATAGACATTTTCTAAAAATCTATCTTGTGTGTATCAGTACATCCTAATGGTCTCTGAAAAGTAAGACTATATCTTCAATGTCTCCAATCTTTCTACCTTCATAAGAGTTTCTTTTTTTTCCTTTTTATTTCTTTTGTTTGTCGGCTGGTCAGTTTTTAACACTGGGGACCAAAACCAGGACCTTGAGCCTGGTAAGCACACACTCTTCCCCTGAGCTCCTCCCCCAGGCCTCTCAATGAAGAATTTAAAATTCCCGCGTCCTTGGGCCCTGGCGGAAGGCGTCTGCTGCCTGTAGACTCTTGCACTGGCCACATGGAAAGCAGGGCAGCATTGTTGTTCACACTGCTTTCTTCTTCTGTGAGTGGCTCCCAGAAGCAGACACTGCCAACAGATGTTTTGACAGCCAGCCTCTTAAAGTCCCATTTTTGCTCTCTGCACAGACCTCTTGGGAAGCGGTTCCTGAGGCTGCCCACAGCTCGAGGTTCCCATGCACGCCCCTTGTCCGGCAGGTCTCTGCACGTCCCGGGGCGCCTCGGTATTGGAGGCCTGGGTGCTGCTTTGTTCTAGCTCCCTCTCAGGAGGATACTAGGACTAACTACAGGAAACGGGAAAACTTGGGGAACAGTAAAAAGGGATTGAAGTAAAATTTTCCTTGTATGGTATAATTATAAATGTCATAAATTAAACTTCACTGCTGAGAAACAAGTTTCACAAGATAATAGCCATTTTGTGTCTGCAGAAGAGAATGATTATTTTCTTCCTTCCTGTTAATAAATACCTATGAACATACAAAGCTGGTTACACTTAGAGGTGATTCACATTTTCCAGATGATTCCCTGGTACTTTTTACTGGGTCTACCAGGAGGAACGAGGCTTATTTCCTGGGAGAAAAATCCCTGGCTTTGGAAATATATTTTTAAAAATTCTTCCACGTTGCTAACTAGTTTTAAGAAAATATTTCCCTATGAATACTAACTCTTCATTCTACTGGTAAGTTCTTTCTTATAATTCTTTTTTTTTCAATACTGGGGTTCGAACTCAGGACCTTGTGCTTGCAAGGCAGGCACGGTGCCACTGAGCTAAATCCCTAGGCCCTTCTTTCTTACAATTCTTTATTAAATGCTTAACATCATGTTTTGCCACCTAGACAGATTTGTTAAGCTTTGGATATCCTTGTTGTATATTGTCATTTTGAACAAATAAATGACTTTTCAGTATAAAGTTCTGTACATTTGCTGTTGTCCCCCGAACAGCCCCCCTGTATTTAGACATCTGATAGAATTAAGTAAAATCATACAAGGCGGGGTTGTGTGAATCTTACTTGCTTAATATTCCGAATGGGTCTAATGTGAATGTAAACAGCTGTAACCCTAATTTTAAATTGTTAATGTGTGCGTTTGCGGTACATGATGGTCACCGTCCTCATGGGGAGTTGGTGCATGTCCATAACACATCTGCATTCTTTTTCCTTCCCTCCTCTCCCCAACCCCTCCTTCCATCTCCTGGTCCCTCTCTGTCTGTCTCTTTCCTATTGTCAAGTATATTAAATAGTATGGATTTTTGTGTGTTTTTGTTCTTTATCTTGTCTGAGGATTGAATGCAGAGCTTTGAACATGCTAGGCAAGTCCCATTGAGCTACATCCCTGGCCCTAACTAGTGCGAAGTTCTAAAAAAATATTTGGAAAGGGAACGATCAGAACCCTTGGGGGTTTTTAGACAAAAATGGGCTGGTTGAATAGTACTAGCAGTGGAGCTATACCACTTCCCATAGGTGGAGACATACGTTCTCTTGAAACTTTGAGAGACACAGTCAGATCCATAAAACTAGAAGCAAATCATCCAGAAGTCTGTTACTAGGTAGAATATATCTTTTCTATTGGAAGAACATTGCGTGTAAGATGAGCAAAAGGCTTCCTTAGTTCTCAGGTGTTCCCATCTCTGAATCTCCTCCTGTTCTGCTGAATGCTCCCTGTCCACTGGGCTGCAGGGCCCGCTGATGACCACTCACCCTGATTGGGTGGGGCAGAGCACTCTTCTAGCTGCTTTGCTGTCAGCAGCTTCCTCTGTGAGTGCTGAATGAAGCGCAGCACTGAGCACCAGGCTTGCAGCCTAGGGGTTTCCTGCCTTGCTTTGGTCTTTTCTTCTCATCTTATGCCTCTGCTTCCTAGCTTTGCCCCCAAGCTTCCAAGAAATTGGGGATCTTTGTTGTTGTTTTGAGACAGGGTCTCACTGTGTGGTTTGGGCGGCCCTTGCACTCACTGTGTAGCCCAGGCTGGCTTCAAGCTCAACTCACAGTGATTCTCCTGCCTCAGCCTCCTGAGTGCTGGGATTACCGACATGCACCACCTTGCTGGTGGAATTGTGGGTCTTAAATGATGTTCATTTTTATTTAAATTATCAAATCTCTTAATTAAACAAATGACCTTTCTATTGAGTGCTTCATTCCTTGTAGCGTATTGTGTATTGTTATGCAACTCATCTCCTTTACTCCTCATACAAACCCTATCAGAGAGATGCTATTTCTGTTCAATAAAAAAAGCTAGCTGTCAAAAATAACCCAGTACTAAATGCCAAAGGCAGTCTTGTTTTTAGTTTTAAAAATTTTACTTTATTATATTTTTTTCCCATCTTTATTAGTGTATGTTTGAGATACATAATAAATATATTTGTCTTGGGGTAAAGCCAGTCTTTGAAATCTGGTCTGTCAAAGCCTTTGCACTTAGTGATTATATATATAATTTTTTTTAAAATTTTTTTTATTTTTATTTTTATATTTTGGTAGTACTGGGAATTGAACCTGGGCCTTCACACTGAGCTATAACCCCACACCACCCCCTTTTTATGTTGAGACAGGGTCCCACTAAGCCACTTGGTTCCCAAGGCTGGGCTTGAGCTTGTGATCCTCCTGTCTCAGCCTCCCAGCATGGAGGGGTTGTGGGCATGTGCTACCACACCTGGCTAAAAACTGTTGCTTCAAACCTTGGCCTTGCTTGATGGGAAATGCTGAGTCCTTGGGTATACGGTGTTAGCTTGCTTTCAGAGTTCTAGTTCTCTCAGTTGCCCAGGAAGTCAGGTAAAGTCTAGTTTTTCTTCTCTTAAAGATGAGGGGGTGGGAGAGGTAAGGAGGGGATGAAAAAAGAATGAAGATGTGTTCTGTACAAGGACCAACTCCCCATGGTGTGTACCATCGTTAGTCCTGCAGATGTGGACTAATCTGCACTGTGTAAGAAGGAGATGAAGCCAGCGCTGGGTGCCCAGATGTGTTATGGTGATTGCTTGTCAGGCGGATTGGGAATGAGATAAAGGATTCGTTTCAGTTGTGTTTTACAATTTGGCCCTGATGATTCTGTACCATACAACCTGTACATACAGGAACAGAGGGGTAATTTCATTGGGAAAATATTTTTTTTTTAGAGAGTGAAGTCCAGTTGTTGAGGTGGGGCCTTTCCCTTCTACTCTGACTTTGTCCTTTCTCACTCCTTTCTGCATGTTAATCACAGCTCTGACCTCAGCAGCTGCCTTGCTTTGTGTAATGGGAAGGGATTCTCACGGAGCCCGTCTGTCCATGTGCGCATGGGGACCTGTAATTCACTGTGCCATGATAGCGGCTCTGTGCTACCCGAGGTCAGGAGTCCCACTGGAGACAGCTGGTCACAAAGTCGCATTCTCCTCCATGCTTCTGAATCACAGGGCCCCACCGGTGAGCAAGGCTGTCTGCCTTGTGCTTCGTTGCTTCAAACGTCCATACTTGATTGTGTTCGCATTGCTTTTTGCTTAGGTGGTCCCCAGTGGTCAGAGCTGGTAAGGCTTTAAGGTTCTTCTTATTTATAGGTTGAGGGGTGGGGGGGTAGTACAAACAATGAGCCAGGTGTGGTGGCGCAGGCCTGTAATCCCAGTACTGGGGAGGCTGAGGCAGGGGAATCACTGTGATTTCGAGACCAGGCTGCTCCACATAGCAAGATCTTGTCTCAAAAAAAAAAAAAAAAAGTTATGATGTGCCTTATCATTTGGAGGCCCATTTCTATCTCTAAAAATTCCAGCTTGAACAAACATCTGGTTCCTGTGACCAGAAACCAGAGCTGCAGACCGTGGTAGGGTTCGTGTTTGAAGGCTGGAGTATCTCCAGTCCAGACTGGTAGCCTCTGCGGCGGCCCCAGCTCCGCACTCCCTTTCCCTCCATCGTGGATGTTATTGCCCTGCTCCTCTAGAGTGAAAAACAGCCCTGGGTCTGATCTGGAGGTGCTGGTCTGCTGTCTGTCACCCGCACCGACTCAGTCAAGGAAGCGCTAGTGAATTCAGAGTCTTCTGCCCCAAAATAGCTCTGTCTCTGGCTCTGAAGTGTCGTCACACCCTCCCAAGTTATCCTGGCTCTTAATATTTAGAAAAATCATCAAACATATGTGGTAGTCATCCCTCGTGTAAGAAAATAACAGATATTAGCCAGGCCTGATGGTGCATGCCTGTAATCCCTGCACTCTGGGAGGCTGAGGCAGGAGGATCACAACTTCCAGCTCAGCCTGGGCAATTTAGCAACTTAGTGAGTCGTTATCTGAAAATGAAAAAAGTAAAAAGGTAGGGCCCTATCCCCAGCACCGCCCCCCAAGTTACCTCTTTGCAGCTGTACCCGTTGTTAGCACTGCTGAGCTTCCTGAAGAGTTGAGAGGTTTCAGACACTGTGTGGGATTAGCTGCGCCACCCTGGGGCCTGCACTGCTGTCCCAGATGGTGGCTCGAGAGTGAGGGAGCAGGATGGGGCCACTGCCACCTGGGCAGTTACGGGGATGGAGACTGAGGCGGAGCCCTTGGTGTGCGCTGGGTCGGCCTGGGCAGGGCAGCCTTTCCCCCGTGCTGGGGCTTGAACCCAGGAGCTCCACCGCTGAGCTGCACCTGCCACTGCTGCCCTGGTCCATTTTCAGAAAACGAGGAGAAAACCAGTAGTTGCCATGGGAGAGACGAGCATCCAGTGACACTCGTGAAAGCTTGGCAGGCCGGTGTCAGTGTGAGCACCATTGCCAGAGGCTCGGGCTGCAAGCCACCCTGCTGCGGCGGGGGTCGGGCTGGTTCCCCACAAGGCCAGGGCAGATTGGGAATTGGTGGCTGATGCCCAGAGAAGCAGCGGCAGTAGACTCCGGCCCAGGGCAGGGATGTAGCTCAGTGGCAACATGGCTGCCTGGCAAGCGCAAGGGCCTGAGTTCGATCCCTGGTACTGGAAAGACAGATTCTGGTCCAGCCGAGGAGGCCTCCGAGCAGGGCTCTTGCTGCAGACAGGTCCTGCTGCGGCCTGGTCAGGGCAGCTGGTGTCACCCGGCATCACTGTGATGGTGGGGTGGGTAGCAGGCGCAGACGGCGGGCTGGAGCTTCACACCTCTTTTACAAGGAAGCACTTGGCGGACCTCCAAAAGGCCCAGAACCCCACTAGTTAGTTCAGGCAGAGACTGTCCGGCATCTGTCAGAACACCTAACCTTCTGGGCCTCATGAATAAATCCTCTCTAAATTACCAGTTTTTAAGAGAGGAGGGGGGAAGAAAAGAAGGAAGGGACGAGAAAAAAGTGAAAATAGAAGGAAAAAATGGAAACAAGGCATTTGTGCATAGGGAGGAGAGGGGGTTAAGGGGGGAAAGGGGTAAAATTTATTTTATCTGACATGCCACTCATAATTTATAAAAAGAAAGACGTGGGGCATAACTCTCCGAGAGCTGCCTGCAGATGAGCAGGGCTGGGAAGTGACTGCACCTGTGACACGTGTCTAAGGCCTCTGCTCTGGCGGCAGCTGGGTGGCCAGCGCCTAGGGTCTGACTGGATTCTTTAATGTGCCTAAGCAAACAGGTTGCCTTTGTGGCCAGCAGCTGAGCCACACTGGGTCCACACTGGGTCGGTCCCGAAGAGCTGTCATTGCCATAGCCCAGAAAATTCCTTCCAACCGGAAAACCAACCTTCTCCTCTCCTGTGCTGCTGGAGGACAGGGAAGGCCGGGCTCTTGCTGAGCAAGGAGCTCTTGTGTCTCAGGGGCGTGCAAAGTGCCACAGAAGATGTTTAACTGTCCTATGGTGAATACCCTTGCAGTCTGGGGAGTTCCTTGTGAATGTGTCCTGTACTCTGGCTCAAGGCCTTCTAAGGGTTCTCAATAGTGTTAATAAGCAGCTTTGTTCTGCCTTGGTAAATGTGGGTGGGGAGGGCAGCAAGCTGTTGGGAATGGAGCTGCCAGTAGCCACTGGGTTTCTGGAGATGTGTAGTGTGGTTTTCTGGATTGCAGGTGATGCTGTTTATACATTCTTGGTATATATTATACTACTTAGTTATAGAAGTTCGCTCTTTAGTTCCTGGCCTAAGTAGTTGGTTCCTTTGGGCCAGTGTGACTGTTGGACCAGTAAAGATGATTCTGAGTCCTAAGTGAGGGTCTTCAGCATTAGTTGAGAGGGTTTGACTTGCCTAAAATGCCTTTGAAATAGCTTTAACAGAGCCCCTTTGTAAGCTGGGCCTGCCAGCACTTGGGAGGCTGAGGCAAGAGGGTTGGTTACCTTTGCATTCGAGGCCAGCCTGGCTTACATGCCGAGGAGGCAGCCAGCCTGAACCACACAGTGAGATCTGTCTCAAAAAAGAGAAAGAAATGAAAGAGAAATAGCTATACTTTAGAAAAAATGCTTTCTTATAATTTTAAACTATACCTGAAGGCCTAAAGAATTGTATAAGGGACACTGGGGTGAGGAACATGTGTTTGTTTGGCTGAGTCCCTGCAGGGAAAGCAGCTGGAGACAAGGCCTAGTGAGAGTCATTCCTCCCAACCTTTGCTTTCCGGTTTTAAGTAAAACTGCTTTTTCTCAGGAACAGGTCTTTGTTTTTGGCTCTCCGGGCAGCTGAACAGATTCCACTATTGTTCTGCTGCCTCTCGAAGCCCAGCCCCAGGCCCAGGGAGAGGCAGGCAGGCACTTATCTGCTACCTGCCTTCCCAGGTCCTCTGGGAGCTGGGTGTGGTGCTGCTAACCTACATTAAACCAGGGCTCCAGGGTCCTGCAGAAACCTGCCTCTCAGGAAAGTGTGAAGAGACGGTTTCATTTGTGGGCAGGATAAATCCTAGTGAGCTGACTGGGGCTAGGGAGAGAGGGAGAATATAAGATCCAAAGTAAACACTGTGTTGCCTCTGTGTGCCGCCTGCATTGCAGACTTCTGTGCAGAACCTAATTAAAGTTGTATACCTGCCACCCACGGAACGAAGGGAGTGGCCCAAGGAAACACAGAAAGTCTGGAGCAAGGGCCTAATACCAGGACTGATGAGCAAGCCCGTGCCTCCCTGGCAACCCTTACCTCGAGTGCACCAGTCGTTGGGGAAGTGATTATTGAAAGTGGACAGAGGGACTCTCGTGTGTGTTTGTTTGCTTTTTGAGACAGGGTCTCGCTGTGTAGCCCAAGCTGGGGTCAGGCTCACAGCGATTCTCCTGCCTCAGCCTCCCAAGTCTTGGGGTTCCAAGCATGTATCACCACACCTGGGTTACAAAGGGACTCTTAAACCTTGAATAAAATGACTCAGAATCTTCTGGGGACTTTTAAAATAAACGAATTGTGTTGATAGGATGTTACTAAAGTAACTTCAAAGTTTACAGTTAGAATACAATTTCCAGACACCTTCTTTGTTTTAATTGCTAAGTTTAAGGATCAAACTAAAGTGTTTAAGAACAATATAATAGTCTTTTTTAAAATCAAATATCTGCCAGGTATGACGCACGCCTGTAGTCCCAGCACTTGGGAGGCTGAGGCAGAAGGATTGCTGTGAGTTCAAGGTCAGCCTGAATGACACAGTGAGACCCTGTCTCAAAAACACCAAATCAAATATTCACCCTAGGTACTGTTAAGTATTTTCAAAATTTCCTATCCAGGTGAGTGGGGTGGGAGGAGTGGGTACTCTAGATCTGTAATTCTATACAGGCCACAGTCCTGCAGCGTGTGTCCCTGCAGGAAGGGAAGTGGGAAGAGCTCTTCCGAGTCACATGTGTGTGCAGTTTTCCTCTTCTGCCCTCCCGCAGGACTTCCGCGATGCCGTGGCCCATGCTTCCAGGCAGCTGGGGAAGCCCGTGATCGAAGAGCGGATCCTGAATCAGATCTTGTACTACCTGCCTCAGCTCTATGAGCTCAACCGAGATCTCCTGAGCGAGCTGGAGGAGAGAATGTCGAACTGGTAAAGAACGGGATGAGTTTCAGGATTTCCCAGAGTTTTCCATTTTAGATGAGACCTTGAGGAGTCCACTTGTGGGAGGAGTTCTCTTGGTGCTTGCGTGTAGGTTGGTGTGTGTGTGTGTGTGTGTGTGTGTGTGTGTGTGTGTGTGTCTGTGTGTGTTGTTGGGGAGTGAACCCAGGGCCTTGAGCATGCAAGGCAGGTGCTCTACCACTGGGCTGCATTCCCAGCCCTAGATTGCTCACTTTGGTAATTTATTATTATTTGTATTTTGAGACAGGCCCTCACACTGTATTTCAGGCTGGCCTTGAACTCACTGTATAGTGCAGGCTGGCCTCAAACTCATGATGTCCCTCCTTCCTCAGCCTCTCGAGTACTGGGATTACAGTTGTGCACCTCCATGCCCGGCCTGATGTTCAATCTTTAGACTCTGACTGTGCTGAAGAATGGGATAGAGGGGCAAGAAGAGACGCAGAGAGGCCGAGTCCTAGCGCAGGCAGAGCCCGGCCACACTGTGACCTGTGCTGGGGAGGGGATGGTGACAGAGGGCTGCGGCTGTGCCCTGTGGGAAGAGAAAAGCGAGGTAAACTAGCTGCTTAGCCGGCACTGCTCAATGCTGGGTGTCTTCTGGACCCACTAACGACTCTCCTTTTATGTTTGTGCGTCTCCTCTCTTCTAGGACCGAGCAACTGAGGATTGCTGATATCTTTGTCAAGAAGGGCCCGTACCTGAAAATGTACTCCACGTACATCAGAGAATTTGATAAGAACATAGCCCTGCTGGACGAACAGTGCAGGAGGAACTCGGGCTTTGCTGCTGTGGTCAGAGAGTTCGAGGTATTCACAGCCGGCTGATGGGGAACTGCTCTTCCCTCTCTTAACTTTAACACAGTTTGCACTCATTGTAAACAAAGCTTGCAAACAAGTGCATTTGGAGGCGAAGGCCAGTGATCCCAGCTACTTGGGAGGCTGAGGCAGGCGGATTTCGAGCTTGAGGCCCACCTGAGCAACTTGGTCCTGTTTCAAAATAAAAATTTTAGAAGGACTGAGGATGCACCTTAGCACTGCTTGGGCTCCCAGGGTAGGGATGGGGGATCCTTTCCCAGTTAGAGAAGAATTGGACCTCATCGAGTGGTAAGAACTCAAAATAGTACACAGATTTACTTCCTATTAAGGTGTTGCCACACATTGGATGGTTTTAAATTAAAAAAAAAATTTGGATGGGACTTTTGTGGTGAAAATCACATAATAACAGGTTACAGTTTGGCCTTTTTTGTTTGTTTGTTTTGTGAGGCGGGGTCTTGCTGTGTAGACCAGGCTGGCCTTGAACTCACAGAGATCCTCCTGCCTCAGCCTCCCAAGTGCTGGGATTACAGGTGTGCACTCCCACACCTAGCTGTATGTTAGACTTTTTTTTTTTTTTTTTTGTACCAGGGATTGAACTCAGGTCCTTGCGCTTGCACAGCAGGCGGCGAAACTACTGAGCTAAGTCCCCTGCTTGTTAGCCAGTTTTAAATGTACAGTCCAGTAGTATTACATACATTGGTACTGCCATGCTAATTCACCTGCAGACCACGTTTCCTCTGGGGACACTGAGATTGTGACCATTAAACCTTCATCCTGTCTCCCCAGCTTCCCCAACACTGTTGCTTCCTGTGCTGGTGAATCTGATCACCAGAGGGGGCATTTCTTATTTGTATCCTAACCTTTTCTTCCTTCTGTTCATCTACCATTAACCTGCGAAGATGGAAGGGAACTGGAAAGAATGTTTTGCTATAGATAAGTAGATAACATACTTTGGGTGTCAAAGTTAAGCTAAATGAATCACCTGTTTATTGCGTGTGTCAGCGAAAGCCCTGTGTTTGGACAGTGAGGGGGGCACAAGCTTGATGTGGGGGAAAGGATATAATACGCTTCTTACAAATGAGTTTGGGCTGAGCGTGGTACCGAACTCACGGCAATCCTCCTGCCTCAACCTCCCACGGGTTTTTATTTTATCAAAAAAGGCCGTGTGATATCGTTATGGCAGCTGATGATGGACTGAGGATTTGGTTGATGTCCAGTAAGTTGTAGTGTTTCTTTGGCAACCAGAGAAAAGCCAGAAGACAGGAAGAGTTCGCACTCTTCGGAAAGGTGCTTACATGAAATCCACCTGCTTCCTTCCTTCTCTTCTTCCTCTTCCTCCTCCTCCTTCTTCCTCTCTCTCTCCCTGTCTCCCTCTCTCTCCCTCTCTCTCCCCTCTCTCCCTCTCTCCCTCTCTCTCCCTCTCTCTCCCCCTCTCTCCCCCTCTCTCTCTCCCTCCCTGTCTCCCTCCCTTTGCACCACGCCCCACTCAACAAAAATTTTAAAAGAGCTGGGGATGTAGTTTAGTCAGTGGTACCACACTTGCCTAGCATGCAGGAGACCCTGGGTTTAATCCCCAGTACTGCAAAAGGAAAGGAAGAAGCAGGGCGTGGTGGCACACGCCTATAATCCCAGCAGTCTCCTGAGGCAGGAGGATTGCTGCAAGTTCAAGGACAGCCTGGGCTACATAGTGAGTTCAAGGCCAGCTTGGACTACAAAGTTAGACCCTGTCAAAAAAATAGAAGAAAAGAAAAGAAAGAAATGTGAGTAAAGCTGCAAACACTCCTGCCACCCCTGGGCACCTGTGCTGTGTGAGAGGCATGAGCAGTGTTTCCAGGGCCATCTTCACCTGGCCATTGTGCTGCCCTCACCGTGAGCGCCAAGTGGAGAGCAGACGGGAGTGGACGGAGGTGTCTGCAGGCTGAGTAGAGAGCTTGTGGGCAGGAACAAGGGGCCTTCATGGTCAAATCGGGATGTGGTTCCAACCCTGTAGAGGGTGAGAGGGCGCACGCCTGTGAGCCCAGCACTGGGGAGGCTGAGGCAGGAGGATCGCCTGGAGCTTGAGGCCAGCCTGAACTACATAGCGGGACCCTGTCTCCAGCAAAACAAAACAAAAGATTAAAAATAAAAGTGTAGGGGGGCCCAGGGATTTAGCTCAGTGGTTCCGCTGCCTGCCTCAAAAGCTCAAGGACCCAAGTTCAATCCCCGGTACCAAAAAATAAATTAATAAATAAAAATTTAAAAAGTCACCGTGTTTACAGCGGTGCCTCTTCCTTTCAGATGAGCCCTCGCTGCGCCAGCCTGGCCGTCAAGCACTACCTGCTCAAGCCGGTGCAGAGGATCCCGCAGTACCAGCTGCTGCTGACAGGTGGGCCTCTCCTCGAGTCCCCCTCCCGGACCTCTGTCCTCAGGCACTGTGCAGGGGTGTTTGCAGCCTGGCGGCTTTCCGGTCGGTCGCTGATGGTCTCTGAGCATGCGCACCCCGGGCTTTCCTGCCTGTCTTCCCTGTCGCTCAGTGTGGCGGTCGCCATCCCAGCCCCACATGCTGGTCATTCTTCATTCATATTATTCATCCCGGGAAGGCACTTTCCCAACTACCTGAGAATGAGCTTTGGCAGGTGGGCATGGTGGCAAACACCTGCAGTCCCAGCACTTGGCAGGCTGAGGCAGGAGGGTTCCCGAGCGTTAGGAGCCAGCCTGAACTACATAGTGAGACTCTGTCTTAAACAAAACAAGACAAAAAGCTCAATCAGCCTTAGAGGGGCACTTCCGGGCGCACACAGTGGCACACATCTTAGTTCCATTGCTTGAGAGTCTGACGCAAGAACATAGCTTGAGCCCCCAAGTGTGAGAGGAGCCCGGCCAACACAGTGAGATAGGTCTCAAAACAAACCAAAAGGAATCACCTGCTTAGCGGCCGCTCCTCCTGTCCACAGTCTGCAGTCAGCAGGGCGGGGGCCTGCCCGCGCATGGGCAATGTTCACTCACGCAGTTGGTCACTGAGCTCCACGCTCAGTGTGGCTGCTGTCGGTAGCTGTACCCTCATTTCGGTTTCTTGGTTACTGTATCTTTTGGGAAGTTACAGAGCTGTCTGTCTAGTTTACCACTGTAATAATTGAAAGAGCCCGTAATTCCAGGAGGCTGAGGCAAGAGGGATTGCAGGTTCTGGGCCAGCCTGGGCAACTTTACCAGACCCGGTCTCTAGATCAGATAAAAAGGACTGGAGGTACAGCTTCGGGGTAGAGCGCTAAGCACTCATGTGAGGCCCTGGGTTCGATGCCCGGCACTGCAAAAATAAATAATAAATATGAGGAAAAGGGAAGCAAGGAAGGAGCCTGGAGGCCCAGCGAGAAGCGGGTCTCTGAAGCCTCCCCGGAGCTACGGCCGCTGGGTGCTTTCTGTGGAGGTACCGGCCTCGGGAGAGGGGCCACCTGGCTGGGCCCCAAGCGCTGCGCAGCTCTGCTGAGGGCCTGGGCGGCGGGCGCCTGCGTGTGCACCACCTCCGCGCCCGTGTCAAGTGTGCGTTCAACATGCCAGCGAGATGCAAGGGGCTGTGCAGAGCCACAGCCGATAATGTGTGCAGCTTCCTGGAGGTGAACTATGAGGAACTAATTAGGGTTAAGAAATGATTTTTATTTGGGGGGTTGAGACAGGGTCTTGCTCTGCAGTTCATGCTGGCCTTGAACTCACTGTGAAGCCCAACGTAGCCTCAGACTCATGATCCTCCTGCTTCAGCCCCCCAAGTACTGACATCACAGGTGTGCGCCACCGTGCCCCGCCCCTCCATTCTCTTGGAAGCCACCTGTGATCCTTCTGTCCTGTGACTCTTAGCTTCAATGCCATGTGACGTAGCAGATATTTATGTGGCTCCTTGTAAACTCGCTATATTTATATAATTTAAAATAATGGCTCCTTAATTGGATTATAAACTCCTTGAGGTCAGGGGGGTCCATCTGGTATCTATAAATTACTCTTCCACCCTCTCCCGTCAAAATAGCTGGATGGTGTTTAGATACTGTGAACCTATCCGGGAAATAATTTTGGTTGGTTTTATTCCAAGTTAAGCCGTTTCTTTAGCCCAACTGTCTGGCCTAAGGAACCACACTGAGATAAACTTGGGAGAAGATACAGGGTCTTAGAGATGACGTCTTCTCCAAAAGGAAGGCCGCGTGGAATGGCCAGGGACACACAGCACTCACTGTGCAGTTTCGGTCCTGTAACCTCAGGAGATGTGGGCTTGAATATTCAGGCTTTGTGTTCGATTTTTGTTTAAAGTTTGATTTTCCAGTCCTCAGTGTTACGATGTTCTGATTGCTCCCTACTTTGTATGATTATTTCTGCTGCCACCGCCAAAGTGCTCCTCCTGTCTGTGCATTTAGAGCCTTAGGAGTTGGATTGAAGTGTTAGGTTTTCATGGATTCTCATATACCAATTAAGTGGTGGGTCCTTACTTTGGATAAATACGCTCTGTCGATGAATCCTTCCAGCACCTTTGTGAGCTAAGTGCTTTTATTTCCACTTTGGAATCACAAGTGGTTCTGCTGAATACAGTGCACGGAGCAGGGAGGTGGCCTTTGAAATGTGGGGAGCCGTGGGCCTCCAGGAGGCCTGACTCAGTGCCTGTGGCTGGGAGGGTTGAGCAGTGCATAGATGGGGACTGATAAAGTCCGCTGGTTTCTTTTGGAATTCTTTTAGTGAATGCTAGGTGGAAGTTCCCAGAGGCAGCAGTTCTTGTTACAACTCAAACAGCTACTGTTTCGCAACAGTTTTTTCTGGACAAATGTAGTTTTTATAGGGTGTCCTTCTGAGGGTGTCTTCCTGGACTGTAGTAGAAACCTTTCAACTAAATTATTATTTTGTTTTTGTGATTGTTTCTTGAGACAAGGTTCTACTGTGTATGTAGTTCAGGCTGGCCTTACTCACAGTGCTGCTTAGACTGGCCTGGAAATCATGGGAGTCCTTCGGCCTCGGCTTCTTGAGTGCTGGGGTTACAGCCGTGTACCACCATGCCCAGCTCAAAGGATTTTTTGTTTTTATTTAGAAAGTTTCTTTCTCTTTCCGAAGACTTATTCCTACCCATTTCTAACTAAATTCTGGGGGAGGGGACTGGGATGTATAGTTTAGTGGTAAAGCATTTGCCTAGCATGTACAAGGCCCTGGGTTCGATTCCCAGCACCATAAAATAAATTATTTAATTAATTCACGGTAGTATTTTTGAAAGGTCAAGTCATAAGCAGACCTAAGAGAATGCATACCATTGCATGTGTAGTTAAGGAAAAATAAAGTGATTTCACAAGCTTAAAAGCTTATGAATTTTACTGTGGTAGTGGCTACTCAAGCCAGGGAGTCAGAGCCGTGTTCATGTTCTCTTCTCCTGACGATGGGCACTCCTCCTGTCCCCAGCTCGGGGCCTGGGGTGGATCTGGGCACACAGTAGGCTGCAGTCAGCTGCAGGGTGTAGGGACATGGAAAGCTGCCGCTCTGTGCTCAGATTGATAACCACAGGTAAGAGCGACGAGTTCTTCCCGCCGAGTACAGGACCGGGAGAAGGACTGAAGAAGTCCTGCTCTCTCCTGTCCCCACCTGTGAATCTGTGCTCAAGGTTGCCAGTCCCCAGCCCCCGGCAGCCGCTTCCTCAGGGTTTGTCCTCTCCGCTTGGCCCAGGGCCTGCCGTGTGATTTCCTCACATCTCTCCCAGGGACCAACTTGCACTGTGCTGATTAGCAAGTTGAAAACTTACTTATCCATGGTCTAAAAACAGAGTATAGCATACAGCCCAGAATTGCCCAAGCTTTATTTTAGTGGTACTGGAGCCTGAGCCCAGGCACCTCACACTGAGTTACACCCCCAGCCCTTTCTTATTCTAAACACATTTTGAAAGCTACTCAGTCTGGGTTTGAAGTTGGGATCCTCCTGCCTCAGCCTCTCAGAGTGTGGGATTACAGGTCTGTACCATCACACCCCACCAGTCTCTTTTTCATGGATCTTACATTCAACAAATACTAATCCAGGCCACCTGAGCTGGACATCTGGTCTCTGGCATGGTGAGACACAGGGGTGCCCTTCCCAGGGCTTTCTCTGTACTTGACGCCCACTGAGCTCGGTCTTGGCTCCTGGATGTTGCCAAGCTTTGGTTTTATGCCTGAATCTTTGGGTCACTTGGTTATTCCCCGAATCTGTCGTGTCTCCTCAAGTAGGTTGTAAACCCACCATTTAAGGCAGAGGCAGACTTAATGCAAGTAGCGGTCACAGCGGTATTTACCATGTACAGGGTACTGTGTGGTGACTTACTATTTTTGTAAGGTTCACTTTTTTCTTTGAAGAGATCTTTTATACCCATAAAAATATGTAAGTAAAAATCCCCTTCTACCCTCCAGAAATGACTATTGTAGAACCTTCAGATGTTTTTGTCTCTACCAATGTTATATATTGTATAATTTTTTCTCAGTACAAAACCTTGCATATGTGAAAAGCTATTACACTGGTACTGAAACAAGTTCAGTCGGGATCACAGTAGAGGAAATATATTAAAAATTCCTCTAAAAAACCTTTTCCACTTGGATGTTTAGGGGAAAACAGTCCTTTGAACTGTGAATCAGTGTGGATCAGGTAATTTCTTTGATCTAGTTCAAAGTATTTATGTTACAGTAAAGGCTGCTTTAACAGACTGTTACTTTCTCCTGTGGACTTTGCCTTTCACCCGGTATGGTATAAATCCCTGTAGGTTTTAGAAATCCAAGATTTCTCTCATAGATAAAAAGTAGGATATTAAAACATCTGTTACGGTGTTCTGAAGCTATAAATTCAACCCAGCAGCAAGTGAAAAATGAAGTGCTGTGGCACCGAGTGCGCATGCTTCTTTGGGGTCGCACTAAGTGAAGATCGGGCGGCAGGGCTGACACGGTCCACGACTCTGCAGTGGTGCTGAGCGTGCTGCTGGGTTACAAACACGTGTGCTCACAGGGCGAGCAGCGCAGTACTGCAGCTTTCCTGCCCACTGCCTGCCTCGCCTCGCGCAGGAGGGAAATCTCGTCGGGCACGCAGGGTGCGTGCGGACGGCGCATGCGCATGCGTATGCGTGCTCGTGCCCCGCGTAGACCCTGCGTTCTCTTGTCCGCGTGGCTACAGAGCCCTTCTCCGCGAACCCAGTGCAGCTTTGACCCGGATTCTCCTAAGCCGCCGCAAGTCTCTGTCACCAGGACTTGTCTAGGCAAAGGTGTCGCAAGCAGGATTCGTTGGCAGTGTTTCCCTCACAGGCTCACATCAGGAGCCGGACCAGCTGGAGGGCACTGCAGTTCAGCTCCACTCGGAGCTTGATTCTTCACTTGGCTGTCGGATGGCAAAACACACACCCTCTACACCTCAGTCCCATCTTGGTTGATAGTTGGGGTGGTAGAGACAAACGTGGAGAAATATTTTAGTGTGGGTTTGGTGTTTTCTGGAGACTGTCTTACTATGTAGCCCTGGCTGGCCTTGAACTCACTATATCCCCACACATCAATCCTGCCTCAGCCTCCTGAATGCAGGGGTTACAGGTGTGCACTACCACCCCCAGCCTAGGACAATATTGCTATCTGTTAACTGCTGTGAATAAGGAAAACATTGAGAACAAGTTAGCAGTTTCCTCTATTATTAAGAAAATATAACACATAAAACTGGCAGTTGTTGCCTGAGACTGATATTCTCATATACTTAAAGGTTTTTGTGATGTTTATATCCAATATTTTTAAAAATTAAAATTTTATCCCCATTGATCCCAAGGAAATGATATGAAATATGAAAAGAAGATGTGTGGAGCTGTTGATTTGGCCAGGGATGGTCGTGCACAAGTGTCAGTGTAGCTCAGGGCAGCATGCTTACTCACCACGTGAGAGGGTCTGGATTTCAGTCCAACACCACAGTAATAGATAAAAATGAAAACTACTCCAGGTGCCATGGTACACACCTGTGATCCTAGCATTCGGAAGGCTGAGGCAGGAGAATCAAAAGCTGGAGCACACTTTCACCGCCTGCTGCATGAGCGCAAGGACCTGAGTTCGCAAGGACCCGAGTTCGATCCCGGGTACCAAAAAAAAAGAAAACCTGGAGCACAGCCTGGGCAGTTTTACAACTTAGCAAAATCGTGTCTGGAAAAACAGAAAAGTCTGGTGATGCAGCTCAGAGTGAAGGCCTTAGTTCAGTCCCAAGTACCACTAAGTAAACAAATAAAATAGAAATAAATAAAAGTACGTTTAAAAAAATGTTCTGGAGTCTGGCGTGGTGGCACACACCTGTAACGAGGATCACAAGTTCAAGGCCATGCTGGGCTACACAGAAAGATCCTGTGTCCAAAGAAAACAGAGAGGAAAAATGCTACGGAACATGGCCAGAGCCCTGGACCTCGCATGGCTAGGGCTAGGCCAGACCAAGAATTTCTGTCTCGGGCTCCTGACTGCTTTACTAAGCTGCCTGGAAGATGTCAGTTTTGTAAGCTGACATGTCGGTCTTTGTTTTGGTACTTAAAATGATCTGAACTTTGTTTCACAAGCAGGGTGCTTTTAAATTTTTCTTTCAAAATCTGAACCTTAGTAAAACAGGCTTATTGCCTAGGTTATTTTTCTCAGCATCCCATAATGCTGCATGTGTTGTTGGATTTACTACATATTTAATGGAAGAACAGAAGAAACCTGAGTAATACAAAGCAAGAGTTGTTCTCAGATTCAGAACATTTGTTAGGCATGGTGGTGCATGCCAATAATCCCAGCACCTGGGAGGCAGAGGCAGGAGGATCTCTGAGTTCAAGACCAGCTTGGGCTACATAGTGAAATCCTCCTTCTCTCTCTCAAAAAAAAAATCAAAGCTCTTGTACAGTCTCACTTCCTGTTCCTCAGCACCCAATCTAGGAATCCCTAGGTGTTGCATGCAGAAAGTCCCCAACCCTGCCGGTGACAATGCCCAGCGAAGGCTGCGAAGGCTGCTGTAGTACTCCCCGAGTGCTGGCTTCTAAGTTGGTGACAGTCACCAAGGTAATGAGTGGCAGGGGCGGCCAGGCCCCCTGCACATGGAGGGGGGGGGGAGACGTGGAGAAAGGCACTTGCAGAACCTGGAGACTGCACCTGGTGTGCTGCTGCCTTACATTTGTGCTGCTATTTTGGCTGATGGTGACCAGGAGTTAATTAACTTTTATTCATCAACAATGCCACCTGGTGGCCAGAGAGCACATCTGCTGGTGGTCACACTGCACCAATCTTCATTTTTTTCTTTTATTGAAAAAAAAAATTGAGCCAAGCATGGTGGTGCACACCTGTAAACCTAGCCCTTGGGAGGCTGAGGCAGGAGGATTGCTGCAAGCTGAAGGCCAGCCTAGCAAGACCCTGACTCAAAAAAAAAAAAAAAACCCAAGAAAGAAAGAAAATCAACAACAAAACTCAGGCGCATTGAGTCATTTTGCTCAGTGAAGTTTCAAGCAAGGCTTGATTTGTTGTGTCGGAAGCAGGAAGCCATTGGATGCACAGGTCTGACACCGCCCACTGAGCTGACTGCTTCCCCCTGTCCCGAACCCTCTGGGGAAGGCGAGGGTCATAAATACCTGCCACCAAGCCGGCTCTCTGGTCTCCTGCTGAGCTGCTTCCGGAGCCAGCCTTCTGACTCAGGGCCACTCCCTGACTGCTTCGGGGCAGTGTGGGCCTGTCTTCTGTGGAGAAAGAAAAGCTGTCAAAAGGTAAGCTGCACCTAAAACATACTGAAAATGTGGGTGGGTGGGTAAGCAGCAAAATTGAATTTTTTAAAACTTTTTTTGGTTTTTTTGAGATAGGGTCTCACTATGTAGTTTAGGCTGGTCTTGAACTCACTGTGTAGTTCACATTAGCCTCAAATTCATAGCTGTCCTCCTGCCTCAGCCTCCCGAGTACTGGGATTACAGGTGTGCACCACCAGGCCCCAAACAAAACTGAAGTTTGGACATCATTGAGTATGTTTTTTTTTTTAATTAGCAAATAGGAGTAGGATGACTCATAATAGCTAAATCTTGGAAGTGAGGATAAAGAAAATGCGGTGTTTAAACACAATGAAGTACTACTCAGCCATAAAGAAGGGTACATTTAAATCATTTGTAGGAAAACGGATGTACCTCGAGACCACAGTGTTATGTGAAGTAGATCAGACACACAAGGTTAAATGTTGCGTGATTTCTTTTATATGAGAAACTCAAAGTATAAATAATCTAAAGAGCTAAACAAAAGATAGATGGATAGTAGGAAACACAAAGATAGACCTTTTGCAAATGATAAGGGGCATCTGAGATGGAAGAGGCAGAGGGGGAGGGGAGGTAATGGAATTGGGATGCGTTAAGTCACAGCCAACTCCGCATGACATAAGCCATCCTGCCATGCAAACACACAAAGAACTACACCAGGTGTGGTGGCGCAGTCCTGTGATCCCAGCACTGTGGAGGCTGAGGCAGGAGTTTGAGGCCAGCCCGAACTATGTAGCCTGACCCTGTCTCAAAAACGAAACGTACAAATGAAAGAAAAGAAGAAAATAAAATGGGCAAATGGGGCAGACATACTCTGTCACGTCCTGACTAACAGTGCGGTGCCGCAGCCTCTGAGCTGTGGGCTCTGCTCAGCAGTTTGTGTCTTTACTCTTAGGCGGTCAGGCTTGGAGGCCAGCGGCTGAGCTTGAGAACAAGGCAGGAGAAAAGCAAAACCAAGCGGAAGCTTTTGAGGCTGAGTGTGCAGATATTGAGGTCAGACGTGGCCTGGGAGCGGCCTGGCGTAGAGGTAGAGACCACAGTTTTTGTTGAGAGAGTGCCCCTGCAGTGTGCAGGAGCAGGAGCCGAAGGCAAGTGGAGCTCTCAGTAAGCCTGCTTCCCTTCCACTCCTGCTAATGAGAAGCCTAAGGAAAATCACTTCCGGTTAATGAGTGCATAGGCCTTGAGAATGTCTAAGCAAGGGAACTGTATGGAGTCTGCCTTGGCAGATGGAAGCGGAGTGTGGCCCACAGCCTCTCCGCGCAGCTTCCGCCAGCTCTGGGTGCCGGAAGCCTGTGTGTCTAGACTCAGGTCTCAGGCACAGGAAGTCCCCCCAGCTGGGGGAGGGTCTGCCCTCGTCATGTGTGTCATCGGGCGCTGACATCCAGGTTTCCCTTTGTGCATTTTGTTGGTGCTTTTTTTGAGACAGGGTCTCGCTGTGTAGTCCAGGCTGACCTTGAACTTATGGCAATCCTCCTGCCTTAGCCGTGGCATTGCTCAGTGAAGGCTGGGTGTGCTAAAATGCTCGGAAGGCGCCTTTCCTTTTCTGGATTCCTCCTGGCGTTAGAACCGCTTCCAGCCTTTTACCTGAACTGAGACAGCCTGGGGCGGGGGCGGGGGCGGGGGGAGGGTTTGGTTTAGGGTAAAGTGTGTGCTTAGCATTGTGAGCCTGAGAGTTCAGGGGATTGGATGCAGGGCCTCCTCCCTGAGCTACATCCCCAACCCTTTCAAAACAAGACGGGCTTGTTGACTGGCCCAGGCTAGGCCCAGACTTTCAGATCTTCCTACCTCAGCCTCCCGGAGTCCTGGGATTCCCAGCGTGTACTACCATGCCCACGAGTAGTTTTGAGTCTAATAAAAAAGACAGCAGAAGCACAAAGCAGATGCCATGTCACGTCTCATGCAAAGGGAAAAAAAATAGTTCTGTCAAACTGGGAGCAGCGGTGCCCACCTGTGTGTGATCCCAGCACTCAGGAGGCTGAGGCAGGAGGATCGCCAGGAGTTCAAGGCCAGCCTGAGCTGCACAGTGAGACGCTGTCTCACCAAACCATGGGGTGGGGTGGGGGCAAAAGTAGTTCTTTCAGATGGAAAGTTCTGTTGGCCAGGCGAGGTGAGGAGGAATTTGGGATAATTCTGGGCTCTGAGTTGAGGGTTGTGGGTGTGGCCCCGTGGTAGACCAAGTGCTTGCTATGCCAGGTGCCCTGGCTTGGAGCCCCAGCGCACACCACACACATGTGCACACGCGCATGCAGAATATGAGTTGAACTTTTCTCTTCGGAACGGAGAAGGCAGCTCTGAGACACAGCCGGCCGCACAGGGTGGTGTGGAAGGAAAGGGCCTGTGTGAGGCATCAGCAGGAAAGTCCAGAAAGTTGACAGGGGCTGGCCCTGGCTGGGGCCGGGAATCCCAGGGGAAGGGATTGGCCCTGTTTGCTTCGAACTCCTGTGACATTCCTTGGTGTTAAAGACTTTTTTTCAGGGTCTCACAGTGTACTGCAGGCTGGCTGTGAACTCACTATGTAGCCCAGCTGCTCTCCTCCAGCTCATGGTGATCCTCCTGCCTCAGCCTCCCAAGTGCTGGGTTTACAGAGTCAAAGATTTGTTAAATACAACTTTTTGCTTCAGTGGTTTTCATATTATAAGAAACATTGTATGCCACTTTATTTTGAGACAAGGTCTTGCTAAATTTCCCAGGTGGGACTTAAGTTTGTGATCCTCCTGCCTCAGCCTCTGGAGTAGCCCAAACTCACCCCTAGTTGCCATTTGTTCCCCCTGGGGATGGGTGGGTTTCCCTCACTGGAAAACCACTGGTGTAAGCCAGGCGTGGTGCACACCTGTAATCCTAGTGCTCTGGGAGGCTGAGGCAGGAGGGTCATAAGGTCAAGCCCAGCCTGGAAAACTTAGCAAGACCCTGTCTCCAAATTAAACATTTTAAAGGGGCTATGGCTGTAGCTCAGGGCAAAGGCCCTGGGTTCAACCCCCAGGACCACAAGACCACAAGAAAAGCACAGCACTGTACGAATGTATGAAGGTCCTTCAGCGTTGAGATTTCGCTCTTGGGCGTCCAGACCCTGTGCCGCAGGTTCGGTGCCCAGGTTCGGCGACCAGGTTCGGCGCCCAGTCTTGCGTGAGGTCTGTGCTGCGTGTGGGGCCGGGCCTGGCTCTGGCACAGAGGTGGGGCTGGCGTGAGGTCACTCAGCCAGTGGCCCCTGCCTTATCTTGGGAGGACCACAGGGCTGGCCGCTGTCTGCGTCCTCCACCCTGGCTCGGGCTGGCTCGGGCTTTGCTCTTCCTCGAGGTTGGAGAGTCACACAGGTTGGCAAAGCTCCCTCCAGTGCCCCATGAGGACTTGGAGGTTCTGAGCCCGGGGGCTTTGTGGCACTAAACACCGGAACTTTGTTCTTCCCTAGGTTACTTGAAGAATCTCCTGGAAGACTCTGCAGAATACAGAGACACTCAAGGTAAACACTCTTGGCAGAAATGTTTCATGTTTCTTTAGGCCTGGACAGGAAAACTATACCAGGCACAAAACCCAGAGACAAAACTGTTTTTAGCTGGGCTTGGTGGCACAGATTATAGTACCAGGCCTCTGGGAGGCTGAGGCAGGAAGGCCTGGGGTTGTAGCACGCACGGTACAGAGATCCCAGGTTCTGTCCTCAGTGCTGCAAAAAAAAAGCCTAAGCTCACTCACACACACACACACACACACACACACACACACACACACACCCCTCTGTTTTAGTCATAAGAGGACGTGAAGCTTTAATAAAAGTGGTGCATACCTGTAATCCCAGCACTTGGGAGGCTGAGGCAGGAAGATTGCTGCAAGTTCCAGACCTGTCTGAACTATAGAATAAGACCCTGTCTGAAAAAGTTCTTTTAAGCAGATTAAAAGAGGATTTGGTAAAGTAGTAAATCAGTGCTGGGAGGCAGATATGATGGCAGGATCAGCCTCCGAGGGAAGCCTCTGTGAGGGCGGGCCCAGTGGCTGTGTCTGGAAGCTTCTCCCTTCTGTGCTCAGTCACTCTTCGCTATGATGGGTTTGTATTGTATAGATGGCTAACTCTTCATCTTTCTGAAACGATGGAGCCGGTTTAGTGGTGCACACCTCGAATCTCAGCACTCAGGGAGGCTGAGACAGAAGGATCCGAAGTTGGAGCTCTATCTGGGGAGTTTAGCAATTTAACAAGACCCAGTCTCAAAATAGTAAAAGACAGGTGTTTCATTTCTCTGAGCACCCACACTGCCTTGAATATATCAGGAACAGATATCTATATCTACATCCATGAGTCCTTCTCATGTCTCTTAAAAAAAAAAAAAAAACTAAAAGGGGCTGTAGGGTGAGGATGTAGCTCACTGTGAAGGCCTGAGTTCAATCCCCAGGACTGCAAAATAAATAAATAAATACAAATAAAAAATAGAAGAACTTCAGAAGGCCAGGTGGCCAAGCAGCTGGGTGTTATGATTCTGCAAATCCCAAGGCTCCTCCCTGCCCCGGAATCCTGCTCAGGAAAGCAAGGAAAGTGTCCAGGGTGCAGATGGTGGAGCCCCATGCAGGAGCTCGGAGAGGCGGCTGGGTCCCCCGGAAGGGAAACACTGCTTTCCTGTGCAACTGCTGCCGGCCGCACACACCTGTGATCCCAGCTCTGAGGCAGGCTGAGGCAGGAGGATCACCGCAGGCCTAAGCCCAGTTGGGCTACATAGCAAAACCCTGTCTCAAAAAAACCTAAATAAAAAAAATTAAATTGAATTGAAATATAAGGGCTCAAGTTCCCTTTTTCTGATTCTAGCAGGTGGGAGTTGGTAAATGGTCACCCAGTGGTCACCATGACAGCCACGAGGTGTCCCCGTGTGTGCTCATGTCCCCCGGAGTCCCCACTGCTGGGGCTGAGGGCAGCTCATGTACGGAAGGACACGGCCAGCCCCATCCCTCTGTCCACTTCCGGAGCTGTGAGCGTGAAGCGTCCATCGTGGAAGCAGCTGTCCCGGCAGCTGCAAGCTCAGCGTGCGAGATGACACTGTGTCCCTCAGGCCTGGCGTGCTGCCATGCGACATTGCTGTCCTTTCTAGTCCATACCTGCAAGCATCAGACCAACAGAGCGACCCTGAGCCCTAACTATCTTATATTTTTTAGTTTTATTTTATTTTAATTTGACTTATTTTTGGTTTTTTGAGATAGGCTCTCCTGCAGTCCAGGCTAGCCTTGAACTTGTTACATAGCCCAGGCTGGCCCCAAACTGGAGAGCCTCCTGCCTCAGCCTCCTGAGTGCATGGATCGCCCGTGTGTGCCGCCATGCCCGGCACGTTTGGCATAGCTCTTGTTTCCTGTATGAAGATCCTCCTCTCTCCTGACTCTTCTCCTGGAAGATAGTTTGTGCCAGGATGGCTGAGCTTTGGGTAAACGCTCACTCTGACTTAAGGAAGGCAGTCAGGTCCTGGCCCAGGGAAAGCCCAACATTCCTGTTTGTGCTAGACGTGGCCAGCAGTGACTCTTGGGGCTCGTGTGTGTTCGTAGGTGTTGTTTTCAGTCTGTTTTTCCCTCGTCATGTCTCACCCAGCTAGCGTCCGTGTCTCTGCCCATCTGCCGTCAACCAGGCTCCCTGGCACAGATGCCGGGAAAGAGCTGTCTTGTGGGAAACTGCTTAAGGTCAGGCTGCGCCGTGCAGCGGTAGTGACCAGGCCCCTTCTATCCCTGCGCCCCTTAGATGCCCTCGCCGTGGTTATAGAGGTGGCCAACCACGCCAACGACAGCATGAAGCAAGGCGTGAGTATCTCGCTCAGTGGCTGGTGCCCCATGGAGCCGGCTGGGCCTGAGCCACTGTCTCTCCGCAGGACAACTTCCAGAAGCTCATGCGGATCCAGTGCAGCCTCAGCGGGCACCAGGAGATCCTGCAGCCCGGACGGGTGGGTGTTTTCAGCTACGCTTGCAAGTGGTGTGCAGTGCATTTGGCCACCATCTGTACCTAGTGTTTATTATTTGAGTTATGAAAATAGGTTACTTGTGGCCGGGCGTGGTGTTGCACGCCTATAACCCTAGCACTTAAGGCTGAGGCAGAAGGATCAATTTCTGTGAGTTCAAGGCCAGCCTGGACTGCATAGTGAGATCCTGTCTCAAAACAAAAGAAAGCTGGAAAACACCCATGATGGGAGTAAGCGTGATGGGAAGTACAGTTTAGTGGGGACAAAGGCAAGGGACCCTGCAAATTCCAGTAAAATGATTTAATAGCGAGTGTCATTTCATTGTGTAATACCAGCTGACTTCATAGAGCTTTGAATGCAGTTTCATTTAGAATGGTGGCTGTAGGAGAGGGTCACGGAGGAGGATAAAGGGTATTTGATGCTCTTCACGGAGCACAGAAGTGGCCTCGGGAAGTTGTCAGGATCAAGGACACTCAGCTCACAGAGGACCCTGTAGCCAATGTTGGCTTTACAATCTTTCCTTCTGTCCAACTTCCAAGTGACTGTTAAGGTTTAAAAAGAAACCAGGGGTGCCAGGCATGGCAGCAAATCCTGTAATCCCAGAACTGGGGAGGCTGAGGCAGGAGGATCACTGCAAGTTCAAAGCCAGTGTGCACTACAGAATGAGACCCTGTCTCAAAAAGACAAAAAAAGAAACCCTGGGGACCTGGGAGTGGAGCTCAGCATGTGTGAGGCCCTGGGCTCTATACCCAGTACCATGCCCAGGAAAAAGGAAAAGCAAAGAAAATAAACTATGAGTGTCCAAAGTACAAGGAAGCGAAGTCTTGCGCGCCGGAGCAGCTGGGGCAGCAGGGAGGGCTGCTGTGTGCTGTGGGGACTGACTGTTCTCTGTGACCCAGGTTTTCCTCAAGGAGGGGGTCCTGAGGAAGCTGTCCCGGAAGGTCATGCAGCCGCGCATGTTTTTCCTGGTGAGGTCGCGCCCCTCTCGCGCATCTGGGTTGCTGCTTGGTGGGGCAGCTCTGCGGGCTGGAGGAGCAGGGCAGCCATGGGGGTTTCGGAAGCCTCTCATGGGCTGCTGCGCTGTGCCATCAGAAAAGTGATCGCTTTGGGGACTGAGCTGGCTTCCTGTCTGGCTGGGAAGAGTTGTTTGCATCAAGTACTTATTTAGACTGTGATGCCTTCGCGTGATTCAGAATTTAAAAAACGTTGAATCTGTCACAAAACTCGGAAGAGAAGCACATTGTCTACAAACTACCTTTTACTTTATATTTTTGGTACCAGGGATTGAACTCGGGACCTTGTGGGTGTGAGGCAGGCGGTGGAACCACTGAGCTAAATCCCTGGCCCAACTACCTTTTAGATAATAGAACATTTCAGGTGCTTTTTGGGGAGAGGAGCAGAATAGAAGTATTTTCTTCAGAGAACTGTTAACAAAGAGGCGATATTTTCCCTTTGTCCTCAGATTTTGTCAGTATCTTTGGTGATGGCGCACACCTGTAATCCTAGCACTGGGAGGCTGAGGCAGGAGGATCGCTGACAATTTCAGGCTGGCCTAGGCTGGGTAGTGAGACCAGGTCTCAAAAAACAAAAGCCTTTGGGCACTGACGGAGCGTCTGTAATTTGTCATGCAATGCTCCCCCTTTCAGTTTAACGACGTCCTGCTGTACACCACGCCGCTGCAGTCTGGGATGTATAAGCTGAACAACATGCTTTCCCTGGCTGGGATGAAGGTCAGTGCCTTGTTAGCTCTTCCTCCTGCCCAAATCCATGAATATACTGACTGAAGAGGAGCCGTGACGATCGTGTTTCTCGCACCCCTTTCTCCATGTGCTACTGTTCGTGCCCATGTTTGTTAATTCATATCATTTCTTCATTCAGGCATTCATTTATTCAAAGCATATTTATGGAGAATGACTGTAAACAGAACCTTGTCATAAGTTTGGTGAAAATAGGAGGGTTCGATCCCTGGTACAAAAGAAAAGAAAAGAAAATAGGAGGGTGGCTGGAAACATGATTCCTTTAGACTAGTTGGGAGAATAATACACTAGATAAATACCAACAAAGATCTTTCAAGTCCTTCTACAACCTAACTGCAAGTTTTTAAATGTTTTCAATGAAATAAAATCGTGTAGAACAGAAAAAAATCAAATAGCATATTGTATGTATGTAAGAATAAGTAGGTGGAATAGACAGAAACAAATACCACTGTAAAAAAGCTGGGCATGGTGGTGCATCCCTGTAATCCCAGCACTCAGGAGGCTGAGGCAGGAGGATCTCAGCAAGTTCCAAGTCCAGCCTGGGCTACATAGTGAGGTCGAGGCCAGCCCGGGCTACCTAATGAGACCCTGTCTCAAAAAAATTAAAAAAAAAAAAATCACTGTGAAGGCTTAGTTTAGCTCTTGGGACTTTAGGAAGTAAAGGACGCACAGCTCTTGGAGCTAGTGGCGTGCAGCTGTTGATTGACAGCTGGGGAAGTGGATGAGGTCTATGGGAGGAAGAGAGGAGGAGCCTGAACTGCAGGTCACAGGTGGCCGGAGGTGGCACAGTGACCTCAGCCCCGCAGTGGGAAGCTGGGCCTGCGCGGGTCGGTTTGAGTTCACCCGAGCTGAGAGGGTGGTGGAGGAGACCTGAAGTGGTAGCACCTTGGGGAGGCGGGTGGCTACAGGCTCAGAGCCGGGGTTTGCAGTTAGCACTGCGTCCTCCCGCTCTGCTTCCTTCCTTCCAGGTCCGGAAACCCTGCCAGGAGGCCTATCAGAATGAATTAAAGATCGAGAGTGTGGAGCGCTCCTTCATCCTCTCAGCCAGGTACTCGGTCCTTTTTGCTTGCTTGCTTGCTTATTTGAGACAGTTTCACTGCAGTCCAGGCTGGCCCCGAGCTCATGCTGTTTTTCTCCTGCTTGGCCTCCGAGGGCTGGGATCACAGGCTTGAGCTACCACCCAGCCACCGGTGGATTTCGGTCTTTAGCATCGGAGCCGCAGGAAGCCGCTGACCGTCAGTCCCGCCGAGGCTGTGGTCAGAGGATCTCGCAGTCCTGTGCCTCATGCTTTGGGGCCAAGCTGAGCCAGAAGGATGCTGCATTCGGAGGCCCGCCCGGGCTACCTAGTGAAACTCTGCCTCAAAAGCAAAACAAAAAAGCAGAGGCAGTACTGAGCAGGGTGGGCACACCAGGAACTAGGCCACGTCCCTTGGTGAGTCCTCCCAGTAGACAGGCATGGTGTTTACTAGACACATTAGCGCTCTGGGGGGTGCCGCATCCCACAGAGGAGAGAGGCCTTGGTCCACGGCTTTTGCATCCCAGGAGGATGGGGCTGGCACAGAAGGAGCCCAAGGCGGTCCCACTCTGCTGCGGGCATGGTGTCTGGGCTCTGAGGACTGTGAACGCCGCCTTGGCAGACACCCACAAGGGCCCCAGCCCGGAGCAGAGCCCGGAACAGCGAGCGCCACACCATCTGCACAGCAGAGCCTTGCTCTACCTGCTGCCTGGGCTCCAGAGGTCCTGCAGTAATTCTCCAGTTAGCCGCTAGCCTGCCTCTGCTTTCTGTGACTTCTTCAGTAACCACAGGGGAGGCTGGGAGAACTGCTAATATTTCATGAAGGTTGGCCTGGAAGCCCCAGAGGGATACCAGATGGGCCTGGTGGCTCACGCCTCTAATCCCAGCACTCGGGAGGCTGAGGCAGGAGGAACGTAGCAAGTTCGAGCTCAGCCTGAACTACATAGGAAGACCCTGTCTCAGAAAAACAGAGATACAAAATAAAAATGCATGAACCGGATGGCCGTGGCCTGGTGGTCAGGCTCAGTCCTTAACTACCCTCGAGTGCCTACCAATGCTTGTCGTCAGGTGCGGATCTATAAGTGGTGACCGCAGGTGAGATGTGTGGTAGGGAAGAGCGGAAGGTCCAGTTCTTCTGGAAACACCTCCCAGGCAGAGGCCTGGCGACCTGTGACAAGCACTCAGTGCTGTTGGCTAAAGTGGCCTAGCTATTAGATGGGAGCTACTTGCCGGGGCTCATGTTGGTCATCTCAGCCCTCTGGGAGGCTGAGCAGGAGAATCGAAAGTTCAAGCCCAGCCTGGGCAACTTGGT
The DNA here is from genome assembly GCF_053883595.1 of Heterocephalus glaber. Taxonomy (NCBI): domain Eukaryota; kingdom Metazoa; phylum Chordata; class Mammalia; order Rodentia; family Bathyergidae; genus Heterocephalus; species Heterocephalus glaber. The sequence goes on along the minus strand of NW_028258357.1, from coordinate 13,611,337 downwards.
GATTTAGCGAGACCCTGTCTCAAAATAAAAACTCAGAAAGGGTTGGGGATGTAGCTCTGTGTAAAGGCCTTTAGAATACTAGACGTAACTGAAGCAGGCTTGGTTTGATTTAGAAAGCAAGGGATTATTTCTTTTGTTGTTGTTCTACCTTTTTCTATCCATAGGAACAAATATTCTAAAGAGTATTTAGAATAGCCAAAGTCACTTAATAAAGAGTGCATTTCCCAGGATGACTGGGGTGTGCAGTCCAAGTGGTTTCTGGTATCTCCTTGAGCGGCTCACCAGTCCTGGTGGTGCTCACCTGGAATCCCAGTGCTTGGGAGGCCGAGGCAGGAGGGTTGCTAGTTGAAGGACAACGTGAACTACATTGCAAGACCTGGTCTGAAAACAAAACCAACAACAAGGGACTGTGGAATAAGTAGCTTAGTGGTGTGTCGTTTGCCTAGAATACATGAGGCTCTAGGTTGGACCCCAGCACTGCAAAGGAAGTGTGTGTGTGTGTGTGTGTGTGTGTGTGTGTGTGTGTGTGTGTTGTGTACCATTATGATGGGCTTTTTTTTTGGTGGTGGTGGTGCTAAGGATTCCACCCTTGACCTCATGCATACTAGGCAAGTACGCTACCACACATCCTCAGCCTATTATAGGATTTTTTATATTTGAAATTACTAATAAAAATTAAAATCTAAGCTGGGCATAGTGGTGCAGGCCTGTGATACCAGCACCCAGGAGGCTGAGGCAGGAGGATGGCCAGGAGTTCAAAGACAACCTGGGCTATATGCTGAGTTCAAGGCCAGCCTGGAATACATAATGAGATGCCATCTCATATAAATAATAAAATAGAGTGAACAGCACAGTGAATACATATTCAGTCACCCAGATGCAGAATTATCAAGCATTGCTACCAGTTTTTCTTTTCTCAATAATTTTCTAAAGTATTTTAAAACAAAGTGCATTTGTCAGGACATTTTCCTCCTATGTACTGCAGTGTGCCTTTCTAAAAAGTACGTTTCTCCCATCACAATCTCATCGTGATGGCTTTGATTTTATTATGATGCAGTTTAAGCCGATCGTTACAGTCTGTCCCCTCCGCGAACCCACACGTGTCTGTATAGGTTTATGGATTTACTTGTATTTCTGATTCCTGACATCTGCCTCTCAGTTTTGAATATGCAGAAAACAGTTTAAACAATGGCTCTCAAATGTCCTGACACCAGTGATGGTTAAAGCTACCACAGATTGGGAAGGAGAGGCCTGGTCACAAAACCCAGAACAAGCTGGGCACAGTGGTGCACACCTGTGATCCCAGCACTCTGGGAGGCTGAGGCAGGAGGACTGCAAGTTCAGACTCAGCCTGGTCCACTTAGCTGCTTTGCAAGATCCTGTCTCAAAGTAAAAACTAAAGAAAGGGCTGGGGATGTAGCTCAGTGAGAAGACCCTGTGTTCAGTCTCCAGTACCACTCACACAGGAAAAGGCAGAAGAAGTATACCGTTCTGGGGACAGACTTGCCCATTTTGGCTCATTCCTTTGAAAGTCCAGTTATAGGCAGCTCCTGCCTGCTGGGTAGGAACACACACTTCGTGGGCCAAATGGGCATGGGAGCCCTCACACTAGGGCCAGCCGATTTCTCTTTTAACCACGCCTTCAACATCTGTTTTATGATACTAAACATATATCCACCTCACTGACCTTTCCAGGGAATTCTAGTACTGTTTATTGAGCTAAAGATACTCAGAAATCCGTGCTGTGAACTGCTATTTGTAACTTGAATCAAGGGGAAACCCTTGATGATATAAATGATTATAATCATAAACCATAAACCAAATGAAAATACTTGTGCATGTAGACCTTTTTATTGGTCCGTGTCTGTGCCACATAATGATTACGTCCCTTGTGGGGAGTGGTGCATGGGGTGACATTTCTTAATTCCTTGAAATCCGCTCCCTTCCGCTCGCTCCCTACCTGGAAGATTGGGAAGCTGTCTTCGCCGCGCCTCAGCGAGAGGAGGGAGGTGTTGTAGGCTCAGACTCCGAGGGTTCGCCTCACCTGCCGGGGGTCTGTGATTCCTGGCTCTGGAGGGGGCCATGGAGAGCAGGCGGAGTCCACCCGGTCTGCCTCACGGGACCCCCTTGCCCCAACAGCTCTGCCAGCGAAAGGGACGAGTGGCTGGCGGCCATCTCCGGGGCCATAGACGAGCACACCAAGAAAAGAATCACCTTCTGTCCTGGTAGGAGTCTTGAGGAGGTATTGTTTTTCCTTCTGTTTTTTTCCAGTCTTCAAACAGCTTTTACTTTAAAGAGCCTTCTCACGTGGGGTTAGAAAAGCAGCGTGTGTTTCAGGGAAGGATGGAGGTGTGTCTGATCTCACAGCTTAAATGTTTATCCATCTGTTAAGGTCTAACTGCAAGTCTGTGGTTTTTGTTTTGCTTTGTTTTGTTTCGTTTTTAAGGTGAGGGGGATTTGAGACAGGGTCTCACTGTGTGGTTCAGGTCTGGCTATGTGTTCACTGTGTATCCCTGGCTGGCCTCAAACTTGTGGCGATCCTTCTGCCTCAGTCTCCCCGGTGCTGGGAATATACCGTGCCCAGCGTCTAACTGCAAATCTAGGAGAGCACACAGCATACTCACACTTTTTCCCAGCTGTAAAATTTTATTGTAGTTGGTGTGCTACACATGCCTGTCGTCTCAGCTCTCTGGGAAGCTGAGACAGGAGGATCTCAAGTTTGAGGCCAGCCTGAGAAATTTAGCATGACCCCCATCTCAAAATTTTCAAAATGGTAGTAAGAGGCTACAGATATACCTCAGTGTGAAGGTTCTGAGTTCAACCCCTAGGATCCAAAAAAAAGCAAAAGAAAAATTTCACTACCTGGGTATGGTGTAATGACTCACAGTGAGCCTCCTGCCTCAGCCTCCCAAGTGCTGGGGTCAGAGGTGTGCACTGCCATGTCCATTGAATCTTTTGGAGTCAGTCTTGCAGTAGAGGGTTTTTGGAGTGTAGCTGATCTTCAAATCCTGAGCATGTGAGAACTGTAATGGCCCATAATCCCCAGCGTCCCAGCTGTGAGCTGCCCTCCAATCGACAGAGGTCACAGAGTCGCTTTTCTCCCGCAGGCCAACGCAGAGAGGCAGGAGGAAGTGACTCCGCTGGGCTCCAAGGCACCCATCTGGGTCCCTGACACCCGGGCCACGATGTGCATGATCTGCACCAGCGAGTTCACTCTGACCTGGAGGCGACACCACTGCCGGGCCTGCGGGAAGGTGAGCTTGTGCCCCCGAGCCTTGGCCCCAGATGTCGCTGTAGTAAGCAAATAAGACCAGAAAACACGCTGGGCTCGGGGCACTTGCCTGTAGTCCCAACACTAAGACAGCTGAGAGGTCTTTGCATGCAGAGCACTGCTGAACACTGTGCGGGACAGTTCTCTGCCCAAGGTACTTTACGTGGGAATCACTCAGTAGCACCTGGGGCCCCTTCAGCTCTGAGCACGGTCCCGAGTGGCAGTTCACTCCGTGCCGGAAGCCCATGAGCTTGTGCTCCAGTGAGCGGGAAGCTTGTTGGGAACTCGGACGGAGCTACAAACTGTAATGAAATGACCGCACTGTGTTTCAGGTCGTTTGCCAAGCTTGCTCCTCAAATAAGTATGGCTTAGATTACCTGAAAAACCAGCCTGCAAGAGTATGTGAACATTGTTTCCAAGAACTGCAGAAATTAGGTAATATATAAAAACTTCATCAATAATCCCTTTCTTCCCCACATGCTTTCAAACAGCCTCCTTGCTGAGTGTGGCAGCACACACTTGAAATCCCAGCAATTGGGAGGCTAAGGCAGGAGGATCACTGCCAGTTCGAGGCCAGCCTGGGCCACATAGGAAGACCCTGTTTCAAAAATCCAAAGAGGGAGGGAGGGAGGGAGAGAACAGAAGGAAACTAAATATCTTTGGTCCATTAGCAACAGTTTTTAATACTTGCTCAAAATCAGTACTTAACTCAGATTTTGTGCTAATTCCAGGAGAAGCTAGACTGAAATTTGTTTTCACTCTGTGAAAAGGTGAGGAGTCTCAGAAAACCAACTGGAAATGTAATCACAGGATTAGATGCCTAAAACGGCCAACGGAACGTTAGCCTCCAGGTCATTTTCAAGGTTTTAGTTTGTGATGACGGTGTGCTTATTGCAGGCTACTGTGTACCTGCCTGCCAAGCTATTCTGTACGGAGCAGACTTGGTGGCATTTGGCCCAATTCCGGTCCCATGGCCTGAGTCATCGACGTTTCACTGCATACCCAAAAGATCTCATTTCTGGGACAGACACAGCCTAATGCTACTCACCCACCCGTCCTTTTCTGGCTTCTTACAGCAAAGTCAATGGGCAGGGACTACGCAGGTCTCTGTTTTGGGAAGGAATCTTTGGTTAAATCTCTGAAACCTTAAGTCATGCTTATAATCTTAGCACTCAGGAGGCTGAAGCAGGAGGATTGCAGCAAGTTTGAGGCCAGCCTGGGCTACATAGTAAGGTCGAGGCCAGCCTGAACTGCATAGTGAGACCCTGTCTGAAAGAAAAAGTTCAGAAAGCACAAACCCAAAGATGACAGTGGAAAGTCTTCCTCCCACTCAGCTCCTGGCCATCATTTGCTCTCTCAGAGCCAGACGTGTCATGTGCATGCGTGTGTCTTGAGTTTCCTTCCCTGAGTAATCTGTGTGGTGAGAGTTGATGAATTTGAGTCTTGCTGAAGGGCGGTCACTTCCGCCCGTGCCAACCGAGCATCCTCAATCTGTTCCAGATCGCCAGCAGAGCTCCAGCTCCCCTGGAGGCCACAGGACTCCGTCCAGCACCTTGTCCTCTGTGCTGCAGTCCATCCCCCCGGGGCGGAAGCAGAAGAAGATCCCTGCGGCTCTCAAAGAAGTAAGTGCTTCCCGAAGTGCTGCAGTATCCACAGAAGGAGGATGTTGTTTGCCAGCAGGGTTAGGAGCAAGAGGGCGGGGCCTTGGGCTCAGGGTCTCTCCAGAGCCTCACTCCCTGAGAAAATGGCTGGAGATTGGGCTAGAAATTTAGCTCAGTGGGGCCACACCTGCCTGGCAAGCGAAAGGTCCTGAGTTCGATCCTTGATTCCACACACACAAAAAATGGCTGAAGACAGGTTTGGACAACACTTTATAGCAATGATAGGAAGTAAAGATAAGTTGGGCACATGGGAATTTTTGTTTTTTTTGAGACAGGGTCTCACACTAGTTCAGGCTGGCCTGGAACTCAATGGCGATCCTCCTGCCTCAGCCTCCCACATGCTGGGATTACAGGTGTGCACCACCACGTCCAGCTGATACATGAATTTTTTTTTTTTTTGGTACTGGGGATGGAACTCAGGACCTTGTACTTTCGAGGCAGGTGGCGGCACCACGGAGCTAAATCCCCGGCCTGATACATGAATTTTTAAAAGTTACTTTGAGGAGACTTCTCACCTGAAGAAAGAAGTCTCTAGAATAATTTTGGGCATTTCATTAGCATTTACTGATCTGCACATTTGTTATTTGTAGACACCGATTGGTTATGGACAACAGATATGGACAGCAGGTTGTCTCTATTTTACTTTCTTTGTTTTATGGGTCTGGGGGTTAAACACAGGGCCTTCACACTTGGCCACATCCCTAGGCCTTTTAAAATTTTGAGACAGGGTTTCGCAAAGTCACTCAAGCTAGACTTGAACTTCCAGCCTCCTGCCTCAGCCTCCTAGCATTGTTGAGATTACAGGCGGGCATCACCATGCCCAGCTCTGTTTTTCTTTGCAATTTAAAATTTTCATGGTGCAGTGACCTGCAAGCTTAGGTCCAGTTGATAGCCCACCCCAGTGCCCAGTGTCTCAGCCTCAGGCCACAGCGCTGCTGGTCAGCCACACTCGGCAGTCTGCTCACTGTGGGGCCAGCCACTTCTGGGCTGGTGTTTCAGCCAGCAGAGCCCAATGTGTCTGTTGGGGTTATTTGTGCTTTCAAGATGGCTGGCCTTACCTCCCCGACAAAGTGATTCTCCCACCTCCGCCTCCTGAACCTTCCTCTGCTCTAAATAGGGCTTTTTATTCTTCTCTTAGTTTTTTGAGTCAGGATTTTACTGTTTAGTCCAGGCCAGTGTGGCGGGCCTCCTGCCTCAGCTTGAGATTCTCTAAAGGGTAACCACTCTAAAAGTTTGACCAAAATCTTATTTCTTATGTTCCCAGCTGAAATCACACAAAGTAGTCTATAGCCAGTTTCACAAAACAGTAAGAATAAGATTTACAAAGTTCTAATTGCAGAGTCATATGTGAAACCAGTTAAACCAATTTAGCAAGCACCCGTGGACTGGCTCTTTCTCCCTCAGTTCCCAGATGTGAGTTTGATTCGGAATGCTGAGGCTCTTGCATGCCAGAAGCGGAGCTGCGCCTCCAGTCCTGACTCCTCAAGGCGCTGAAGAGGGCAGACGGCTGGAGCCAGGAGCAAGCTAGCAAGATTTCCAACTCTTAAAAACATAAGGAAAGGCCAGGCATGGTGGCCCACACCTGTAATCCCAGCTCTCAAGGCTGAGGCAGGAGGATTGCTATGAGTTTGACATCAGCCTGGGCAAGTTAGTAACCTATTGAGACCCTATCTCAAACTAAAACAGAAAATGGGCTGGGGATGGAGCTCTGTGTGAAGGCCGGATTCAATCCCTATCCCCAGAAAAAATTTTTATTAATTAATTGCAGAATTACATTTTTAGAGAAGCACTGTGTGCTCTGGGTCATTTTTTCTCCTGCTAAAACAGTAGCCCAGTATGGTGTCACATGCTTCTAATCGCAGCACTTGGGAGGCTGAGGCAGGAGGGTTGCTGAGAGTTCGAATCCAGCCTGGGCATCATACTGAGACTTTGTCTCAAAAAACCAAAAACAAAGAGAGAGAGCGAGAGAGCGAGACACACACCCAGGTAAATCAGAAGGGTTCTTAGCTCACATTGACAGCAGGATTCAGTTTGTACAGTAGCAGACTTTGCACATACGCAGCTGTGTTCCGAAACATTCTCTGTTACTGTTACTGCTTCCGACTTCCAACATGCCGAGCAGCGCTGCTGTCAGCGCAGCCGCTAGCCCGTGCCTATGCTCGCAGGTGTCCGCCAGCACTGAGGACTCCTCCATGAGCGGCTACCTGTACCGCGCCAAGGGCGCCAAGAAGCCGTGGAAGCACCTGTGGTTTGTGATTAAGAACAAAGTGCTGTACACGTACGCGGCCAGCGAGGTGAGCTGGGGCCTGCGGGCAGCAGCGGCGGGAGGGAGGGTGAGAGGGCTCGCTCGTTCAGTCCCATGTCTGTCTTACGGCTCTGGGGCTTCGGTTTGCTTGATTTGTGGCCCTGGAGATCCAGCCCAGGCCCTCGTGCTGGCACCAGCACCGAGCTATGCCGCAGCCCCCTGCTGCTTTGCTTGCTTTGGGAGCAGGAGATGCTGTCAATGTTCTTTCTTACTGGAATGATGCTCTTGCTCGGGACCCTGGGAGCTCTTACTTAAGTGTGTTAGGAATTTTACTTTTTTTTGGAGACAGAGCCTCACTATGTATAGTTCAGGCTGGCCTTGAACTCACCATGTAACTCAGCCTGGTCTCAAAATAGCGGCGATCCTCCTGCCTCAGCCTCCTGAGTGTGGGAATATAGGTATGGTGGGCGCTAAAGCAGGAGATCATGGCTTCCTCTCCCTTGTTCTCTTGATCCCCTGTGTTCCATCGCTCTGAAAACCGCTAAGGTGTTCCATAGCACAGGTCACTTACCTTTCTATTGAAAAGTGCAGCGTCGCCTCCTTGCTCATAGCAGAATGAATATGAGGCTCGGCAGCTGTGCGTGCAGTGAGGTGACAACTGGCAGGTTGCCCAACGCGGGTTCGGGCACTGAGCATGGGTGAGCAAGTGAGCAGCGGCAGCCGTGTCCGAAGCGAACCCCTTTTGGCTTGTGTCTCGGCCTCAGGATGTGGCGGCCTTGGAGAGTCAGCCTCTGTTAGGGTTCACAGTCACGCAGCGGGCAGATGAAGGCGCGGAGCCCAGGGTGTTCCAGCTCCTGCACAAGAGCATGGTGTTCTACGTCTTTAAAGCAGAGGATGCCCAGTCAGCTCAGAAGTAAGTGGCGCACACGTATCCCTCCTGTACTCGGGGCTCCAAGTTGTTCTTTGATTTGTTTTTCTTTGGTACCCGGGATCGAACTTGGAACCTTGCGCTTTCAAGGCAGGTACCGGAACCACTGAGCTAAATCCCTTTTTGATTTGTATTTTGCAGTTCTAGGAACTGAGTTCACAGTCTTTGCCCTGACCTACATTTCCAGCCCGCCCGCCCTCATTCCCTTCCTTCCCCACCCCTTTCTTTTTTGTTTTTTTTTTTGTTTTTGGTACTGGGGATCAATCTTGGGTCCTTGCGCTTGTGCAGCAGGTGGTGAAACCTCTGAGCTAAATCCCCAGCTCTTTTTGGTTTTTTGACAGGGTTTTGCTCCGTAGCTCTGGCTGATTTTGCACTCACTCCGAATTTACAGCCATCCTCCTGCCTCAGCCTCCTGAGTGCTGGGGTTTCAGGCGTGCACCACCATGCCTGGCCCCTAATACCCTATTATAAGAAATTATATTCAAGTAAGAAAGGAAAGAAATTACTGTAGTTAGGTTCCACAACAGTGACAGAGTTAGGGAGGAAAGAGGCTACACCTGACATCTTCCAACACTTGTAGCTGTGAGTGTTAGGTAAAAACTTAAGATGAAAGGATCTTAGAAAGACTTCGATGGCATTTTGGAAAGCACATGTATTGGATGCAAAATATTAACCTGCAGGGAGTGGACTGAATGCCAGATGGAGTCCCTGCTTTGAGGTGTGTTAGAATAGGTCCAGACCAACGGTCCAAGAGGAGACTCCGGCTGGTGCAGCTCACGGAGGAGGAAAAGGCACACAGCGAGTGTTCCTGAAAGCACTGTCAGAGACCCAGAAAGGCGAGGAGAGGAGTTGTCCTAAAGGTCTTTACTAATTCATTTATCTATTTATTTGGCGCAGTATCTGAGCATGAACCCAAGAACTTTGTACCGAGCTACATCTCAAGCCCTTTGTTATTTGAGACAAAGTCTTGCTAAGTCGCCCAAGCTGGGCTCGAACAAGCAGTCCTCCTCTGAGGACTCTGCCTCGGCCTCCCAGAGTGCTGGGATCACAGGTGTGCACCTCTGAGTCCAGCTAAAGGTCTTTACCCACTTCCACAACCAATTAAATAAGAGCATTGGGGCCTTATAGAACATTCACACACTAAATGGTCCCTTTCTCATGCCTCGAAGGAATAAAGACACACTTTCTAGGTCAGAGTTTGGAGCAGATTCCAGAGACAGGTCCTCCGAGTTTGCAGGTGGCGGCAGTCGCTGTAGGAAACCCCTTGAGTGCTGTCAGTGACAAGGTCCCAGGCTCAGCTCTTAGCAGATGCCTACAGTCCCAGGCCTGCACCGTGCGAATCTAACTGGTTTCTCTGACCCACAGGTGGATAGAGGCATTTCAGGAAGGCACTGTGTTATAGCAGTATTGGTCTCTCTCTTCTCTCCCCTTCTTCTGGGACGGTGGAATCTCATCAGAATGGAGTAAAAGCAATTCAAAAGTTTCATAAAAATAAACACTGCCAAGATAAATCCAACTAAAGTCTATCAGATATATCAGATACAAGAAATTATTTTGTTAGATATAAGTAGTTTTTTTTAAAAAATGTTTGTTTTTTTATGTATGTTATTTATTAAAGTTGTAATGTTTACTTAATGGTCAGAATTATGTCTGAGTGTCACATTGAATTCTAAAGTACCATTTCTTTTCAGAGTGGAAAATGTGCCTTGTTCTGTAGTAATTGTTTGTGACCCAGCCTACACGTGTTCTCTGCCTTGCCTTGTAACATTTCTTACTGGTTGTGAATCTCTGTAAGTAAAAAGCACATATAAGAAGCAAATTTCAATGCAGTACTTGGTTTAGAAATTATGACTACTGCTAGGCATAGTGGCGCAGGTCTGTTGTAATCCTAGTATTTGGGTGGCTGAGGCAGGAGAATCTCTAGGAGTTCAAGGCTGGCTTTAACTACATAGCAAAATCTTGTCTCAAAACCAAACATCAGAAGAAAGAGAAAATTGTGATTTTTATAAAACTGCTGAAGAAAATATGTCTTCGAATCAATAAACTTAGAAAATTTTTCTACCTTGTAATGGAAAAACACATGGCCAGCTTCTACCTCAGGAACTGTGAAATGAAATTGGAGTCTGTGATGTATGTATTTATACTTTCTGTACCTCTTCTGGCATGCATTAATGTTACATCATGAAGTAATTAGAGCAAAGGGACAGTAACCTGAATTGTTTTCTATAACTCCATGACTTTTCACTAAATTAAATTTTTTTAAAAGCTAGCTACCAGTTCGGCATAAACATAAATGGTAGCAAAATACAGCACGTTTATTCATTTATGGTTTTCTTTGTAGCACTGGGCTTGCGCCTCACAGACAGCAGGCTGGCTTTCCTCTCCCTCTGAGCTGCAGGCCAGCGCTGTAGCAAGTGTTCTGGACCTTTATCTGCACTGGCACTGCACACGCTGGAGTGGCATTCACCGTGTATCTAAAGAGAACGCTGTTTCCTAAAGTGCTGTGCTTTTACAAACCAACTGGAATCACTATCAGAAAGACACACGTGCTAAGGCAGTATGAACTGAAACTGTACGGTATTTTTTTGAAAAGCCTTTTTATACCTCTTTGTGACATGACTTCCTTGGTATTTACAACGAAGTCCTTCGTTTCCCAGTCAGTGTCAGTGGGCCTGGTGAGGAAAGACTCCTGTACATGACTCTGGTGCACCTGTTGTTTAACCTGTGAGCCACTTGTACAGGAAACTGGTGATAAGCAACAGAAAAATGAAATTAACAGCCTGATTAAAGTTGTACCTGATGTTCATATTCAACATTTTCTTGACTGAATTTATATCAAAGGCAAGGTCTTCCATGGAATATGCCATAGAGTACAAGAACCGGGTGTGGTGTTGAATGCCAGTGATCCTAACGGTCTGGGAGGCTGAAGCAGGAGGATCGCAAGTTTGAGCCCAGCCTGAGCAGTTTAGCACTTTAGTGAGATCTTGTCTCAAAATAAAAAGGACTGGGAATGTAGCTTAGTGCAAAGGTCCTGGGGTTATATTCCCTGCTGTGATATCATTTGAAACCTTGTGTAACCTCATGCACAGTCATAGCACGCTATCCTTGAAAAGTCTTTTTGTAAGACAGGGTCTTCTGTGTAGTTTAGGTCAGGCTTAACCTTGAACTCATGATCCTCCTGCCTCAGCCCCTTGAGTACTAAGATTACAGGCATGCAGTACCATGCCTAACTCCAATTTATTTTGGGGGGGTGGGCATTTGTTACTTTTGAGAAAGGATCCCACCAAAGTCCAGGCTGGCCTTCCATTCACTGTGTAGCCCAGGCTGGCCTCAAATTTAAGGAGTTCCTCCTGCCTTAGCCCTCCTAGTGCTGGGACTACAGCCTTGCGCCCCCACACCCAGAACCCTGCTATTGTTACTGCATAGACCTTGGCTGAAGTCCCCGTTATCTCTTCAAGGACTGTAGCCACTTTTCTTCTGCGCTGTAATTCAGTGGCAGAGTGCTTGCCTCGGGTGTTTGAGGCTCCTGGTTTGATTGCAGCACTGGAAAAAAATGAGACCCACTAAGTTCTCTTGTGTGGTCATCACTCAGTCCTAGCCGCCTTCCTGCAGCATGGTTCAACTTCCTCCTGTCCCTCGCCCAGCAGCCTCGGGCCTTCCTGTACCGGGGTGGCAGGGCAGGGCCTGTTGTCAGGTGAGAGCCACATTGAGGTGGACAGGGAGCCCCTGGGAGGCCTCCTGTAGAGCAGAGTGGGGTGACCGTGGCCAAGAATAATGTCCTGTGGATTTCAAAGCCACATGCTTCACACATGGCCCCGGACTGGGAGGGAGAAGCAGGGGAACTTGGGCACCAGGGCCCTGTGTTCCCGGAGGGAGCAGGACAGGACCCCAGGGTTCTCCCTTCCCACCCTGTTCTCCCTCCTCCTTCCTGGGAGAGAGGAGGTGTTTCTTCCTGTCTCACAAACTCCACAATAAATGCGCTGCTGAGAGGTGATGGCCACCTCCCTGTTTTCACATCTCCCTGCTCCTGCGCCAGCATCAGGGTAGGATTGTGGCACTGGGAGATCAGCTGGGGATGCGTGACTGGATGTGCTTCTGAAGGGGCAAGGCCCTGTGTGTGACATGACCTTGTGTGTCCCACTGTCACTGGTTGGGTAGGTGCTGCAGGCTGTCACTGCATCCTCAAGTCCCCAAACAGCATAAGGGAGGCTGTGACCCAGTCCCAGTTGGGAGGAGCACCAGGGTGTGGCTTGGTCCCTGGAAGGGTGGAGCTGTCACCTGACCATGCCGAGATCCCGGGCTGCATCATGCATGGGATGGATCTTTCCAAGGTGCCCTGTGCTTCCTGTGGGCAGTGGCAGAGACAGAGCCACCAAGAGGCTGGGCAGTGAGCCACTCGGATGTCCTGGGCCAGAGGGAGGCTGGTGGCTGGGTTACACGCAGGATGCCACATGGTCGGGCAGGTCCTGCTGTCCAGGTCCACTCCCCTGGGGTCCCCACTTAAAAACCCTGGGCCACGGGTCACCGTGGAACCCCCAGGCCAGCGCCCTGTCCCCAGAACACATGTCCTCCTAGGAGCTGCCCCTGCTTGGCCTCAGAATCTGACACGCAGGCTATGTGTGTCAGCCGGGCTTCACTGGGACAAATGCTAAGGACACCAACTCCAGCAGGGAGGCAGAGTCACTGCAGCCTGCACCCTGCTCCTCCAGGCCTGTGTGTAGGCACAGAGAGGAAGACAGCGCTGCTGGCTGGGGTGCCAGGAAACAGTGTGAGCTCAGCTTTAAGGATGGAGCAGACCCCACAGACCCATGAGCTATGAGGTCAGTGCCCTCACAGCCTTTCCACTCCACAGGCCTGGCCCTGGAACCCCTGCCACGGACAGAAAGTGCCCAAGACATCAGCTTTTCAACGCGGAGGGATGGGCCGAGGCCTGGCAGGACTGACATCCCTGCACCATCAGTGCTGTGGACACCACAGGCATTGCCAGCAAAGCCTCAGGAGGACAGCTGATGACGGGGACTGGGCCCATGTGTCACAGATGAGGGCACTCTGGCTCTGGAACCAGCCACAGCCCCACAGATGCTCTGCTCTGAACTCCCACTGCTCTCTCTACCTGGGGAAATGCGAATCTTAGCTCTACAGTGCACTAAATGCACCTACTGCTCCCCAAATACATATGTGGAAGTCTTCACCCCCACACAATGGTTTTTAAAACAGGACCTGGGAGATATTTAGGGTTGGATGAGGCCATGAAGGTGGGGTTCCCATGATGGGATTCATGGCCTTGGAAGACAGGAAGGGAAATTTGGCTTGTGAGAGCCTGCAAGGAACAGCTTCAAGAGCACAGAGTGGGGAGACAGATGGTGTCTGCCAGCCAGGACAAGGGCTGCCCATACATCCCCCTGTGGGCTCCCTGTGGCCGCTCCGCAGCCTCCAGAGCTGTGAGAAGTAAACAGCTGTGGCCTAAGACAGGGCTTCCCTTTCTGGGTAATGGATTGGTACCAGGCTTTGGCCTGCTAGGAACCAGGCTGCACAGCTGGAGTAGCCACTCATGATAGAGTGAACCTTTGGCTGTGTCACAGCCACTCCCCATCACTCCCATTCCAGCCTGAGCTCTGCCCCCATGAGACCCCCTGTGCCATTAGATTCTCGAGAGCATGAAACCTATGGTGAACTGCACACACCAGGGACCTAGGCTGTGTGCTCATGAGATTCTCATGCCTGATGGTTGGAGGTGAAGCTGAGGCTGTGATGCTAGCAACAATTATCGTGGCTGCTGTAAATCCAGGTGAACAGGAGCAGAGAGCTTGGACTGCACAGAGGCATATTGAATTGGTTACTTGCAGACTCTGATCAAAACCCTATCAGTGAGTGGCAATTAAGTTGCAGCTGGTGGCAGGATTTATAGTGGCAAGGAAGCTGATGTATTTCAACTGTACAGCTGCATCTTTATGTCAGAATCTACCATTTATTATTCAAATCTGTCTATGGCCCGCACATTATTTTATCTATCACTTCATCTGCACCTCTTTCCACACTACTTGTCTTGAGCACTGTCTTTGTAAGCCCACAAGGTAACCCCAGCCAAAAGGAGTCAAGGACAAACATCACCAGAGAACTTTGAAAACAAGAAAAGACCCAGTGATGAGACCTCAGAAGTCTGTATGACTGCCAAGAAAAAAATAGATAGGTTTCTTTTCCCACAAACAATGCTGAGGAAATTGGACTTTCATGTGGAGATTGAAACTAGATCTTTTTCTCTAGATCTTTATCTCTTTTTCTTTGGTACTGGGGATCGAACTCAGGACCTTGTGCTTTTGAGGCAGGTGGCAGAACCACTGAGCTAAATCCCTGGCCCGTTGTTTCTTATCTATACCAAAATCTATTTAAAAATGGATTAAAGTCCCAGATAAACCTCAAACTTTTAAAATGCTAGAAGAAAACACAGGGCAAACACTTGAGTCACAGGCACCAGAAAGACATCCTGACGAGGACTCCAATAGCACAGGAAATAATAGCAAGAATCAATACAGGGACTATAACATATATTTCAGTAAACATTCTTGCCCACCCTTCCACAATTATTTACCACAATTCACTCCTTTTCTAGCTTCCAGTGACATTTTCTCACTGTCTTACTATTGTTTGTTTTTGACAGAGGGTCTCACTATGTGGTTCAGGCTGGCCTTGAACTCACTGTGTAGCCCAGGTTGGCCTTGAACTCACAGCAGTTCTGCCTCAGTCTCCTAAGTGCCGAGACTATACACCCAGCTCCTTCCACATATTAGTAAGTCAACTGTTTGTTTTGTTTGTTGATTGGTACCGGGGATCAAACTCTGGACCTTGTTCTTGCGAGGCATGTGGTGGCACCACAGCTAAATCCCCGGCCCTCAGATTACCCTTTTCTTTTGAACCTAATATAGCTCATTTTGGGGATAAACTTAAGGATATTAGAGAGTCGGGAGCTGCCTCAGAACCAAATCAAATACACAACAAACGATGCTAAAAATTAGAGGTGGACTTTTTTTTTTTCCAGTGCTTAGGATAAAATTCAGAGTCCTTGTGCACACTGGGCTTGCGCTGTCACTGAGCTATATCCGCAACACTAGAAGTGGACTTTTAGAGAATGATGCATGAAGGATCATTTGCTTTTGTTTGTACAGACAGGGTCTCACTACATAGTTCAGGCTCCCTACATAGTTCATGCTGGCCTTGCACTTACTATGTAGCCCAGCCTGGCCTCAAACTCATGACAGTAATCCTCCTGCCTCAGCCTCCTGAGTGCAGGGATGACAGGTGTGCTGCTCGGCATGAACCATATTTAGGTCAGACTTTTTTTTGTATTCCCAGTGGGGCAGGAGATTAGGGCATAGTAAAGAAGCTGGGCAAGTGGGATAAGTTATCAAGCATGGAGATCCAGGGCTTGCTCAGAACAGCTTCCAAGCCCTGGACCTGGTGCCAATCAGAGAATGGTATCTTTGATTCTCCTGGCACAAGATCAAGCAGGTTTTTGTTTTGTTTTGTTTTGTTTTGGTACCGGGGTCCGAACTCAGGACCGTGTGCTTTTGAGGCACGAATGGTGCCACTGAGCTTAATCCCCCGCTAAGGTTTTTGATAGGACGACCTAGACCTGAAGTCAGAATGAGGGCTTATAAAAGACAGTGGCCATTACCCGTGTGGCTGCTGACATGCTTTTCACTGGCCTGCCCTGCACACCCCAGATTGTACTTCTTTTCTGACTTTAATTGGCCTGCACTCACTCTGCAGAACCTACTTCTTTTCTTATGCTGGATGCCACTGGTTGACACTGCTGGTTGTTGGTTTCTGCCGCTGCCACCACTCAATGCTAGCTTATGCCAGACGCAGTTGTCAACCCTAAGGGTTGTGGCTCTTGCCCATCTTTATCAGTTGTTAGTCTCTGGACTAAAGGGCTAACAGCTCTTTCTTTAAAAGGAGGTGCTCTGTGCAGGTTATTCAGGGTAAGAACCCTGAAGAGATTTATAGGAACTTCCAAGGCTACACTACCTGGGAAGTAAATCGTGAGGATGTGCAAGAATACCAGAGCAAGACTTTATTTGAACACATTTGCTGCAGGACGGGGGTCATACACTGGAGAGAGAGCCCTTTTAGACCAACTGCAGGAGTGTGAGAGGAATGATACTTTTATAGCCACAGCAGGCCTCTGATTGGTCCACATTCAAGCCTGCTGATTGTTCCGAACTGTCTACGCAAGCCTTCTAATGTGATTAGTCCAAATTCAACTCTACTGTTCAGTTCAGATGCAAGCAGGGTAGCATTCCCTGTGACGCGGGGGATATTGAGGTCACCCATAGCTGTCATGGCAACAGTTAGGCTAAACTATGGGAGACATGCGCTGTTTATCAGTTGCATCTCTCAGGAAAATAAAATTCAAAAATCTATCCAGTTGTCAGTATTCTGAGAGTCTAAGTAAAGAGAACCTATAACAGAGAGCCCTGTTTTTAACAAATTAGAAAAAGATCAGCCTGAAACTGGATAGGTTATTATTACTCAGACCTGAAACGTCTCTATTATTTGTTTTCTTAAATTTTATTAGTACATGTTTACATTACATAGTGATTACATTCATCGTAGGGACCTAGTGCATGTACATAACACATCTGAATTCTTTTTCCATCCCCTCGCCTCCCTGTGATTCTATAACGTTGATTCTATAAACTTCCTTTAAAACACACCTTTGGGTAACAAGATGCCTAAACGCGAGTGACTCCCAAAAGCAGCGATGGATAAGCGGCACTGGCGAGCAGCCTCCCTCCAGGCCGACAGGGGTCAGCCGATTTTCAGAAGCGCGGCTCACTCTCGGGTCGCTCCGCCCCACTCCGGAACGTCACGACCTCTCGCCGCCTCTCCACGTCGCTCGTGCGCGAGCGCAGACTGCAACGCGCGCCGCCTGCTCCCGGGAAGGGTCACGAACTCTGACCCCCCCCCCCCAAATACACAAACCCGGAGAGCTCCCGTGCCCCTTCTCCTCAGTCCCCCTGCCTTCAGCTTCCTCTTGTATCCCGTTCCGCCAGCCGGCGGCCGGCCCAGCGGACTGTCGGGCCTCGCCCGCCTCGGGAGGCAGCGCGGAGCAGCGCGGTAGGCAGTCCGGGCGGGGAGCGCCGTGGCCTTGGCCGCCGGGCGGGGGCGGGGGCGTCCCGGGTCCCCTCGGCCAAGGGTCAACGGCCGCCACCCGGGCCCCTGGGGTGCCGGTCGGCCCGGGGACCCTCGAGAGCTGCTGGCATCGGTGTAAGCTCTGGGGCCCGGGCGGCGCGCCGGGGAGGCCGAGGCGGGGACGGCGGGGATTGCGGGGATTGCGGCACCTCTGACCTTTCACCCCCCGGGAATCGCTTCCGCCGGGCGCCGCCGCCGCCCCCGCGCCTGGGAGGCCAGGGCCGCGGGGCGCGGTGGCAGCGGGGGTGGCCCACCCCAGCTCCCGGGCTGGATCCCTCTCCCGGCGCCGCGGAGCGATGCTCGGGTTTGGACGGGATGTTTCGGTGATGCTTTCCACTTTAGCTCTTCAGCAAATGGGGAGAGTGCAGCAGCTAGCTTGGATCGAGCTTTGTGGGAAAAACATGGGACGGGGCAGGGTCATCGGGACGCGGGGCACGTCGTCCGAGCTCCCCGTAGCTCGTTTGTTAAGCACACTGCCTCCAACTGGTGCAGATCGCATTTATGAAACACGTACAAAAGTGTTGGCAGGCTAGCGGGGCGTGGTGGCGCACGCCTATTTATGCTAGCCCTCGGGAGGCTGAGACAGGAGGATTACCGTGAGTTCCGGGCCAGCCTGAATTGCTGAGTGAGATCCTGTCTCCAAAGAAAAAGAGAATGTTGCCAGGTTGTTCCAGAACCTTCAGTAAGTAGGTGAGCCTGTAAATAACTGGAAAACAAAAGGAGCAAGACTTGAAGTTAAGTCCTTGAAGGTTTTCGTGTGCGTGTGTGTGTTTTGCCTCTGGAAGTTGTAAACAATAGAGCCAGTTCAAAATAGCCCACCTGCCATCCTAGAGAAACATAGATTTCATTTTACTTAGGTCATGAGCAGTCCCCCGAGGACATGTCAGCAGGTCACAGGACACAGCAGCAAGCCACAGGCCCACCGATTCTTTGACCTACTTCAAACGCCTGCCCAAAGTACACTATAAAAAAGCCTAGAACAGACACCTGTTGTGCTGCAGAGAGGTCCCTGTCAGGTTTCACAGTAAACCTGCGTGGACTGTTGAGTGCTCATCCCTCTTTCCGGCTCAGAAGTGTGTCTTTGATTTGAAGGTTTTTTGAAACAGTTGTCTGCTTGTCTGGTTGGGTGATAAACAGTGATTGTTTTTAAACTGTGTGTCCAGTTGGTAGATCTGAAAGAGAGATTATAGAATTGAACTCAAGCTGTACCTGAGAAAAGGAACTTTCTGGGGTTTTCGACCTTGCAGCTTGGGAGACAGGTTCATGTAGCTCTGAGGCGGTGTTCCAAGGCAGGCAGGCAGAATGGGAGCTAGCTTGGATGGTTGAACATTGAAAAAGAGGGGCTGGGTGTGGTGGCACAGGCCTTTGCTTATAATATTACCTATCAACGGAAATCTGTTCTTGAATCTCAGCTGAGCCCCTTACACTACATATTAAGTGAGGGAGCCATCTAGAAATATTAGGTTAAAAAAGCTGTACTGAGCCTCAGAGGTCAGGTAGAATTTGAGCGAAAGGGAGAAGATTAAAATGGCAGCTGGGGAGTATAGTAAGCCCCCCCCTTGTTGGGGTTTTGCTTTCCCTGGTTTCGGTTGTATGCAGTCAGCTGCTGAAATTTTACCCCAGTGGTTCCTGTCGCTGGTCTGGCTGCAGGTTCAAGGAACCTCTTGATGCTTGGCATACATAGAACATGGCTAGTTTTGTGAACTTGAACGTGAACTTGGGTTTTCCCTGTGAGGACAACCTTAACTTCCATCAGATTTTCAAAGGGACCCATCCCACCTCACAAAAATAAAAATCGTTGTTTGAAGTCACATTTGCAAATCTGTTTACTACCCACCAGAGTGACAGATTGTACATCTTGACCCAGAACACTCTCACCGTACATATGTAAAATTGAAATATCTTCACCAGACTGTCCTTCCTCTTTGTGCAGCTGATGCACTGGGATTTTCTGTTTTTCTTTTCCGTTCTGGCCGTGACCTACAAATTAATTTCCCCATCCATAGGTGGCTCACGACACAGATTTTGCAAACTATTGCTTTGGATGACAGCAGCCTCTATTGAGTTTGGGAGTGAAACTTATGGGCTAGACTTGGGAGAGAACAGGTAATGGGAAAAGAAGATGAGCTGTGTCTGTTAAGAGCCAGAGATGGGCCCACAAGTAGCCAGAAGTTTTTGACTGAGTGGAGGAAGGATGGCACCGTATTCTTCATCGATGTGTTCGATTCCACGTCTGTCCAAGGAGACGTGAGGGTGAGACACATGTCACTGGACAGAAGAAAGTAGCCCTAACAGGACCGAGTCTCCTGTGGTAACCACTCCAGAACAGAAATGTGGTGTCCTCCTGCTCTCTGCTGTCTCCCTCAGGCTGGAAAAAATACCATGACTAACTGTGACTTCAGTGACTAACTCAGATGCCCCTCTGTGAGGTCCTCTTAGATATGTGAGGGCGAACCTTTCAGAGAGGAGTGCCCAAACTGCAACCCAAACCTACTTACTCATCGCCAAGTGCCAACACTGCCATTAAACCTGAATACTGAGGTTTTAGTTTAGGAAAAAACTCATACATTAACATCTTTTGTCTTAAAAAGAGAAAAAAGCGGCGTGCCATACGTTTGCCATACATTTGCCATCACTGCCCTAGGCCCTCCTCTGTGGGTTCATTCTGTCAGCGCTCTGTTCATGCAGCTAACATTAGTGAGTTTTTCGGTTTTTTCGGTTTTTTTTGGAACCCCAGATGGAACTCAGGACCTTGCGCTGCTTACCAGGCAGGCGCAGCACCACTGAGCTACATCTCCAGCCCCCATTAATGTATTTTTTACCTGTAAGAGACTGTTAGCCATTGGAAGAAATATTTTCACCTACATTAAAATTTTACACTAACATTTTCAAATAGATTGTTTTAAATATTTCTGAAGAAACAGCCTCAGGTTAAGTGGTTGACATGTATTTAGTAAGTGTTAAAAATGGAATTGGTACTTCGAATTGTAGGATACTTTATTATACTACCTGATTTAGTCTGGTTTTTGTTGCTGAAGTAAAATACCTGAGACCCAGTAGGTTTTTTCCCCCTCTGTACTGGAGATTGAACTCAAATTCTTTGCAATTCCCCAGTTCTTTTGAAACCCCCCCCCAACCCATGAAGTGGCACATACCTGTAATCCCAGCACTCAGGAGGCCGAGGCAGGAGGATCTGGGTGAGTTTGAGGCCAGCCTGGGCAATATAGTAAGTTCACAGTGAGACCCTGTCTCACAAAACTAAAACAAACAAACAAAAAGAATAATAATAAAAAAAAGTTGAGACAGGTTTCACTAAGTTCCCCGGGCAATTTTGAATTTGCCACCATCCTGCCTCAGCCTCCCACAATGTTGAGATTATGGATTATAGATATAGCTGGACTGAGTAATTTTTGTTTGTGTTTTGGTTTGTTTGGATTTTTGAGACAGGGTCTCCCTATGTAGTTCAGCCTGAGCTTGCTTGAATTTACTGTGTAGCCCTGGCTGGGCTGAAATTTGAAACCTTCCTGCCGTAGCCTCCTGAGTGCTGGGATTACAGGCAGGCTTGCACCTCCATGCTGGCCATAGGGCTTTATTGGTAAATGTTTGTAGTACATAGCAATTATATTTATCATGGGAAGTTAGTACGTGTATGTAACACATCTTTTTACACATGTGCGCACACACACAGCTGCCTCAGTAGGGGTTCTTTTCATTTTGTTTTTTCTTTGTGGGATGGGCTCTTGCTCTGTTGCCCAGCTAGGCCTCAGCCTCAGGGGTTCAAGCAGCCCTCCTGAGTAGCTGGACAATGGCAGAACGAGTTTATGGAGAAGGAAGAAAACAGAATAGACGTTATTTGGCTCATAGCTCGGGGGCTGAGAAGGCCGGCCATGAGCAGGCTGCCAGCATCAACTGGCTTCTGGTGAGGGCCTTGTGCCGCAAGGCAGGAGAGCGGCAGGCAAACAGACGTGTTCAGAAAAGACAAAATGGGCAGCCTCACTTTGCAACAAACCTCTCCACTGTGACACACCCACTCCCTCAGAGCAAACCTCCTCCTCACAGGGCCGGGGATTTAGCTCAGAGGCACTGCGCCTGCCTTGGCAAGCAAGGTCCTGAGTTTGATCCTCGGTACCACAACAGAACAAAACCTATTCTCACAGAAGCTGACCCGGTGCTGAAGGAATGGCATTAGTGGTTTCCTCCTGCAGGTGCCTGGGCTCCTGTTTGCTTGTTTGTTTGGAGACAGGGTCTCACTGTGTAGCCCAGGCTGTCCTGGAACTCACTGCAGCCCTCCTGCCTCAGCCTCCTGAGTGCTGGGATTGCAGGCACACACCGACTCGGCCCGCTCAGCACCTCTTGCAAGTCCCCACCCGCAGCACTGTTCCCCTGGGTTTCACCCAGATCACACCACCACTTCTAATGTCCTCTTTCTCTCCCTCCTTCCCAGTGTGCCTCACAGATTGAATACAGTTGGTATGTTTTTCTGGTGCAGGGGTTGAACCCAGAGCCTTCACACTGAGTTATATCCCTTTGTTTTTATTTTTTGAGACAGAATCTTGCTGAGTAAGTTACCCAGGTGGGGCTCAAACTTGACATCCTCCTGCCTCAGCCTCCGGAGTAGCTGGTGTTACAGTGTGTGCCACCATGCCCAGCAAAACTGATAATTTTTTATTAATGGTAGCAAACTTTTATTAAAGGTAGAAAAAGAAACAAGCTCTGGAGAGCAAGTTTTGGCCAAGTAGAAGGAAAAGAAATACATTCTAGGGCAGCGCACCATGCAGAGCAAACAAAGTGGCCACAACTAGTAATTTTTAAGTATCTGTTTGCTCATTAAAACACAGGCTTCGTAAGGCTGGCCTGGAACTTACTGTGTAGCCCAGGGTGGCCTGCAGCTCAAGGACAGCAGTCTTCCTGCCTCAGCCTCTGGAGTGCTAGGATTACAGGCTTGAGCCACCACGCCTGGCTTGATACACTCTTGTAAATATGTGCTGCTTTAATGATAAATACCTGCTTTATTCTCAGTGGTTTCATCATTTTCCCCTTACAATTCTTTTTAATTTGTCGTTAGTAATACTGTCCTTTAAAACATCTAAATTTTAGTAAAATAATTGTTTTATTTATTTGTTTGTTTGTTTTGGGTACCAGGGATTGAACTCAGGACGTTGCACGTGCCAGGCAGGTGTGGGGCCATTGAACTAACTCTCTGGCCCTTAAAATAATTATTTTAGGTAAGATTTAAAATCTAGATAAGTTATTTTTGTATTTAGTGAGCATTTTTCTAGATGAACAGGATTGTCGGATGTATTTCAATTTTTTGATTTGTTTACATATGTGTTACATTCATGATAGTTTAGGAAGGGAAATGGGTAATGATGAAAATAGGATTGTAAGTTCTGCTTTGTATTCCTGAATCTGTGATGTACACACATAAATCTTAAGGTGGTTGTTGAGTTGGCTTGGCAGACGCTTGAGGCTAGGAAGAGGCTGTAAACTAGGATGTGATAAGCAGCCGGAAGTCACAGAGAAGATTTTTGTTTTGCCGTGGAGGAGTGAAAGGAAGAGCTGTTTCTGTTTTGTTTGTAACCTGGGCGTTTTCCCCGCCTCTAATCAGCACAGATTGGTGTGTGTAACGCTGGATGGGATGGACGCTCCCGGCTTCCGGAGGGAGCGCAGAGTGACCAGGCAGCGGACCGAGGGCTGCCTGTGTGTTGTTGAAGGGGAGCCAGTTGTGGTGCTGAGGTTCAAACCCAGGGCGGAGCACCCCCGAGGCGAGGGCTCTGCTGCTGAGCTACAGTCCGGCCGCAGAGTGGAGAGTCCAGAGCTCCGCTCAGTATCCGAGCGACCCTTCCTAAACAAGCAGAAGTTTGAATGGCCACGACTGCAGCACTCAACAGGAAGCGAACCGTAGCACTGGCACGCAGGTCCGACAGCCTGCGTTACCTGTGATGTCTCTAACACGCTTTTCATTTGGCCTAGGCAGTGGTCAGCTTGTGGGGTTGTACGGGGATGTTTTTGTTTTGAGGATTTTGTTGGTTTTGTTTCTGAGACAGGGTCACACGACAGAATCCAGGCCATCCCTGAATTCATTTTGTAGTCCAGGCTGGCTTCAAATTCACGATTCTCTTGCTTCAGCTTTCTGAGCTCTAGGATTAGGAGCCTGCGCCACCATCCCCACTTTGTACTGAGATTTGAGTTCAGGTTTTCCTATTCATATGCCCTTTTTTTTTTTTAAAGTAGGACTGGAGATTGAAACTTGGGCCTTCACACTGAACTACCCCCAACCTTTGACACGGGATCTTGCTGTATAGTCCAGGCTGGCCTTGAACTCACTATCTAGGTTCAGGCTGGGCTCAGACCTCCCTCAGCCTGCCTGGAATTACAGGTGTGCACCACCGTGCCTAGTCCAGCCCTTATATTTTTCATTTTGAGACAAGGTTTTGCTAAATTGTCCAGGCTGGGTTTGAAGTACACCAGCAGACTGGGCTCTAGTCGTATGTTTTTAAGTAATCAAATTATAATGACATACAAATAATATTTTACCTGAATTTTTATTATGAAGTAGTATTTTGGAGTCTAGTTTGTTGATAGACTTGTGATGATTAGAGGATTTCTGGAAAAAAGTCTTTTTAAACCACTTTTTGGGTGACTTAATTAATTTTGTAGTAATACTTGTATTTAAGTAAAATTGAAAGGAATAATACTCAGTGAAAAAAATATATCTCCTCCTTCCATTTCCTTTCCTTGGAGGCAGTCTTATACTACTTCTCTGTTTTCCATTTTGGTGATGCTGAGGACTGAACCCATGGTAACTGTGCTTTTATGTGTTTTTCCAAGTATAGGTTTTTTTTTTTTAAAAGTAGATTTTATGTATGCTAGGATTATAGTTATGTGTCACCACACCCAGCTCTAGGCTGGAAGAATTTTGAGGTACATGCTTCTTTTTTTTTTGGTACTGGGAATCGAACTCAGGACCTTGCCCTTGCGAGGCAGGCACAGCACCACTGAGCTAAATCCCCAGCCCTGGTACATGCTTCTTTTTAATATTTATTTATTTATTTTTGGTACCGGGGATTGAACTCAGGACCTTGTGCTTGTGAGGCAGGTGGCAGAACCACTGAGCTAAATCCCTGGTCCTACTTATTTATTTTTAAGACAAGGTCTCAGTATGTGATTCAGGCTGGCCTTGAACTTACTGTGTAGCCCAGGCTGGTCTCAAACTCCTGGTGATCCTCTTGCCTCAGCCTTCCCATGGATTACAGCTGTTTACCACCATGCCTGGCAAGTTATATGCTATTAAAAAGCTTAGATTAGCCAGATGTGGTGGCACACGCCTGAATCCCAGCCTTTGGGAGGCTGAGGCAGGAGGATCACTGAGAGTTCAAGGTCAGCCTGAATTACATAGTGAGACCCTCTCTCAGAAAGAAAAAAAAGCCTAGATTACTTTGAAGAGACTGTTGGTAGAAATAGGAATATTAAAAGTGAGTGTGGTGAGGACTCAGAAAAAGAGAGCTGCAAGACATGCAAGCAGATCACCACAACCAGAAGGGTGACAGAAATACATACATACATCAAGATGTCACTGGAGAAGGCTTGGGAGGAGGTGAGGAAGGAAGGGGGTACTGGACACTGGGGGTTTGTTATAAAGTGACGGCAAACTTGGCTGAATTTAAAAGGGATGAACTAGGACAGTGGTGGCGCACCTGTGGCCTTCATGCCAGGGCAGGCACACAGAGCCCTCTGGGTGTGCAAGCCAGGTCGCCCCAGCTGCTGAGCGTCGGGTGACAGTTGTTTTTTCTAAACTGAAAGCTCAGTATTCAGGTTTAATTGCAGTGTTGGTACTTGGTGATAAATAAGTGGGTTTGGGGTTGCAGTTTGGGCATGCAGTCTCTAGAAGATTCGCCATCACTGAACCAGGATACTTAGCTGAGGCAGTTTCTAAGCAAAATGTTGGATGCTCAGCCTATTTCCTCTTTGCTGTTTACAGTAAAATGCAAAGAACAAAGAGTTAAATTGAAAAGGAAATAAGGAAAATGAAACCAGAACTTGAAGATTTGGAAAATTCTTAGCCTAACCACATTGGAAAATAATAAGAAGGTATTGTGGAGAGAGTGTCCAGGGCGTGACAGGAGTCACCTTGGAAGAGAGGCTGGTTGTGGGACTTCCGGTCCAGTTAGGCATCCGGAAGGAGCCTGGCACAGGCATAGCATTACCCAGAAGGCTCTGGGGGACTCATCTCATGACGTAGATTCCCAAGAGGTAATGCACAGGAGGCCAGTAAGATGGGACCAGGAGAAAGGCCACCAAGCTCAGATGTAGAGGACAGAGACAGGATGAGACCGAAGCCAGGCTTCGGGACTTCTGGGGCTCAGCAGGACAGGACCCCAGAGGTGGGCGGAGCAGGTAGGTCTGCCACTGTCACCCTGGCCGAGTGCACACGCCCCAGGATGGCGGGGCTGTCACCTTGTTGGTTCTGGCAAGGTTGGGGTTACCCCTTTCAATCTTAGTAAGATTTAGTTGAATAATCAAGTTAAAAATTGTACCTTTTTTTTTGGTACTGGGGATTGAACTCAGGACCTTGTGCTTTTGAGGCAGGCGGCGGCACCACTGAGCTAAATCCCCAGCAGTGCACTTACACATTTTGATGCAAATCCTAAATATTATATAGTTCCAGTTAAAAATTCTTCAGTGAATATGTTTTTGTGTACAATAGTGAAAAAGCATCTTTTTATTTTTGGCAGGCCATTTGAACAGTTAGATCATGGCAACCATAGAAGAAATTGCGCATCAGATTATTGAACAACAGATGGGAGAGGTACGTCTAGTTTACAGTTGCTTTATTGACTCACCATACTTTTTACTGTTTCCACCAAGTGTGTGTGCAAGGTCCTGGAGGTGCCAAGATAGAAGATACCTGACTTGAAGGTAGCTTTCCGGTCTCATGAGGGCTGAGGATTGCTTGTGGCAGGCACTGGTCGAGACGCAGAACCCTTGACAGGGAAGCTGGTCTAGCGTAGTGTGTTTGTAGGCACATCTCCAGCCGGAGGAAGCCAAAACATTTTTTTAAGTTGTAAAAAAATTACTTCATGAGTCTTTGATTTTTTTTAAAAACATGTGTTTTTATGGGTGTTTATTGGTGTCTTTGTGCTCTGGATAATTTCTTGCTAGACTGTGTCATTTTTATTTTTAATAAACATACCTTCCCTTTCCTTGCTCAAAAAGAAGCAAAGAGAAGGGTCAGGGCTGAGGTGGTAACTGTGTAGGCGCCAGTGTCCCAGCTGGTGAAGGGAAGAGCGGTGGGAAGTGCAGACCGGGCCAGGCCGGGTTGCAGGAGGGGGACCTGAGGCAGGTCTTCTTGTTGGCAGTGCTGGGGATGGAACTCAGGCCTTACACACGCTAGGCAAGTGCTCTGCCACCAGGGTGAGGTACAGCCCTAGCCCTTGAGTGTTTCTTATTTGTTTATTGTTGCTTTTGTTTGATTTTTGAGACAGGATCTCATACATTGCCCAGGCTGGCCTGGAACTCCCAATCCTCTTGCCTCAGCCTCCCAGGGAGCTGGAATGGGCACTGATGTGTCCTGACCCAGGCCAGCCTTGATGGTTCATGTCAGTCCTGGCAGTTGCCTTTTTTAAATGGTTATGTCCTGTTATTTAGCACAAGGGACTGTGGTATGAAGTCTGGTTTTGGGGTTTTATTCAGGTTTGGCTCCTTACCCCTGGAACTGTTATTTGTTAAGTGACTAGAATACTGTTGAGGCACTTGAGGCCCAGGAGTAAGCCTCAGAAAACAGGGCCTCTTGGTGACCTTTTGTTTCCTGCCTTGTGGGGGAGGCTGGGCCTGCTGCACCGTAGTCCCAATGAGAACAGTCTCAGCACCTGACAGGGAGAAGGTCGGGTGCTGGGCCTTGTCCCTGGTTAATTTGAGACCCAGAAACAGTCAGGCATGGTTACACACGCCTGTAATTCCAGCGCTTGGGAGGCTGGGACAGGAGCATCATGAGTTCAGAGCCAGCCCGGACTAGAGACACATGATCTCAAGAAGAACAAAACAAAAAACTGCCCCCCCGCAAAAAAAAAACCCAAGCAATAACTAAGTCATGACAAACTGACAGCACATGTCCTTTTTCTCTGGTTACATGTATTCTCTTAAATTGAATGATTACTATATGAATTTTAAGTACATAAAATGTGCTAATTCAATTTTTTTAATTAAAAAATATATTTTGATGGGGGTTTTTTGTATTAAATTCTTTTATTGGTACAT
Source organism: Heterocephalus glaber (assembly GCF_053883595.1). Taxonomy (NCBI): domain Eukaryota; kingdom Metazoa; phylum Chordata; class Mammalia; order Rodentia; family Bathyergidae; genus Heterocephalus; species Heterocephalus glaber. The sequence goes on along the minus strand of NW_028258357.1, from coordinate 13,583,783 downwards.
TGTAGGTATACAACACAATTACATTTCTCATTGGGAATTGTACCTTTATATAATGCATCTTGGTTCTTATTTTATTTTGATGTTTTTGAGACAGAATCTTGCTATTTAGCTCTGGCTGGCCTTGTACTCACTGTGTAGCCCAGGCTGACCTTGAACTCATGGTGATCCTCCTGCCTCAGCTTACAGAGTCCTGGGTTTGCAGGCATGTGCTACCAGGGCCAGCAATGCACTAATTTTAAAATATATGTATTTATATAAATTTTTAACAGTAAAACTACCACCCACATTAAGATCCAGCAGTAATTTTACATATGAATGCCACATAAAATCTCTTAAATGTGAATTACCTTATAATATCCTTATTTCTGCCTAATAAAAATGTTGCCCTCCATTTCTATGACCTAAAGAGCTTCTGTTCCCTTTAAAACCTTTTTAAAATAAAATGTGAGTATCTCACATCAAAGTTTGATGTTTTTTATTCGATTTGGGTCTTATAAATTGGGAATTTAACCAGTTTATGAGTTTAATTCACCTGTACCTCGTTGATGTCTTTTATGCTAATTTTAATGTTTCCTTGTTTTGGGGGGTTTTTTTTTTCTACTCTTCTTGATTTTTCACTTCTTTTCAGTTTCAGAAGCTTGGAGTGTATATATTCTATTTTTGTCTGGAACTCCATGATAAATTGACTTATATGAATGCCCACTGTTTCAGTAACTACTGGTTTTCCCAGTTTAGTATATCAAACGTATCCACCCCTATGCAGCTAGTGCGTGGTTAATTTTCTTCTACTATATTAATGGTATGAACTTGCTAAATGCCAGTAGACACTGTGCTGTTGTAGATGTGCAAGAGAAAAATCTGAGGTCAGTCCGACGTACTAGATTTTTTTTTTTTTTTTTTTTTTTTTAAGACAGGGTCTCACTTCATAGTTCAGGCTGTCCTTGAACTATGTAGTCCAGGTTGGCTACAAACTTGCAACGATCCTCCTGCCTCAGCCTCCCAAGTGCTGAGATTACAGGCATATGCCACCATGTGTGGCTTTTTTTTTTGTAAGGGAAATAAAATTGCACCATTTTCCAGTTTTGTCAGATTAATATCTAGATTGTCTTTTTTTTTTTTTTTTTTTTTTTTTTTTTTTGGTACCAGGGATCGAACTCTGGTCCTTGCACTTGCACAGCAGGCGGCAAAACCATTGAGCTAAATCCCCGGCCCCAAGATTGTCTTTTTTTAAATTTTGGTATCAGGGATTGAACCCCGGACCTTGTGCTTTCAAGGCAGGCAGTGGAACCACTGAGCTAAATCCCCAGCCCATAGTGTCTTTAATGTATTTGTCCTGCCCACAGTGACAAAGCACTATTGTCTTACACACGTTTGGCTTAACAGCATGCATCTTTATATAATACTACACGGGAAACAAAACTATCTATTTGCCCAATACATTGAATATTTGCATGCACTTTGACAATTTAAAACTATATAAACGGAAAATTTTAGATCTAGTTTGTAAATCAGTTTTTACATTTAGGTTTACATTTATTACCCTATATGTAACAATTTTAGACATCATGCTTCTTAACTAGATTAAATGATTACCATCAAATCTTTCGTACAATTGTCTCCCTACTCTTTAATTTCTCTGTTGGCTGCAGTAAATGATTGGACACATTTTTCAGAGGAGGTTCTTGTTTGGTGTACGTTCTTAACCTCTTGGGATCTGAGAGTGTCTTCCAGTTGCCTTCATACTGAAATACTGACTGGGGAGGGCATATAATTCTGGTTCCAAATTGTTTTTCCTTAAAACTCTGTAGATGTTGTTCATTGCCTTCTGGCATTTAGAATTGTAAGAGAAAAACTTGAGGTGAGTCTGACTTTGTCCCTTTATAGGTAATCTGCTTTCTCTGTCTGGATACTAGCAAAATATCTTCTTCACTGTTGAAATTTAAAAGTTTACCAGGATATGTCTAGCTGTTGCTTTCTTTTTTTTTTTAATTCTTTTATTGGTACATTTTAGGTATACATTACGTTTACATATATCATTGGGTGCTTGTACCTGTACATGATGTATCTTAGTTCTTATTTTTTCCCCTAGGTGTTGCTTTCTTTGTAGTAAATTTTAAAGGTGTCCTGTGAGCCTTTTTCCATCACAGGCCCACTTTGTTCTTCAACTCTGAAAGGGTTTCTTCATTATTTTTTCAGCTTTGTTTGCTTGTCCTCTGTTTCAGGTATTCCTATTATGCATAGATTGTATCTCCTGGATGGGGCTCTACATGTCTCTCTTTCTTCTCTTTTTGTATCTTGATTTCTTTGGTCTTTTCCTCTATATTCTGTGAGAATTTCTCTTTGTTTTGCATTTACTTCAGCAATTTTATTTTGTGACGAAATCCACTTATATAATTTCCTTTAACCCTGTCAAGTCTAAGACATCTTCCCTTTCTTCTAATATACTCTACTCTATAGGTGGGCACATCTTTGATACCCGCCATTGGAAGAGGTGTAACACTTTCTAGGTCTGAATGACTTCTGTTGTAAGACATTTAATGCCCTAGCTCTTCCGTGGATACCGGTGGCATCTGATTCAAGAAGAGGTATTTTCTCGATTACTTAGTTCTGTTCCTTTCTTCTGAACTGTGGTATTGGGACCTTGTCAGCTGCTCTTCTTAGTGGGGTCCAAAAATTAGTGCTAAAGTTGAAGAGCATCTAAAATGGCAGTAATACATGTTCTTAGTGATAACTGGTATAGAAACAAAGGTAGATTGTCTTAAAATTGCAAATATGTCCATAATTCGTATTGTAACCATACTACTCCCCCTCCTTTTCCAGCACTTAGAATTGAACACACAGCCTTCACACTGAGCTATTCCCCAGTCCTTTTTTCATTCTTTATTTAGACACAAGGCCTCGTGAAGTAAGTTGCCTAGGCTGGGCTTGAACTTTGAATCTTCCTGCCTCAGCCTCTTAGATGGCTGGGATTATAGGCATGTTCTGCCATGCCTGCCTATCTCAGTGATAGCTAATGTTGATAATAAAAGACTTTAAAATTAAGTTAAAGCCTCAGGATGCAATACCTATTTAAAAAACGACTGGCCTGAGGAGAAATTACATCTAACTAACCAGCAACTGATTTGTGTATTAAAAAGACCTGCACAAGTTTATCAAAAGGCAAATTAACAGTAGACAAAATAATCATGACCAGTACAAAAATACAAAAATGTTTTCATAGGACAAGTTATTTATTCAAATCTATCCCTGCCCCACACTGGTGGAAAGGGGGATTGCAGGTTTGAGGCCAGCCTGAGCAGTTTAGCCAGACCATCTCAAGATAAAGCCAAAAAAGGGTCGGGCTGGATGTAGCTCAGTGGGAGAGTGGTTGCCTAGCACGCGCAAGGCCCAGGGCCCAATCCCCAGTACTGGATAAATCAAGACAAAAAAGCCCTTGTGAGAGATTGCTGAGTATAGTGTTCACCTGAGCTCTGTGAGCTGTTCTAACAAATTAATCAAACTTAGAAGCAGTGATTTAAAAGAGTAATCATTTTCATTTTTTGAGACAAGGTCTCACCATATTGGGCAGACTGTTATTGCACTCCTGAAAAACCCAGTCTGTGCCTGGCTGATCAGAAATGCCAGAGGCCTTGACTTAGAACCACATCTGAGATCAGGTCAGCCTTGAGGGCTGTGCTGTCTCCAGTGTGTAACACCAGAACTCTGTTCTGGCGGAGGATACGTGGCTGATACCTGCTGTATTTCCCTCCTTTCGGTAGGGAAAAGTCCCCACACCTTGTTAGGCCACAGAAGTCTCAGCACAGTAAAACCACTGCTTTGCTAGACACACAGTGGCATACGTGGCCCAGATGTTCTCGAGGTATCATCTAGGGACCTTTCAGAACGTCAGCAAGCTCAAAGCTTTCTTCGTAATGACACTCAGATGTCCCTTGCCTCTTCACTGTTGCTTTGACAGGGACACTGGACTTTGCAAAAGCTGCCTAATTCAGTGTACCGATGCATGATGGTAGGAAATCACGTGAGCACAAGAGCTATTCCGTTTGCAGAGAGGCCTGTGGATTTTAATATAGCTTTTGGTTACACATTGCAGCTAATCTTTAAATTTACGTTTCATTTAAAAAAGTTATTTCTGTTAACATATAGTGAATAATTTTTAATAAACTATTTTTTTAAATTTCTCTTAGAAAATTTTTTTTGTTGTACTAGGGTTCAAACTTGGGACCTTGCGCTTGCAAGGCAGGCACTGGAACCACTGAGCTAAACCCCCGGCCCAGAAATTTTAATATGTTAATTATCAGTCAGTATAACCCACATAAACCAAAGCTCTTTGGGATCTTCAGTAAATTTTTGGAGTGAAAAGGGGTCCTGGAGAACTGTTAGTGTAATTCACTGCTCTTCTCTGAAGACCATTTGAATTGTTTTGATTTTCAATTTCTACGATTATTATGTGGCAGCAAATATTTTCTTACCCATCTAAGTGCGTTTCAGCCCAGGAACACTGGCACCATGTGTGCCCCAGAACTGTCTTCTAAGAAATAAGTGGGAGCCTTGAGTCTTTTATTGAACTCACACTGAAGACTGCTAATAGAAATAGAATAGAACTGACAATTTAAACATGGTAAAGCTTGTTACACATGAACCAATTCAGTCACATTTTAAAGCTGGGCATGGTAGTGCACACCTGTAAATCCCAGCACTTGGGAGGCTGAGGCAGGAGGATCATTGTGAATTCAAGGCCAGCCTGGGCTACATAGCGAGACCTTGTCTCAAAGGACCAAAAAAGAAAACAAACAAAGGTGTATCTTGTAGGTAACATCAACATATTGGGTAGGGTGAAGACTGGGCTTAGAGTTTTAAAAAATGCACCCAGAAAAATAGGACTTGGTAGAAATAATGGTCAACAAGGAAAACTCAAATTATGTCACCTAAAATTAGTACAATTTGCTGTAGACAAAAGCTGATGGATGAATCAAAACTTAAATTTTGCATACAAAGAATTATGATAGATGTATTTCAGGAAAATAAAAATGGAAATTTGCCGTTTGAAAATTGAATCAAGGGATTAAATTAGCGTATTAAAGTTTACTCTGGAAAATACCTGCTCAGAACAAAAACTGTCTGTCTTCACCTCTCTCTGTGTGTGTCTGTGTCTGTCTGTCTTGGGTACTGGGGATTGAACCCGGGGAGCATTTGCAAGCTTTTTTTTTTTTTCTGATGGGGTCACTGAGTTGTGCAGGCTGGCTTCGTTGGGATCCTCCTGCCTCAGCCTCCTTGGTAGCTGGGGTTGCAGGTGTGCAGTGTCGTGCCTAGCTGACCAGAACTCCAGTGCTGGGATAGCTCTGTCCATGGTGAGCTCCCTGCCCTGGACCCCTCTCCACAGACCGCAGCTCTGCTCCTGTGGTGCAGTCACCCTTGACTTCCACTTCTCCTCCGCTCCGGCCTCAGCGTGTCCTGTCAGCTCTGTCTTCTCAAACCTCAGGTTGAGTCGTTTTCACACCCAGTGTAGCCACTCCTCGTAACCTGGGTATTGACAACAGCTACAGCAGCATCCTTGTTGATCTCTCTTAATTCTTCTCCGATACTGGGGGTTGAGCCCAGGGCCTTTGCACTGAACCATGTCCCAGCCTTTTTTTTTTTTTTTTAGTACCGGGATCGAACTCAGTTCCTTGGGCTTGCACAGCAGGTGGTGAAACCACTGAGCTATATCCCCAGCTCTGTCCCAGCCTTTTAAAAATGTTTGAGATGAGGTCTCACCTAGTTGCCCAGGTGGGACTCCCGCTTTGCCGCCCTCCCGCCTCATCTTCCCTCGGTGCTGGGATTACAGGGGTGCACCAGCACACCTGAGTTGTTTTGGTTTGGTTTTTGGAGGCACAGTCTGGATTTTTGGAGTGTGGGCCGTCTTTGAACTTGGGATCCTGCTGTCTCAGACTTCCAAATGCTGGGATTTAATTCTATCCTTGAACATTTAAATTCTGTTCTTTACACTAAATCTAGTTTGATCACACTACATTTTGAATGATTCCTTTTCATGTTTCTGCTTTTTTGTTTCTTTTTGTTTTTTAGCCTGTGAGACACAGGCTAAACTCACTCTGTAGCTCAGGCTGGCCTCAAACTTGTGATCCTCCTGTCTCAGCCTTCAAATGCTGGGATCACAGGTGTGTGCCACCAGTCCTGGCTACGTTTATTATTTGTTGAATTCTTGATGGCAGCCGTTCTGACTGGGGTGAGCTGGAATCTTGGTGTAGTTTTGATTGCATTTCCCTTATGGCTAACGATGTTGGTGGATCTTTTATGTACACCCATTGGCCATTTGCATTAGTCTGACCTTTTCCTCAGAAGGAAGCTCCTGCCACACTCTGCTTCTGGCTCTGGGTGCACAGAATAGGGAACAGTGACTTGTGTGGCCTTTTGTGTGGCCCTCGCCGCTCATACTCCGTCTTCCACTGTGTCCCTGTCCCACTGTGTCCCCCTGATGCAGTTCCTTTGCTGTGTGAGGCAGCGCCTTGTACATTCCGCTTCCTCCATAGGGTGCTCTTCGGGCGGGTCAGCAGCCTTGCTCTGTCCCCCAGGTTCTGTGCACTCCTTCCTGCAGCACCTCACCCTTCTTGCCTGCCTGGCTGACCCTAGTAACACCTCCACTCCCCACTGAGAGGCTTCTCCAGGCAAAGGTCTGGTGCCTCTCAAAGCTGTGCTGAGGACCTGGAGCAGCAAATGGAAGCTTTCCTAAGGAGGGCGGGAGGGGCAGCACGTCATCTTGTGTTGCACCTTTATTTTTTACTTTTTGGTGCCGGGGATCGAACTTGGGTCCTTAATGCTTGTGAGGCAGGCACCAGAACCACTGAGCTAAATCCCCAGCCCAATTGCACCTTTATTTATTGCACTCTTGTTCATTGCTGTAAGCTGTAATTTCATGAAAGTAGAGTTACAAGTTGAAAAAGTATATAGTGGTGGCTTTTCTAGCTCTGTCTAAAAACAGAATCGTGTCATTCGGTGGTTGGAGTATTTTGTCCCATTGATTATGCATTTGACGTGATTGTGTCAGATCGTTACTGAGCAGCAAGCTGCGCAGAAGATCCAGATCGTGACAGCACTGGACCCTAATGCCCAGGGCAAGCAATTCATCCTGACGAGCCACGGTGGCTCCGCCCCCGGCAAGGTCCTTCTGGCCCGGCAGGACTCAGCTCCTGGGAAGGTTTTCCTCACCACTCCAGATGCTGCGGGCGTCAACCAGCTATTCTTCACCGCCACTCCCGACCTGTCTACACCGCATCTCCAGGTAGTGATGCAGAGGCATCTTTTCCTTTTACACTTAGAAAATATTCATGAGCACCGCGCCCATCCTGCATGGGGCGGCACGCCTCTGTGAGATGCTGGGCCCAGCCAGGCAGTGTGGTGATGCCCCTCATGTGTCCCCGTCCTCAGAATCCTCACTTGCAGTGCAGACTGGGGGTTCCTAGCTACATACAGGAAGATTTACTCTGGCTACTTTGGCTAGGGAAGGATTTGTAAAGAATACAGAAAGCTCACAGAATCACTGGGTAGGCTGAAGCAACAGTGTGAGGCCAGCTTTCCAAGAATAGCTAGCTGTTGGAGCTTGCTGCGAAACCAGCTGGAGAGACCTCCTACTTCTGCACAGCTAGGAAGCTGGCTTCCTTTGGCTGCGGTTCCCAGGACCAAGCTGCCTGTGCCGCAGGAGGCGCCAGATTCAGTAGGAGCGAGCTGCGTTCCTGGCTTGTCCCTTCCACCACTGACCCGGCAAGCAGCGTGTCCCTGCCTGCTTCATGGTGGGAGCTGGTCAGCCTGTCCGCTTAGTCTGGAAATTAAAATTACTTGTCCTGTTTCAAGGAGCTGGTCCCTACTTTATAGGCTGCATGCTGTGGTAGTGTAGTTAACTCCTCTGCCCTCAGCTACGGGTAAATACAAATTCAGCTCACCCTAGGTTTGCCTCCAGAGACTTCAGAGGGGTGTCCGCCTAAAATTGGGTTCCACTTTTGTGATGGAAGAGCTTTTCTTTTAGGATTGAAAAATTCGTATTTTATAGAACAAAGTTTTGCCTCTGGGTTTATCGTAATAGATCCTGTTCTTCCAATGACATTATTTGTATTATTTTAGAAACTGAGTAGAATATAGATAGGACCATAGTTAAGAAGTTGTTTTATCAACAATGCAAGATTAAAAAAAAACTCAGTATATACATATCTTAATTTCTTTAAACTTTTTGTTGTTCTTGTTGTTGTTGTTTTTTTTTTTTTTTGGTACTGGGGATTTAACTCAGGACCTTGTGCTTTCGAGGCAGGTGACAAAACCACTGAGTTAAATCCCCGGCCTCTTTAAACTTATTTTTTGCTTCATTTCTTCATTATTTAATATTAGACTTAGTTGTTTTACAGCTTTAGATTTACCAAAAAATCAAAGATTTAGTGCAGTTGCAATAGTACTCCCCAGAATTTCCCGTAATATTTTACATTCTTGTGATATATTTGTTACAACAGATGAACCAGTATTGGTGCATTAATTAAACTCCATAGGTTTTTAGTCTTTCCTTAGTTTGTATCTAAGGCCCTTTCTCTTCTTTTTTCTTACAGTACTGGGAATTGACCCCAGGGTCTCCTGTGTGCTGGGCAAGCAGCTATCACTGAGCTATGTCCCAGCCCTTTTTTTTTTTTTTTTTTTCAGTTTTTGATCAGGTTCTCGCCACGTTTCCCAGGCTGGCCTGGGCCTTGTGATCTTCCTGCCTTCGCCTGTCTAGTGGGTTACAGAGATTAAATGCGGGTTTGTCCAAGTGCAGTGGCGCTCTGGGCTCTGAAGTCCTTTTGTGTTGCTCCAGGGTAGCATGCTGAACTTCCTTTTCACATCCTCGTGGGTTTCTGGTAGCCCCGATAGTTTCGCAGACCCCGTTTGGCGGCCCGGGCAGTTTTGGGGGCTATGAACAGTGATCTCTATTGTTGAATGTCCCACTTGGACTGTGTCTGATATCTTTCTCATGATTAGACAGGGGTCACAGGTCTTGAGGAGAAAGGTTACAGAGATGAAACACCGGTTTGTCATATATCAAAGGTTTTTACTGTCAACATAATGTATGACTTGTCAGGTTGACTCTGATCGCCTGGCTGAAGTAGTATTTATCAGGTTTCTTTGAAAAATTACTCTTTTTTTCTTTCTTTTTTTTTTTTTTGATACTGGGGATCGAACTCAGTACCTTGTGCTTGCAAGGCAGGCTCGGGAACCGCTGAGCTAAATCCCTGGCCCCAAAATTACTCTCTTTTTTTCCCCCTTAGAAGTCTCTATTTTATTATTTATTCATTTTTTTTTTCCAGTAATGGGAATTGTACTTAGGACCATGTGCTTGCCAGGCAGGCATGGTGCCACTGAACTACATCCCCTGCCCAGAAGTCTCTGTTTTATTTTTGTTTTTTTTGGTACCAGAGATCGAACTCGGGACCTTGCACCTGCAAGGCAGGAGGCAGAACCACTGAGCTAAATCCCCAGCCCGGAAATCTCTGTTTTAAATTTCAGTATAATATTGGTACTTGACTACTTAATGGATTGTCTCTAAGAGCAGTGAGAGAGAGGCAGATAGAGATTGGAATCACCTGAACCAAGAAGATTTGATTTCTGGACTTTTGCCCTAAAATGGGATGTGAGGCATCCTTTTACCTCCCCATAGCTTTTCTGTCCTTTCTGTAAGAGTCATAGCTGATAAAAGGTTAGCAAATTGTGTAGTAGATATATGAGTAAGGGAAGGAGTGATGCTGTGGTGCTTTCAAGAGACTTAGAATACCATAAGTTTTGTTTTTTGAGACAGTCTTGCTGTGTGGACCGGGCTGGTCTCGAACTCATGGCTCAGCCTCCTGAGTTCTGGGATTACAGGTGTGTGCCAGCATGCCGGGCTACCAGAAGTTTTTGTTCTTTTAAAGTACTTATCAAAGACTGATTTTTTTTGTGATACAGGAAGTGATGATGCCTTGTGTCACATAGTTAGGGGCAGTCGTTTTTTGGGGGGGGCGGGGTACCAGGGATCGAACTCAGGACCTTGCTTTTGTGAGGCAGGCGCGGTGCCACTGAGCTAAATCCCCGCCCCAAGGGGCAATCGTTTTAAGAACCTTTTAAAGTTCTTTGTGTGTTTGCTTTTCTCACTTAAACTTCTCAAAGGGATTCATACTCCAGTGAAAAAAAAAGGGCCAGGGTAGAGAGGATTACTGTGTGGCTTAACAACAAAAGGAAGGTGTTTGCTAAATGTCAGAGCCCAGTTTTTGGATTGAATTAATGATTTATTTACATTTTACAAGATTGTGTGAAAAGGGTGAGAAGGCCAAGGGTAAACCTAGAAAAAGAAACTAGCATTCCTTTGCCAGCTGCCTATTGGCTGCGGCGGAGCGTGCGTCCTTCCCGTAAGGAGGCAGCCTGAGGACTTTTCGGGCCGCTTCCCCGCCTGATCCGCTGTGCACCTCGCTCTCATCCACACCTGACCCAAACCCAGTCTGTGCCTTTGTTTAGCAGTCATGCCCGCATAACTAGTTAGGGTTCTCTGTATTTCCCCTTTCCACTGAAAAACTTCAGCGCTGTCTTTTTATGGTATTGCGACCTTTGGTCAAGTCATTGCTGTGAAAAGTGCAGAGCCTTTAGAGGTGCTGTCAGGACAGGACTGCTCAGGGCGGGCTCGCCCAGGGATCCGCCCCACGAGGCCTGGGCTGAGGCTGTGCCCCTGGCTTACGCTTGAGCAGTTTGGTTTCTTTGCTCTGCGACAAAATGAAAAGATACCCTTACCCTCTTTGTTTCTTGTAACACTGACCCTTTCACCATATATAAAGAAAAATAAGATTAGGTAATTATAGAGTTTAAAGTGTAATAATTTATAAAGAAAGTAAAAAGTAAGAATGAATTTTTTTTTTATTTTTACTAGAATGAGAATGTTACTGAGTAATAACATTTATTTTCTTTTTTTTAAAGCTCTTAACAGATAGTTCTTCCCCAGACCAGGGACCAAATAAGGTTTTTGATCTTTGCGTAGTATGTGGAGACAAAGCATCAGGTAACATTAAAAATAACTCCTACAAGTGTTGTGTTGTTAAAATAACTACGATATCACCATGTTTCTTCTAAAAATAAAAAGAAATAAAGAAGTGGGTCATTTTCATGGTTCATATTTGTAGCCTATAATATTTAGCTAATTTTTTCTCAGCCTTTTAAAGTTCACTTTTTAAAACTTTGATGCAATTTAATTTGTAATGAATAAAATATATATTTCAATGAGCTATGAAAAATTTCATTTTTGAAAGTGAAAAAAATTTATGAATGTGAAAACAAAATTTATGAAAAGACTCACTTTAGAAATGAATTGTGATCTTTTGTAATGTATCACATTTTTATCCTACTTCTTGAGTCTTGCCCCAGGAATAATTTGAATTATTGAGGTGGAAAAAACTTTGGGTTCATCTGGAAAAAATCTGGTTCATCTCATATATTGTGGTTTAAGAAATGAGTTTATTTCTATTCTTAAAAATGAGTCTTTTGTGTTTTCTTGAACATTTTATCTCTAGGGCGTCATTATGGAGCAGTAACTTGTGAAGGGTGCAAAGGATTTTTTAAAAGAAGCATTCGAAAAAATTTAGTGTACTCATGCCGTGGATCAAAGGACTGTATTATTAACAAGCACCATCGGAACCGCTGTCAGTACTGCAGGTTACAGAGATGTATCGCCTTCGGAATGAAACAAGACTGTATGTATTAGCTGGAAAGGAGGCTTCTGACAAATTAACACATTAAAATATGTCTAATGTATGTTTTACAGATTTTCAACTAAAGATAAAAGGATATGTACATGTGTATGTCTTATTTAGTCAACAGAGGTTTTGTAGCAAGCCTCTTTTCCGGGTGCCTTGTGCTGCTGGGGATCACAGCAGGCCCTCACGCGTGCCAGGAAAGCACTGTCCCGCCGAGCCACACTCTAGCCCACATGCATATATTTTTAGCTTGAATTTAGCACAACAAACAACAACAGTAATATAAAGCATAACTAGCCAGGTACGATGGTGTGCATCTGTGGAAGCTGAGGCAGGAGGATTGTGAGTTTTTCAGGTCAGCCTGGAGCAAGACTTGTCTCAACAGAACCAAACAACAAAAAGAGCATAACTAACTTTAAGATGCCAGTTTACTGGGGTTTTTTTCCTTCTTGTGTTTGATTGATTGATTAGTGTTATGAGACTACGTCTTGCTGTGTCACCCATGCTGGCTTTGGACTTGTCAGGATCCTCCTGCTTCAGCCTCCTGGCTGCTGTGACTACCGGCACATGCCACAGTGCCTGGCTTACCAAGCTACTTTTCCACTGAACTTCTACAAAGAGATTCATGGAGGCTGAGGCACCGGAGCCCAGGAGTTCACACCAAGCTGGGCAACATAGCAAGACCCCCATCTGGAAGGAACTTAAATAAGGTCACAAGAGAGCAGCTGACCCTGCACCGATGGACCCCTGCCATCTCCCAGTCGGCAGCTCATACGCATAACAAGTGACAAGACTTTGCTTTGAATCCTAGCAGTTGGTGTGGTTGTTACCGTGGATCCCCTACACACAGATGTGCGCTTAACAGGATACCTTATCTCTTTATTTTATTATGAAATAAGATTTTTATAAATATTTCATATTACCTGTATTAACTTTCATATATAATATTATAAAGACCAGGCAGTTGAATTAGTTGACTTACATCTGAAAAAAATCTCACTGCTGTTAGCTAAAAAGGGTGATATATCTTAGGCCTTTTTGTGACTATTGGTATTATTTTCTTTAAAAAAATTTTTTTTCCGGTACCAGGAATAGAACTCGGGACCTTGTGCTTGCCAGACAGGTGCAGTAGTCTTAATTTAATTTAATTTTTTTGTTGTTGTTGGTGGTTTCTTTTTGTTTTTGTTTTTTTTGTACCAGGGATCGAACTTGGGACCTTTTGCTTTTGAGACAGGCGGCGGCACCACTGAGCTAAATCCCCGGCCCTAATTGTATTTTTTTAATTAGATTTCTAATTTTAGTTCTTTTTTAATTTTTTCAGTAGTAGGGATTGAACCCAGGGCCTTTGTACTGAAATATTCCTAATCCTGCCCCCTTTTTTAAAAATTGTTTTTATTTCAAGACAGGGTCTCATCGAGTCACTGAGTTGCCTGTTCTGGGCTTGAACTTGTGAGCCTTCTGCTTTGCCCTCCCAGAGTGCTGTGATTACCAGCATTTCCCACCACACTGGGCCAGTTACTCCTTCCTAACTGAGCTTTTATTCTTTGTGCGTGTGTGCGTGCTTGTGCCCCACACATGTGCATGCATGCTACTAGGGCAAGATCCCAGGGTCTAGCACTGAGCTATGTCCCCTACCCTTTTTATTTTGAGACAAGGTATTGCTGAGTCGCTAGGCAGGCTGTGAATTTTCAGTCCTTCAGCCTTCCAGGTGGCTGGGACTATAGGCATCCCCCACCTTACCCTGTGACAGTGATTGATTGATTGATTATTTATTTATTTATTTATTTATTTTTTAATTGAGACAGTGTCTCACCATGCAGTTCAGGCTGGTCTTGAACTCACAGAACTCCTCCTGTCTCGGCCTCCAGAGTGCTGGGATCATAGGTGTATGCCATTAGGCCTGGCTTGACAATGAGCTTTTAAAAAATGAAAGTTCCTCTACGTTTCTATCACAGGGATGATTGGATAGGGAGAAACCAGGGAATGAGAGATGTAACATGGCCGATTTTACAGAGGAAGCAGCTTTGTTGAATTTACACATAATTTCCAAAGACTTATGGTTATCTTTGGAATTCGGTGTTTTAACCATGGCTCCTATTAGCAGCATTGCTGATCCTGAGCTTAATTTATGATAATTGGCTATAAGTTCTGTATTATAATTGTTGAACACATTTTTGTAGCTGTTCAGTGTGAAAGAAAACCCATTGAAATGTCCCGAGAAAAATCTTCCAACTGTGCCGCTTCAACAGAAAAAATCTATATCCGCAAAGACCTTCGAAGTCCGCTGGCTGCAACTCCGACTTTTGTGACAGACAGTGAGGCCGCAAGGTAATGTGCAGCAGCGCAGCAAGTCTCCGCCCACTTGCTCCTCCCCAGGGACTGATGTCTGTGCTCCTGTTGCAGGTCCGCGGGGCTGCTGGACTCGGGGATGTTGGTGAACATCCACTCTTCCAGTACGAAGGCCGAGTCGGCGGTACTGGTGACGCCCGAGAAGGTTCGTTCCCTGTGCTTTTGGTTTTTTGGCGCTGGACTCAAATCCGGGGCTCATGCACCCGTGTTAAGCACACACTGTACCATGGTGCTACGCCCCAGCTTGAAAAGCTACAATTTTGCTTTAAAATTTTAAACAGTCATGGTGCTGCATGGCTATAATTCCAGCACTTGGGAGGCTGAGGCAGGAGGATTGCCACAAGTTGGAGCCCAACATAGGCTACATCGTGAGTTTAAGGGCAGCCTGGACTATGTAGTGAGGCCTTGTCTCAGACACCAAAAAAATTGTTTTAAGCTTTAAAAATTTTTTTGTTTTATCTCTCTCATCACTTTGGTTAACTGATTTGATCTTAAATACTCTCCATTATAAGTTGTTTTTTTAAAACATAAATTGTCAGCTGTTTGGTAGAGATGTCTGTTACTTGGAGAATTATAGCTTCAACATGAAAGCGACAAACATTTAGAATTTCTCTAGGTTTCTTTTCTTTAATCCTGAAATAAAAGTTATCAGAAAAAGAAATACAGATGCAAAATTCTCAGCATCCTTTTGTTTTCTACTACAGATTTGTTAGTGCCAGATAATTAAAAGATCTTAGATAAAGAAAAATTCTTAGCACACCTCAGTCAAAACATTCACTTGAAAACCAGGCATGGTGGTGCTCATCTGTAAACTCTGCACTCAGGAGGGAGGCTGAGGCAGGAGGATTGTTGTCAGTTCGAGGCCAGCCTGAAGTACATTGTGAGACCCTGTCTCCCCGACCCCCCGAAAAAAGAATATTCATGTGAGTCAAGAATATGACTGAGACTACCAAGCAGTCACAGTACATGTCCAGGTCGTCTAGGTTCTCTTGAGATTGAAGCAGCTTTTTCTTAGGGAAGGGCTCTAAAGGGAAAAAAAGGCTTCTTTTCTTTAATTGAGCCTGTAAAGTTTCTGTATTCTTCAGAAACCCTTGTGAGCACAAGGGACAAAATCTGATAAGATTCTAGGGAGTCAATGTCAGGGCCCTTCTCTGCCAGTAACAGGATCTGGGTTTGGTTTTAGTTTAGTTTTGTTTTGCCATGGGTGGGCTCAAATGTAGAGCCCACCCATGGCAATGAGTTCTCTGCCCTGGGCCCCTGACCAGCCCTGGAATCTGCTCTACATGACTTGTAAGATGATTTGTCCTATTTACATGTGTTTTTTAAGCTCTTTTTATAAAATAATTACACCTGGTGCATAAAGGATATATGATACACATTATTAACAACAAAAATGAACATAAATGGGAAGAAATGTAATTTAATATCTTTATAGAAGAAGCAGCTGTGACATGATTGGCTGTGAAGTACAGTTTGGGGCTATTATTTAACAGAACTGGGGATCAGACGCAGGGCCTTGTGCACGGTAGGCAAGCACTGTATTAGACACTGAGCTACACCTGCAGCCTTAAACATTTTTTAAGAAATGTACCTGATATTTTTTTAAACTTAAATTTTCCTCAAAAAGTGGCTAATGGCTCAGATCTCGTGGATTTGACTTTCGTTTATTCTAGTGTACTTCTCTTTTTGCATTTCATAATCTAGAATTGAATATTTTAGATTTTAAAAATAGACCAATTCACAGAATTTTGTTTTATTTTATTATTTTTTTTAAGGCTGAATCATGTCAGGGAGATTTGAGTACATTGGCCAGTGTGGTTACGTCACTAGCAAACCTTGGAAAGACAAAAGAGCTTTCTCCAGATAGTAACGGCACATCAGTGATGGAGAGTTTACACAATGGGGACGTGTCTTTGGGTGAATTTCATCAAGAAATGCAGACCAGTGGTGACGTTTCAAGGTGAGGTCTACTTTGCTATGTATGTATCCTTTAGTATGTGTATTGAAATACTTTTGTGTTAAATGCTATTTATAGAAGTTTCAGGAAACAAATATTTTTATTAGATGTCTTTAAAAAATAAGGCATAGTAAGCTTTAAGTGAGAAGCCATGTGTGGTACAAAATACTGTATCCAACAGGTTACATTTTAAATAGCAAGGACAGTAAGTGAATATTATAAAATCAGAAATATTATTTTAAAAGTTAGGAATTTTCTCCCTCTTCCATGATAATTTGAGTGTGACATTTCAGATATTTTAGTTTCCAAATTTTATCTTATGTATGTAGAATAAAGCATTTTCTTGCTAGACAGTCATGTTGATATGCTCCACACTAATTTCTAGTAATAAAAATAAGTATAAAAGAGCTAGTTGAATTAACGGTAGTTTTAAGTTACTCTTGAAAAATTACTACTGGAGTGCTGTTTTTCAATTTGTCAATATTTTAAAGACATTAACCACTTACCAGTCCAATTATTTAAATACAGGATGACCAAAAATTGCAATTTAAAAAAATTTTTATAAGATAATATAACAGGAAATATAAAAACAATTTTATCAGGGCCGGAGATTTAGCTCAGCGGTTCCACCGCCTGCCTCACAAGCGGAAGGACCCAAGTTTGATCCCCGGTACCAATAAAAACAAAAAAAAACCAAAAAAACCCCCCAATTTTATCAGATTTATTGAGTACAAGAATTGACTGGTAGAAATGGCACCTGCCGGAGTGATACTCGGGATAGTGGGCACTCCCCAAGAGAGGCTCTGGGTAAACTGTTAAGTGGTTAAGTAAATTTCTTCAGACTTTTCTCACACTCATTTTTATTTAAAATATTAAGTATTGCCCTGAGGGTGTAACTCAGTGATGGGACACTTGCATAGCAGGCAGGATGTCCTGGGTTGGATCTGTAGCACCACAAAAAAACCAAAGAATTGAATAGGTTGCATTTAAGAGCTACAGTAAGTACTTTGTTGAATATGAGATTTTATGGAATTCTAGAAGACAGATACCATTGAAAAATATGCAGAGCTATTTTGAAGTTATTTATTAATACTAATTAATTATCATCCTAATCTTAAATTCTTAGTAGCTTACATTTAGCTGTGTAACCAAGGGCTTAAAAATACTATCTGAATGTTTAAATAAAATGAAGACTCAACTTTGTGCAGTGTTCGACACAGTCGTGAACATAAGTTCTTACTCTTACCCTTTCCAAGTAACTGTATGTAAAATATGTATGTACATATGTCTGTGTGTAAAATAAACCATGAGGATTTTTCTTTCTCTTAATTTTATAGGATTTTTGTTTTGTTTTGGGTTTTGCTTTTTGAGACCAGGTCTTGCTATGTCGTGGCAGTCATCCCGCCTCAGCCTCTCCAGTGCTGGGACTATAGATATGCACCACCATGGCTGGCAAGATCTTTTTAAAGTGCTTTAATTCTTTGGTAATGTGAAGTTTAATTTGTTGATTTTGGAGAGACTCATAGAAGTTATTGAAATAGTGCTCAATGATAACACAAAGTTCTGTCCTCTTTTTTTTTGTACTGGGGATCGAACTCGGGACCTTGTGCTTGCAAGGCAGGTGGTGGCACCACTGAGCTAAATCCTCGGGCCCAGGGTTCTGTCTTCTAAAGAGTTGTGTGTGGGTAGGCTTTTTGTTTGTTTTGTGGTGCTGAGGATTAAACCCACAGGGCCTTGCCCATGCTGGTTAAGCATTCTACAACTGAGCTATATCCTCAGCCCTATTTTCTAAATAATTTTTTAGCTTTAAATTTTAATTTTGGCGTTTTATATAGAATTTCCATTGTACTGCTTGAGATTGGCTGCACTCAGCTTCTGGTGTCTTCTTGTAGGGCATTTGACACCCTTGCCAAAGCGCTGGACCCTGGAGAGAGCAGCACCTGTCAGAGCTCAGGGGAGGGCCCGGAAGGAGGCAGACACCTGGCCGCAGGAGAGTCCAGCATGAGTTACATCGAGAAGGAGGGGCCGCTTCTCAGCGAGTCACATGTAGCTTTCAGGGTATCTCTATATATTTCTCAAACTTTTATGTAACGTTATTTGATTTTAATCTGCCTTTCAAAAATCAGAGTCCCATCTTTTGTGTTACTCAAGTCAGAAATGTCCCTCGTAGATCAGAACCGGGACGGACACCCACACATCTGGCTGTAATGTGGTGGCCGCCTAAACATCGGGCTTGCCAGTTCATCGTGACAGCAGTGTGTGGCCCAAGTCTGCACAGTGGGCGTTATAGCCGCTGCACGGCTGCTTCCCTTAAAGCCTTGGCTTTGCTGCAGTGTGGAGCGCACTGCGTTTGTTCAGTGCCTAGCTGCTGCTGCTGCCGTACTGCACATCAGAGTCTAAGGCACAGAGGTTCTGCTTTACCATAGTAACCACAGAGAATCCCATGCGTTATATACCATCCTAATTAGCTTTCTGCATTGTCACAATAAAGTACAAATTAGTACATTTCAGCGTTTAGTTTTGGTTTTCTTTTGGTACCAGGAATCGAACTCCAGACCTTTTGCTTGCGAGGCAGGTGGCGGCACCACTGAGCTAAATCCCTGACCCTTCAACATTTAGTTTTTAGCTTTTTTTTACTTCTTTACCATTTTGAAGGAGGTACGTTTTTAATTTTTTTCCCCTAAATACACTTTTTAATGGGAACATTATTAAAAAAAGATCACCTGCTTTTTGGCTTTTTGAGACAGGCTCTTCCTCTGTGGTTCAAGCTGGCCTTGAACTCACTGTGTAGCCCAAGCTGGCCTCAACTCAGGGTGATCCTCATGCCTCAGCCTCCCGAGTGCTGGGATCACTAGTGTGTGTGCACCACCACACACGGCTTAAAAAGATCAATTTACGCCTGCCATGCCAAGCGCAAGGTCCCAAGTTCCATCTCCGGTACCAAAACAAACAAACAAAAAGATCAATTTATAGGCCGGGGATTTAGCTCAGCAGTGCCACCACTTGCCTCACAAATGCAAGGTGCCAAGTTTGATCCCCGATACCAAAAAAAAAAAAGATCACTTTATAGTATTGGATTCAGATCCTACTTTTTGACCTCCTTCACTTTCCTCATGCTGTGTCTTTGCTCTGCCAATTGTGGGTACTGTTACCAAGCAGTGTGCAAAGTGATAGGATGTATGTATGTGATTTCACTTAGCAAAACGTAGCTGTCCTGGAACATCTAAAGGTCATTCTTTGTAAATTTACTATAGCGTATAAGTTCCCAAAGATTTCTTGGGAAGAAAATGCAGTTACGAAGTTTGTGTATGTATGTCAACATATACATATACATATACATGTATATATGTATACATATTGCCAGTTGCAGTAATGAACATAAAACAGCTGTAACCTTGGCCAGGCATGTGGTGGCACACACCTGTGATCCCAGCATTCTCTGGGAGGCTGAGGCAAAGGATCATAATTTCAAGCTCAGCTGGGGCAACTCAGCCACTTAATGAGACCCTGTCTCAAAATAGAAAATGAATAAAGGCCTTGGGATGTAGCTCAGTGCAAAAGCCTGGGTTCAGTCCTCAGTACTGATAGGTAGGCAGGCAGGTAGACTGATCATTGACCAGGCTGTATATAATAATATTTATATTTATAAAAGTCAACTTGATAGAATAGGCATTAACAAAAGTCATCATGGGTTAAATAATAATTGCTGTAGTTTGATATAGTTGATTCAACTTATCAGTGAAATCAAATTTGATGTGAAACTTTAAAGATAACTTACATAGGAAAATTAGAACTGTTTTATCTGGGATTGGGAATATATAATTCAGTAGAGCAGTTGCCTAGCATTTGCAAGGCCTTGGTGTTTGATCCCCAACACTGCAAAAAAAAAAAAAGAAAGAAAGAAATTATCTGCTCTGTACAGGAAAAGTTTTTATGAGTGGTATGAAAAAATGAGAATATGGGCTGGGGATTTAGCTCAGTGGTTTCGCCGCCTGCTACGCAAGCGCAAGGACCTGAGTTCAATCCCCGGTACCAGAAAAAACAAAACAAAACAAAAAAAAGAAAAAATGAGAATAATCAGTGTCATCTCTAAAAATTATGGTAGGATCTATAGACAGGGATGTAGCAGGGCAAAAGAATCTTTTTCCCATTGTTCTTTTCTTCTCCAAAGGAAAAGTATTCTTTTGTTAGTTTTATTTTCTGTGAAGAAAGGTAAAATGAGACAAGTGTATGAAGGACAAAGAAAAAGGCCAGAGGCCATCTTTAGGAAAAAGTTGGTTTTTTTATCTTTGATGTTGTTCCTCAAAATTTTGATTCCTCAAAATAAGTGCTTTTAACAGATGAATTAGGCAAATTGGAGCTTCTCTTTCTTTCTGGAATTGACTTTCCCCATTCCTTCTGTCACTTCTTATACTCTAGGTATCCTGAGAGCACCGTGAAGTGTTTCTCTGAACAGGACCACTTCTTTGATCTTGCTTACAGTCCTGGAGTTAGAAGGTTGATTCTCAGCGAGTCCCCTGCTTAGTTCCTGGTCCCGGGAGTCTCATGGCTGTTTCTGTCCTTGCAGTTCTCTGATCACTAGTTCCAGGCCTGACATCTGCAGTCACATAGCTCAGTCCGTCCACTTTTCATCGCCGAGCTGAATAGCGTTGCTGTTCTCTGGCATCTTTATGTGTGGCGCAGGCTGCAGCATATTTTCACATACGGTTCTTCACTTGAGCCTTAATGCATTCTCTTGGGGAGGTTAAAATTTTTATTCTCATTTGGTAGGTAAAGAGATTTTCAGTGTCTTGTTCAAAATTACTGTAGAAATAATCTAACAATGAAGCTGTAATTGTGAAGAATGTAGAACAATATTAATATTTAATGTTTTTATTAAAAGTTTTACTGTTTCTCTTGCTTTGTACAATGCCTTATAAGTATAATCAAGGTAGGTAGTATTTCCATTTTAGAAATAAGTATGTGAGACAGAAGTGAGGTGATTTCCAGTACTCTTCTTTGTATGTTTATTATCTCATTAGAATCCTAGTCCTCTTATATACCTGCATTTGAAACCTGAGAGTCCTCTTCATTCTTTCATTCTCTCCACAACTCACTCCCCTCCTTTCCTTCTTAATTTTTTTTGGAGACAGGGTCTCACTTTGTAGTTTGGACTGGCCTTGAGCTCACTGTGTAAGCTAGGCTGGCCTTGATGGCTGCTGCAGTCCGCCTGCCTCTGCCTGTGGAGTGCTGGGATTATAGGCGTGCACCACCACGCCCAGCCTCCCTTCCTTTCATAGCTGAACTTCAGTCATTCTGTTATTTGAATTTCTCCATTTTGGTCTATTTCCATCACCATGTTTTAAGCCTCTTAAAATTTGTAACTTGCACTGTTAAAATAATATCTTTGCTTGTAGTCCATCCTCTCCATCTTTTCCTGTGCACTAGTACCAGGATTGATACTTGTTAAAAATCACTCTAAAAATCACAGTGGTCATTTGGCCATTGTGTTTGCCTAGCATGTGCAAGCCCTTGGGTTTAATTGCCAGCACTGCTAAACATTTTTTTAGATAAATAATAAAAGCCTTCCTATTGCCCATGTGAGATTGTGGTCTTCCTGCCACAGTCTCCTGAGTGGTAGGATTACAAGTGTAAGCCACCACACCTGGCCTCTTAGCCATGTCCACAGCTGGTTCCATTTTCATTCTCTTCCTCCATTGAGATAGCAGTACATGTATTTCTCTGTAAATGGTTGTGGAGCAAATGATTGTTTTTTAAGCAAATGATTTGTGTCCAGACAAATAATAAAAAGTTAGAAGTACTAGAACCCAGACATCCTGACTCAAGTCAAATGATTTTCCTAAAGCTGTATTGTACAGGCTTTAGCAGAATTCTATGCAGGAATCGCCAGAAAGGTAATTGCAAAGGCAAGTAATAAAAAAGGCAAGCTCGAAAATAGGTGATCAGCCTTAGGTCTTATCAGTACTCTTTTTTAAAAAATTCAATTTATTAAATGTTTTTATAATTTGAAAAATGTGCAGCATTCAGTTTATAAGCCAGATGATCCATAGGCATTCTTGATAGCTTTAACATAATCTTTGTAGTAGAAACTCACCTTCCATATATGTACAAAGAAAGAAAAATATGTTTTTGCAATTAAAAGACTTGTTATTTTTTTCAGCCAGATTAACGTTCTGATTTATAATACTAGAGGTTTATAAAGTATTTGAAATAATAAATTATGAAACATTTCCTCCTTGAAAATATAACATGATAAAACAGTTTCTATAGTGATCTCACTTTTATAATTAAAGCAGTGGAAGGTTTTCATTGAACACTACTCTTGTGTAAATTAAGGCAGTGTGTTTTCAAGTTTTACATACAGTATTGCAAGTATTTTGTGGTATAGCCAGCTTTAGAGGGTTTTTTTTTTTCTTCTGAGACAGGGTCTTGCTACTGAGTTAAGACTGGCCTTGAAGTCACTGTGTGACCCAGGCTGGCCTTGAATTTGGAACCTTCCTGCCTCAGCCTCCCAAGTGCTGAGATCACAGGTGTGCACCACCACACCCAGCAGCAGAGGGCAGTCTTTATTGTTCTTTTTCATTTATTCTTCCCCCATTAAACTAGTCTTTTTGGTGGTTCTCCTAAATTTTTAGGCTTTTTTTCCCTGTTCACCCAGGGCAATTCTGAGACAGTATGATAGTTTAGATTTTTTACATACATACTCATGTAGAAACAGTTGTATCCTAAGATTATGCGTAAGATGTTTAGTGATTGCTTTAATGATTGGTTGATTGCCTTAAGAACTGTGTTAGTTCTATTTATTTTACTGCTCCAGTAAACATTTCCAGTAAATATAAAAGTTTTTCTTATTACATGGGATTTTAACCCATAATTGCCCTGTTGTTTTACTATGTGGCACCATTAATAAATAGGAAAAACATTTGTGGCTAACAATGAACAAAGGCAGTTGTAATTTTTGTGTTCTACTTAACATTTCTAGAGAACTTGTCATTTTGATGAAAAATTTGCTCTGTTTGGTGTCATAGAACCTATATGTACATTCCCAAGATAACCCTTCACCTGCCCCACCCCAGAGGTAACGCTGTTATCGGTGTGTAGTATGTTTCCTGCTGAACTTCCTGTTCACATGTCTGCCTTTGCACGAGAACATACCCTCGAGCACCCCTGAGGTGTTCCGCATAGATGATTCTTTCCTGGCGATGACAACTTGTATCGATGCCAGTGTTCACCTCCATTCTGTTTGAGGCAGAGCTAAGTGGGCACTTGATGTGTGCTCTTCGTGTGCACAAGTGTGTTTCTGGAGTAGAGGTGTAGAAGTGGTATTACGGGTTTAGGGTCCCTTATCTGAAATGCTTGGGACTGGAAGTGTTTGTGCTTTTAGTTTTTTCAGATTTTGGAATATTCACAGAGACTCTACTGGTTGAACATCTCAAATCTGAAAATCTGAAATGCTCCAAGACATGAAACATTTTCGTTGTTGGTGCCCAAAGTGTTTCAGGTTTTAGTTTTTTGAAATAGGGACGCTCATCCTGAAGTATGGCGCAGGATGTGCCTGGTGTCCAGGGCTGGAAAGTGACTCAGGTGCCCTCCAGCTGAGCACTTGGGGTAGAGGTGCGTGTTTCCATATCCTCACTGCACTGGATAGATACTATGGATCATTTCCACAATTTCATAATAGAAAAAATGTTCCTTACACATTTCATTTATGGCAGTAAAAATTGTGGTTAACAAGACTTTCAGAAATGGTTTCAGAAATCTCTTGATGTAGGTTATTTATTTGCAACAACAGCCAGACACTTAAAATCACCACAGTAAGGTCAGCAGCACAAGCCCATGGGTGGCTGTGTGCAGACATATTTTTTATTAGCTGTAGAATAATTTTTAAATTACTTTTTATTCAGTACCAGTTTTTTAAATAGGGAGATTTTGCACAGACCATATTCTAAAAAATCGAAGAAGTGGCTGGGCTTACCCCAAATTCCCATGTGTTCGTTGTGCTGCGTTCGAGTCATAGATGTGCCCTTTATCTGGAGTTGTGCCCTTGGCAGTTGGCATGGGTGAGCCTGCTTCATTCAGTACTCAGCCCTGCAAGCATTCGGATTCATAAGCCCTGTTACCTCAGTGAATGGAGTTTCAGCTACACAATTGCTCCTTACACTGAATTTGTTGTGCACCATTGTTAAGAAGGAAAGACACATAGGTAAGGTAGTGAGTAACATTTTTTTTTTTTTGGTACCAGGGATCGAACTCGGGACCTTTTGCTTTCTAGACAGGTGGCAGGTGGCAGGCGGCAGGCCGCGGCACCACTGAGCTAAATCCCTCTCCCGGGAATAACTTTTAAAAATAAACCAGAATATCATGGTTGATGTTCATTGAACTACCGCTTCTCTGAATATTGTTGTTAGAAACTGATCTACTCATTTATTCTAAGCCCAACTAGCTGTAAAATCCAGATCCTTGGATTATTTCAAGATTAGCCTCTTTTTGTGAATGTGCTAGACTCATTTGATGTGTTGTGTTTACATTCAACTTTTTCAAAGAATTGCTAATTTCGAGCATGAAGTCACAAGATGATTTACGGCAATCCCTGTTCACACTAGCTCACCATGCCTTCTCCTACGCCCGAGTACCTGAATGTGCACTACATTGGGGAGTCTGCCTCCAGGCTGCTGTTCTTATCAATGCACTGGGCACTTTCCATCCCTTCTTTCCACGCGCTAGGGTGAGTGTTTCTAAGTCCTTGAATGTAAATGTGACTCTGTAGCAAATGTACATTAAGCAAGAATTTTTCATTAAAGGAGAAAAAAACTATAGCATTGTAATGTTTAGTTGTATTATTTATATGACAAATCACGGCAGCTGAGTACTATTTTCTGCATATTATTTCAGTGTTTGGCCTGGTCTGTAGTGTGGATGGAATCTAAGTGCTTGGGTAGCTGTGGCTAGCGTTGGGAACAGCTGTCTTGGTGCAGGCGGAGAGGCTGGAGGCGTGTCGGGTTATCTTCTCCCTCCCACTACCACCCTTTGGGCTCCCATCCCAGGCATGCTACTATAGTTCTGAAATTTGTTTACAGCAGTTATGTTTAAAAATAGAATTGTTTTCCATTCATGAGGTTACCTCTGTCAAAAAAGATGGAAAATGTAAAACCTTTGCTGGGCATGAAGGTGGCACAGGCCTGTAATCCCAGCACTCGGAAGGCTGAGGCAGGAGGATTGTTGTGAGTTCAAGACCAGCCTGGGCTACAGAGTGAGGCTCTCTCTCAACCACCCTCTCAATACACACACACAAAGAAGAAAGAAAATTGTAAAACCCTCACAGTACCACTATAATGATTTAGAGATTCAGTCTTACCACTGAAGAACAATCTGTATTCGGTTCTAGAGTAATCAGATGAAATGGAAAATGCTGTATTATAAGGAATCCAAGTTTTATCAAAGTTTGTCCAACATATTTAGATTACTTTAAAATAACTAGTATAGTGGTGGCTAACCTGTGGTGCATGTGTTGTGTTTTTCTTTTAAGACAAAAGATGTTAATCCATGAGTTGTTTTTCTCCAAACTAAAACCTCACTATTCAGGTTTAACTGCAGTGTTGGCACTTGGAATAAATAAGTGGGTTTGTGTTGCAGTTTGGCACTGTCTCTTAAAATGTTCACCATCACTGAACTAGTATTTGAGAAAGTGAGGCAGTGGAAAAAGTTAAGCCCAAAATTTATTCTATTCCCAGGCCCCTACTCATGACTGATTTTATAAATAATTCACTTTCATAACCTATATGTCAATTTTCCTATTTATCAAATGAAAAAAATCACTGTCCATCCCTGTCTTCAGAATATTTTGAATATAAATAACATCGGAATCCTGAAGCTAAAAGATATTTAATATTATGATGTGCTCACCACTCAGTGTTAGGTATTTCCCACATTAAATCTCACACTTAAATGTACAGTTACATAGACCACAAGTCTGATTTAGAGTGGTTAACCTTTTAGTCCTTTTTCTCAAAATAACATTCGACTTTCAAAATTTCTCCAGTTTTCTTTTTTGGGGGAGGTTTGTTTTTGTCTTTGGTTTTGTTTTTGAGACAGGCTCTTGCTATGTAGTTCAGGCTGGTCTTGAATTCACTGTGCAGCCCAAACTGGCCTCGAACTCACAGTGATCCTCCTGCCTCAGCCTTCTAAGTGCTGGGATTACAGGTGTGCACCACCACGCCCAGCTTCTTTAGAAACAATCACAGTGTAAAATTGTACATGTCAGCATTTTATTACTTTAGAAGCATTACGTATAGTTCACTGTTTGTCTAGCAGTATACCTGGGTCAAAGAAGCTGGTGACATTTTTCATAATAGATTATAGATTATTACAGTAAAACAACAAAAGAAAGGGATTCGGGGTGAAATTTAAACTTGTTGAGTTGAAACAGTCATAATACCATGATTTCAATACTTCTGTTGAGTATGATTATCCCGAGTAAATATTCCGCATGTTGAGGAAACCAAACATAATGCCTGTGATTTCTGGCTGTCGCACAGCTGTTTTCCCTGAGATCTCCGTTGGAAGTCAGTTTCAGTGCAACAGCCGTGGGAATCTTTGTAATTAGACTACCCGTTGCACTAGCAATTAAAGCCATGAACTGCCACCTGAACTTTTATTTCTTATCCCTGAGTAGATCATCTGTAGGGTGTGGGAGTATAAAGCACTTGCCTGGCAGGTGCAAGAGCCTGGGTTCCATTCCAGCAACAGTAACTACCACGAAAATCCAAATGCTAACAAGAAAAAACTGAGAGCACACATGCCCTTAGCCTCTAGCATCTTATTTTCCACATAGTGTAAGGGTTCCTAGGTTGAAATTTTGGCTTTATTCATCTGCTCACTGGGTCTTTGGATCAGTTACTTAAGTGAGGCTGAGTTCCCACATCTCTCCATTAGAAGCAGAAACCCTTGCGTCTGAACGTGGATTTAACCCTGTGCCTGGTACGGAGTGAATAAGTGATTGTCATTGTCCTTCATGTTACTTCATCCTCTTATTAGCCTTCTTTTAAAAAAGACATTTTTCTCTCCTAATGTATTGAAGTTTTAAAAAAAACATTGAAACAGCATAGCTACTTTCACATAGTCTGAGGGTTTTGGTTTTTTGGGGGTGTTTTTTTTGAGCAAATGTGTAGACAGGTTGCCATGTGTACTAATAGTGTCTTAGCATTTCCTCCGGAAGCAAAACACTGCAATCTGGCAGTTTATGGCTTGGGCGCTGCTCCGATTTCCTCGCCCTGGTGACACTTAGACATCTCTCATCCCCACACTGATGCTCCTTACTGTGACTCTGGGTTTTCTGTTGTTTTTCCTTTCCTGTGTTTGCTGGTTCATGAGCTTGGCTAGCTGTTTCCTCTTTAAAGTATCAGAAACAGAAGTTAAGATGAAAACTGCTTTGCTTTTATCTTTCTCTCATATTTAAAATGATACTGCAGGGTAGAGCTACAAAGTAAAACCTCACTTTCCAGAGGTAACTGACCTCATGTTAGCAGTTTGGTAGTCTATTAGATTTTTTCCATGCTGTACTTATTAAACCATTAAAACACATATCTATGCATTCTTTTCTTTGTCTTGCTTTTTATATTTTTATACACGTGTTAGGGACTTCTTTCTCTATCGGCAGATAATTTATACTAGGTTTTTGGGGGGTTTTGTTTGTTTGTGTTTTTGGAGACAGGTCTCAGTAAGTTGCCCAGGCTGGTCTTGAACCGTGATTCTCCTGCCTCCATGTATGAGAGCGCTGAGATTACAAGCTTGTGACACTGTGCCCTGCCCTATCAAATTTTTCTTTTTTTTAATCATATTTTTCTTAATGGCTACCCACTATTCCATCTTACGAATTTATTATAATTTATTGACATGCCTTAGCAGTAGACGTTTGGATTGTTGCCAATTTTGTTCTTATGTCCAAGGCTACAATGCACATTTTTGGCTACTTATATCATTTCTATAAAATTGGTTTCTTTTTTTTTTTTTTAAATACAAAATGCCTCATGAATTTGCGTGTCATCCTTGCGCAGGGGCCGTGCTAATCTTCTCTGTAAAGTTGGTTTCTGACAAGTGGAATCGCCAGGCCCAGCCTGGTTCCATTTTTGCTTTTGCTAGGTACTGCCTAACTGTCCTCTGAAAATGCGTGGGGCCGGGTTGTGTCACCTAAGGAAGTGTGTGCTTATTTCCTCACACCCTCCTTAACTGGATTTTATCCAGGTTTTCTGATAAATAAAAACAGTATCTTGTTATTTTTATTTCCTTTGATTTTATTTACCTGAGTTTGAATTTTTAACCATTTTCTATATGAATATTTTAAAATACTGATTTTCTTTGTACTCAAATTTTACTTTCAAGTTTAATACTTGGTTTCTTGGTTTCTTGTGTCAAGTAACACTTCTCAAATGAAAAAGAGGTCAGCTTGAAGTTAAAATCTCACCTGAATAATTCTTGTGAGAAGAGTTACTTTGTCACTTTTTAAATTGGGAATGTTATGTTAGCCTTTGTATGAAGTACATCCTATTCTTTAATAAAATGTAATATCATAAAAGTTAGGATTCTCACTGAATGATTTCTGTTAAACACACTGATTTCCATAATTTTGAAGGTATATTAAGCAGAAAGAAATTGCCGACTGTGGTGGTGCACATCTGTAATTCCAGAACACTGGGAAGCTGATGCAGAAAGATTGCAAGTTTGAGCTTAGCCTGTGCAATTTAGTGACTTAGCTGAATTTTGAGACCCTATCTGAAAATTATAAAACAAATTTACAGAAAGGATTGGGAGTGTAGTTCAGTGTGGAGGCCCTGGGTTCATTCCCCAGTGCTGGGAGGGGGGAAAGAAAACTTAAGTACCATTCATGGGGATGTGCGTATCAGGGTGTTCTGAACGGTTTAAATCTCTTTTGAGAAAAATCTGACTTCGTTATCTAAATAAGTGTGGGTCTGGCTTCAGACGAGTTGTTACAAGACCGGTGCCCACAGCTCTTTTGTCCTCTGAGCTCCCTTCTACCTGCCCTGCGTCCCCAAGGTCAGAAGGCATTTGCTGAGCTCCTCATCTGTGCCGAGTACTGCGCTGGTCCCTGAGATAGAGATGTGTGAGGGAGGCTTTGCTTTCAGCAAGCATTTTGTCTCTGTGGGAAGCAGGTCCAAGACAGTAAATCAGGGTGTTGTGTAATAGACACAAAATACAAGTGTCTAGGCGGCACCAAAAGGGCAGCGGAAAGAGAAATGTGAGAGAAGCTGAGCTTATTTTAGGAGGTGGGTAGGTTTATTACTTAGGAAAACCACGCAGGGAAAGGGTATTCTGAGGTAGTGGGGAAGGATTTAATAATGCTCAGAATGTTATATCGCACACCTAATACACGCACATTCTCACTTCAGCAAGTTTGCCATATTCTTCCTTGTTGAGTGCTACCCACCTCGATCTTTTTATTTTGAATTCCCTGCTATCTTTCTTTACTCAGATGCCTCAGATGTCATTGCCTCAGTGGCCCCTCCTCGCTCCAGAAACGGCCATCTCTAACCACCCATGTGACCCTCCCCATTTTCTTACTGATCTCCTACTTTATAGCAATGTAGAATTGTTATTACCTGGAATTTATGTGTGATCCTGTGTATACATTTGTTAAGCTCTTCTTTTTCTTGAAGCAGACTTAGTCCGTCTTACTCACTGCTATTTCCCCAGTGACTTGGAGAGTGCCTATCACAAGGCATGCCATGTTCATGTAATTTTTATCAATAAGTATTTTTTATTTAAATTGATTCAGAGTAATTGTACATACTTATAGGATGCATACAATGGGCAATGATCAGATGAGGCTAATTGGCCTATCTCTGGCCTGTGATACATAAGATTTCTTTGTCTTGGCATCATTCAGAACCCTTTCTATTAGCTACTGTGAAGTAATGATTGTCCACTGTACTATCCTGCTCTGCTGCAGCACATGAGAAGTTCCTCCTATCCAGCTGCCCCCTGGTACCCATTAAACAGCCTCCACTGCCCCACAACATTCTGAAGCTCTGGTAACTGCTCTTCTGCCCTCTGCTTCTCTAAGGTCCACTTTTTGCAGCCAGGTGTGGTTGTGTATGCCTGTAATCTCAGCACTCAGGAGACTGAGGCAGGAGGATTGCCATAATTTCAAGGCCAGCTTGGGCTCCATAGCGAGTTCAAGGCCAGCCCGAACTACATAGTGAGACCTTGTCTCAAAAAAACAAAAGTTCCACTTTTTGGCTTCCACATGAGTGAAGACATATGCCTCTCAGTAATGTTAAGCAAGATGAAGGATATATAGTGTCTGTGTTTTATTCAGATATACAGCCTGAGAGTTGGGAAGCTTATTTTTCTGTTCTCTTATTCTGCTGAATATTTATTATTCAGAAATTCAGGAAAGAGCTTTTGACCTTTCTTATCTCTTGTTAATTATAGTAAAATTGTCTGAAATATAGAACGAACCATTTGTCCCATTATATTGATTGCTTACCTACTGCCAAATAATTCTAATAGTTCCTTTTCAAAAAAATATTTACTTGTCTTTGGAGCAAAAGAAAGTTATGAAAAGTTTTTTAAATGCATGCTTTTGCTTTTTTAAAATCTTTATTTGAACTATCTCCATGAACTGGGAAATAAAAGCCTCAACTTTTTTAGTTTAAAATATTACTTCCGATTATTCTTGTAAACTAGATGGTTAATAATGAGCTAGCTAGTATTTAAATCTCTAAGCGCTCTTCATCAGTTCATGTCAGCTATACCAAACACAGAATTGGTGGAGTCCATGCCCATTTTGTTTTTGTAAAGTACCTTTAGTTCAGTAATACTTTAAAGTACATAGATCAGTTATAAAGTTTATTCCATTAACTCCTCATTTATGCTTTTGTGTTTGTTTTTAATAGACAGGAAAACAGCATATCACTGGTGAAAGCGTACTGGAATGAACTCTTTACTCTTGGCCTTGCACAGTGCTGGCAAGTGATGAATGTAGCGACCATATTAGCAACCTTTGTCAATTGTCTCCACGGCAGCCTTCAACAAGGTAAAAAGTACCTTCTTAAACCATTTCCAAGATACAGGAAGCAGCAGCTTTATAAAATGTTCTGAGCAGTTACATGTCCTGATGATTGTATTGCTTTTATACCAATGGTCTTTTTTACTTTAGATAATTTTTACATTTTGATAAATCTGTAAATCACCGAAAAATATTTTTAAGTGAGTGCGCAGCTAGTCTACTTGAATTTGGCAGGCTTAGTTTCCTTTTGCTAAAACAGAACACCTGAGGCTGGGTTGGTGATAAAGAGGTTTCTTTTGGCTCGTGGCTCTGGAAGTAGGAGGGCCTGGTGCCGGGGCCTGCTCAGCCTCCTATTAGGGCCTGGTGGTGGCACAGTGCCTGCAGGAGAGCTGAGGATGCCAGGCTTGCTGTGTAACAGCTGTCCTCCTGAGAAGGTGAACCTAGTGTCACCAGCACACGAGTCCCTGTTGAAGGCCTCACCTACCATTGCCACCACGTTGGCAGCACGTTGGGGTTTCACTGTGAACTGTGGCAGGGACGAACCCTTTGCAGACCATGTCTTGGGCTGTGGCTGATGAGGTGCTTTGGTACAGGTACCTAAGAATCCAAGGCTAACTTACATAGAGGCGATCAAATATTTTAAAGGTGTTACTTCTCGCGACTTTTCAAGCTACTTTCTTTATTGTAGCCCTTTGCATCCTGAGACAGGCTACGTAGTCTCTTGGCTACACAGAGCCAAAGAGTCATGCAGCAGTCTTCACTCTTTTTCCTTTTCTGGATGCCCTGGTGATTACAGCTCTCAGTCATTTAAGGAGACAGGTGTTCACTGAGTTAGGAAACCTTACCTTTTCCTGCCTTTGGAGGTCAGGAATAATTGATATATTATGGACTACTTTTTAGTTCCTTCCTTAGCATATTCTGTTATTTGGGGTATTTTTTTTTTTTTCAATTTCTTATTTGGAGACAGGATCTTGCTGAGTTGCCTAGGGTGGGTTTGAATTTACAGTCCTTCTGCCTCAGAAATCACCTTAAGTTTTCCCAGTAGAAGATCTAGCAGAGGGCAGCACCACATTCCGCTCTTATTTATGGACTTAAGAGCCCTGATTCATTTCTCATCTACTCACAAGTTGTTATATAGCCCAGTTTCAGGAAAGCTGTGGTTGACTAATCGTTAATAGTTGTATTTTCATATATCACACCACAATAAACTAGAATATGTCTTGCAAAACATTTTTTCTCAACTTTTCTTTGATCTTGACAGTGTTTTTGTGTTTTTTTTTGTTTTTGCTAAATACTTGTTTTGATTATAGTGGTATTGCTAGCTTTTAAAAGTGAAGATGTATTTCCAACCAGTATAAGTTTAAATAAAATCCTGTTACCAGACTTTGAGTCATTTGTACTTCAGTTGGCCAGTCTTTCAGATGGTTGTCTTACAGCTTATCTTCTCAAAGGCATATCTTGAAAGGAAACATTACCTTTAGAGTTTTCTATACCAACTTTTTGTTGAATGAACAATATCTAAAGATTATTAGTTACACCTATAATTGAAGAGATTCTAAATTTTAAACATTGATAGATTGGCTTTATTCAAAGTTGGAAATTAGTCAAAAGGAAATACATTGGATGAAAATAGTCATACATTTCAGATGAAAACTAGAAGCTTTTGTTTGTTTTTTAATTCAAGATAAAATGTCACCGGAAAGAAGGAAACTGTTGATGGAGCACATCTTCAAACTGCAGGAGTTTTGTAACAGCATGGTTAGGCTCTGCATTGATGGGCATGAGTATGCCTACCTGAAGGCAATAGTGCTCTTCAGCCCAGGTGTGTACATTTACTTCTTTTCTTTTTAATGGAGGCAAAGTTTCACGTTTATTAAAGGTAGGAACAAAGCAGAAGGGTGGGGGAGAAAGGGCTCTGCAGAGCAAATTTGGGCCAAGTGAAAAGGGAGGGAAAAAATGAAAGTAAAAAAGCACCCTGCAGTGTAGGGTAGGCTATCGTGTGTAAGGCCACAGTGCCTGGCCTTACACACATTTACTTCCTAATTAGAGTGCAGTGTTAAGTACACGGAGAAATTAGAACCCTCATATATTCCTCATAAGAATATTAAAATGGTGCATTTGAGCTGGGTGTGGTAGCGCCTGCCTGTAATCCTACCATTCAGGAGGCTGAGGCAGGAAAATCACAAGGAGTTCAAGGCCAGCCTGACCTACATAATGAGATCCGGTCCCTCAAAAACTGAAAGAACAACAACAAAGTGGTGCTTTTGCTTTGAAAAGAAGTTCAGCAGTTCTTCAAAATGTTAAATGTAGAGTTACCATGTGACTCAGCAGTTCCATTCCTGTCAGCCCAAGAGAAATGAAAGAATATATCTACACAAAAGAATTCATGTTCAGGGCAGCATAATTCACAACAGCCAAAATGTGGAAACAATCCAAATGTTCATCAACCAGTGAATAAAGAAGCAGTGTAATGTGTACGCATGTGGAATATTACTCAGCTGTGGGCCATGCTGTAAAATGATGAACCTTGAAATCTTTGTGCCAAGTGAAAGGCATCGCCACAGAGGAGCTCATTTGATTCCATTTATATGAAGCTCGGCAGGGCAGGCTACCCAGAGATAGGCATGGGCGCGTGCTCGCTCGCTGGGGTCTGCAGAGAGGAAGAGATGGGAGTGAGGGGCGGAAGAGTTAACTTCTGGGGAGACAGGAATGTCCCGAAGTGAGCTTAGTGGTGGTGGTTGTACAACTCTGTAAATAGGCTGAGAATCATCAAGTTACATGCTTTTTGGATAAAGGATGTTAGACGTCTGTATGAAAAACTATCAAGAGTCGGTGAAATAACATTATAGGCTTGTATTTCCATTGTCACCTCACCTCGATATTTGAATGGTTAGCTGTGTTTCTGTGAGGCCTTACCAAGTGCCGGAACGGGAGAACGACAGCTGCACCGAAGAGTGAGGAGTTAAGCTCTCGGCACCTTATTGGAGCCCGTAACAAGTAGAAAGCCATTCTCATTTCCCTGCCAGTTTCTGGTTTTCACGTGCAGTAAAGTGACAGGAAGATCTCCACCACCAGGTTCCGAACTGATGCTTCTCTTAGGTTCTGTGCTTTCTCATTTAGATTGGGTTTCTGTCCCTGAAGAAACTGCCTCCCTCAGAGGTGCCAGTGAGACGTTCAGGCTCTTCCGTGCTGCTTCCTCTGATGGTCCCATGCGTTAATAACAGGCACCTCTGCTCTCCTTTTCTAAGCTTTTTGTGCTGTATCCCCTGCCTTTTAAGTTTTATTTTGAAACAGGATCTCAGCAGGCGTCCCAGGCTGGCCTTGCACTGGCAGCCCTGCCTCAGTCCCCCAGTGGCCCGGATTATAGGTGGTGTCCAGTGTCTCCACTTCATCACAAGCCATTTGTGCCCTCATTCTCCTCAGATGAAAATTGAAACTGCATTAGGCATAATTATTATAAACTTGTAATAATTCTATTTTTTTAGAATGTTATAGTGCCATTGAAATGCTTATATACATTATTTCATATTTTTGTGTTATTTTTTGAGAAGAGGTCATGATGTTCATGTTCAGTAGTTTCATGAGTATGTTTTTATTTAACTGTAGTAGGGTACTTTTCCTTAATAAGTTTGGTATACATTGTAATTTGCAAATATTTTGTACATTAAAAATGCTTCTATGGCTGGGCACAGTGGCAAACACCCATAATCCCAGCATTTGGGAGGATGAGGCAGGAGGATCTTAGTTCCAGGCCAATCTGAATTACATAGGGAGACTGTCTCAAAAAAAAAAAATCAAAACAAATATTTCTATGAAGCTAGGCATGGGGCACATGCCTATAATCACAGCATCCTATGAGTTTGAGGCCAGCTTGAGCAGTTTAGTGAGACCCTGGCCCAAAAAAGGGCTGGGAATATAGGTCAACATGAGGGCCCTGGGTTCAATCCCCAGCACCAAAAAAAGAAGGAAGGAAGAAGGAAAGAGAGAGAGAAAGGGAAGGAAGGAAGAAGAAAGAGGGGAGAAAGGGAATGGTGTGCTCACCTATAATCTCAGCATTGGGAATCTGAGGCAGGAGGATCGCAGCTTCAAGCCCAGTGCACACAGTTCAGTGACTTCGTGAGACTGTCTCGAAATAAAGCTTTAAAAGCAGGCAGGGAGTCCAGCTTGATGCCGAGGGCTTGGGTTCAGTTCCCAGCACTGCCAGAAAATAAATATAGAAAATTAGCAAAATTACATCACTTTTGGCCCAGGGATTTAGCTCAGTGGCATTGCACCTGCCTCGCAAGGACAAGGTCCTGAGTTCAACCTCCGGTACTGCGCAAAAAAAAAAAAAAAAAAATCCTCCACTTTTGGAATGGAGAGAAAACTATTTTGGTAATATCTAGAGGTCTTTTTCTTTTTCAGATTTCAAATGTGTATGAGATAAAATAATTTCAAGTTCATAAAGTACAGTGCTTGGTATATAGTAGGTAGCTCAATAAATATTTGTGGAGTAATCGAGGTACACATTTTATTTCCTTATTTTGAGATAGTGTCTTGCTGAATTGCCTAGGTTAGTCTCAAACTCAGGATTTTCCTGCCTCAGGCTTCCAGAATGCTGGGATTATAAGTAATGCCGCCACACCCATCTAAGAGCTCCTTTTGGGGTGTGTGTGTGTTGGTTTGGTTTGGTTTTGTTTTTTCCAGACAGAGTTTCACTTTGTAGTCCAGGCTGGCCTTGTACTTGCCATGTAGCCCAGGCCAGCCTCGAACTTGTGGCGATCCTCCTGCCTAGGAGCTGGCATTACAGGTGTGCGCATTATACCTGGCCCAGAGCTTCTTTTTTAACTGGACTGTTTATTCCCATGTGTACTTTCAGTGTCTTATTAAATGAGCATTCAGAACGAGGGTGACAATATATTCTTTTATGTTTCAGATCATCCAGGCCTAGAAAATATGGAACAGATTGAAAAATTTCAGGAAAAGGCTTATGTCGAATTCCAAGATTACATAACTAGAACATATCCGGATGACACCTACAGGTATCTAGAAGTTAAATTTTTTTTTTTGGTACTGGGGATCGAACTCAGGATCTTGTGCTTTTGAGGCAGGTGGCAGCACCACTGAGCTAAATCCTCGGCTCTAGAAGTTAAATTTTATTCATTTAAATTCATTCAAAAAGTTTTGTGAGGGCTGGGGATTTAGCTCAGTGTTTCCACCGCCTGCCTGGTAAGCATAAGGACCCAAAGTTCGATCCCCGGTACCAAAAAAAATTTTTTTGTGAATCTAATCTTTCACCATTCTTAGGAGTTAAATGTTTTAGTGAAGCTTGTTTTAGTGATAGTTAGTGCTGTTGAAAACAGCGGTGTGGCTGAGGCTGTGACCCCGATAGAGTGCTTGCCTAGCATGTGCGAAGCCCTGGGTTGGTTGCCCACCGCCTCCAAATCCTGACAAAGAGTGTGGGGCTGGAGGTTTGGCTCTGCTGGACCAGGGTTAGCAGGCACGAGGCCAAGGAGTCGAATGAAGGGCTCTGTGATCTCAAGTGTCAGTTCAGGGCCTCTGGGAAAGAGAAAGGTAAATGGACCGAAAGGTTTTCTGAGAGGTAGCACGGTTGTGGTGGTTGTTCGGTTTCTTCACATTTTAAAAGTTATTTGTATTGAGGAATTGGCCCTGGAAAAAAAAAAGTTGCTTATGTTGTTATGCGAATGAATGCAGTGTTTCCAGATTCCCTCCTTTCGGACTATGCAGCCTTCATTGCAGGTGCTTGGGCTGATCTGAAACTGTCTTGAGCTTCTCTTTCCTGCTTATTTAAAGTCTTTATCCTTGGATAGTGGTTTTCAACTTAGAGTGAACTCTTGCATAAGCCATGGTTCTGGCTTTAAGGGCCTCACTGCCTGGCCTAGAAACTGGCAGGGCTCATCCCCCTCCTCACAGCGCATGGCGGGGAGACAGGGAGGAAGAGGTTTGCATAGTCACATAACACGGTGGCAGGTGAATCGGGATTTGAAGCCAGTGGTCTTGATTCCATGTTGTGCACTCTTCCTAACAGTAACTCTTGCCTGTTTTACCATTTTAGGTACTACTTTTATACCCAAAACCAAGGTATTTACTGAACGTGTGTGTCCTGATAGCATGAAACTTTGCTCTTCTTAGGGTCTGGAATGAGTCGGGAAGCAGGTCTTCAGTGTGTAAGCTGAGCCATGGTTTCTAACTCAGGCCCGGGAGGCAGCACAGCTTTGCAGCTGAGAGCAGGCCCTCCTGTCAGACAGCCTCAGGTGGAGAATCTGAAGTTTTGGTCTTAGCTTTTGAAAATTAGATCTGTATTTTAAATTAGCCCCAAGTAATAAACAGGCAGAAATTACTAGCTTTTCTCTATTAAATCTTGTTTTGACTTACAACTTTACTTCTCTCCTTTCCCTTTTTCTTTTAGGCTGTCCAGACTGCTGCTCAGATTGCCGGCTCTGCGATTGATGAATGCCACCATCACGGAGGAGCTGTTTTTCAAAGGCCTCATTGGGAATGTCCGAATTGACAGTGTTATCCCACATATTTTAAAAATGGAGCCTGCAGACTATAACTCTCAAATAATTGGTCACAACATTTGAAAGCTGTGATCACAGTGTATAAACTTACTGTTCCTTCCTGGAACACAAAAAGATACCAAATTGAACTCATTGCTTCCAGGGTATCTGGAAATTTTGACTTTAAAAGTAACCAAAATCCAAGGTATTTTTACTTTAGCTTTCTCACGAATTTTTGAAGTGACTGGACAGTCAGCAGGAATTAGATTTCCTTTTCTGTTTCTGTTTTATATTATAAAGCAAATAAATTAGTCTTTTCTCCCCTGAATTGTGTTCTATTCATATTTAACTTTATTGTGAACCTAATATACTTACTGGTCAGTTAGCTCTAAGGAGAAATTCCTTGTATTTTAATCTTCCATCATGTAATCTGTTTTAATTGCCATGTCAAAGATTATTTTATGCTCAGTGATATAATAATGTTAGAACTATAGGAAATAATAATCAAATATATATTTTTGTCTTTGTAAATTCATGATGTCCTTTACCATATACCACTCACTGCTGGCAATGAGATGTAGGCCATTCATGGCTTTTAATGTTATGTTTTATTAGTTACCAGCACTTTTTATTTAGGTGGCAGAAAACTGGTTTTGTGGTTAAGATGGGGTTTGTTCTTTAGTATATTTTGTTTATTGCTGTGCTTTAAATATAGTACCGACTAAGCCCAAAATATTTCACTATTTCAAAATGGGTATTAAAACTGTTGCTCTTGCATATTCCACAGCAAGCACCTGAACGTCCCTTCTTCCTGTACCTGTGTTACAGCTTCCTGCCTCTGCCCTGCGGTTCTGCTGACTTCTTTCAGATTGTTAGAAAAGCTGGTCTGAGTTGCTAAATAATGGACTTGTAGTAGCCCATGTTTTCAAAAATCTATGGGTTAAACAGTTATTTTAAAGCAGTTGATAATTTTTAAAGGAATATGTACTGATTCTTTCATTGCAAAGCAGTAGTATTGAGGGGTTGGCTTGAGGCTATGTTTTGAGACAGGATCTTGGTTTGTAGTTCTGGCTGGCTTCGAACTCACTATGTAGCCCAGGCTGGCTTCAATTCATGGCAGTCCTCCTGCCTCAGCCTCTTGAGTGCTGGGGTTACAGGTGTGTGCCACGCATTCAAAAAAGCATTTTAGACTTTGATGTCTCCCACATCAATGTTAAAGCAAACCTGTTACTGTTAGATAGTTCTTTGCTCTGATTAACAGTGAGTTCTTTTGGTATGACTATCTGTTGATTTTTAAAACACAAATATGGAGAGTTTATTGTACTCAGTACATTTTTTATAAAGATTTTTGCAGTGGAAGAGAAGCTGAAATTTTTGGGAGAGTGTAGATTTTACCAATGACTACTTTATAGTTGTTTTTTAGAAAAGTGTCAACATTTTTTTAAAGTATCAACTTAGTCTTTAACAGCTTATTGAGTAAAACTTCTTTCCCAGTTTAAATCATGATTTTTGTCAAGAGCTTTATTTATAATTCTCAGCTGGAGAAAACTACACTTAGTGTAAAACACTCACATGAAAAAGTCAGGGTCGTACCTTTATAAACCCCTGGTTGTAAACCAAGGATTCAGAAAATCCCTTAAATGTACTAATGGCTAATTAAGATGTTTCAGGTATTTTTTTCCTGATTAAATTTGTAGTTATATTTGGAAGTGTTTAAAAAACCATATTAAAATGTGGCTTGTATTACAAATTTTCTGCATTCTACCAATGCATTTCATTTCAATGTCCTGTGGTTCCGGGCTGAGCTCTCCTCTGCCCCCCAGGGCTGGGCTCAGCTCGGTGGTAGGGCCTCTGTCTGGTACACGTGGCTCCCTGGGTTGCATCTCCAGCACAAAAAGTTCCTGTCATCACCATAAGAGCAAAACCCTAAAAGCTGAACCCGCGTTGACAGAGGATGGATGAGTAAACGGTCCTGTAGTCACCCAGCGTGATACTGTCCAGAATGAAACAAAGGAATCAGTTGTCAACAACTGTGAGTCCACAGAATACACTGCATGAAAGCAGCAAGTGCAGAAGCACACAGAAGAGTATAATTTAACAGACTATTGAAAAAATGCAGTGCAAGTGTTGTTAGGGGCTACGTGTGACATGAATCGTTGAAAAGCAAGAATTAGTAATACTAGATTTAGATGCTGGTTACTTGTAGAGCGGTAGGAGGGTGAAAACGGAGGGATATACGAGGGTTAAAGAGCATCGAGAGTGTTGAGTTATTTACTCCCTCACCACTGCAGAGCACGGTTTCAGACAACATCTGTTTTGCCAGTGAGTCTACAGCATGGACGGCGGGGTAGAGACCTGGTATCTCCGTGGCTTCAGCCATATCAGGGCCTGCTCCGAGGGTGGCGCCGCCATCTTGGGAATTGCCCCCCTGTGCGGAAGGCCCACCGACTGTTGGCTGGCACCTCAGGTGGGCTGAAGCCGGAACATGTCCATAGCCCCTCCGTTTTGCTTCCACATGGCCTAATGGCTGAGTTCCCAGAACAAGGGTTGATAGAGCCAGGAGAAGCCACATTGCCTTTCTTACTGGCATTAGAAGTCACCCAGGGTCTCTTCTGTATTGTGTTCATCGAAGAAATCCTGCAGGTCTGTACAGTTCCAAAGGGAAGAGAGAAACGGCATGCTAGCACACGCACTCCTATGATCCTGACACTTGAGAGGCTGAGGCAGGAGGATTGCGGCGACTTTGAGGCCAGCCTGAAGTACACAGTAAGAGCGTGTCTCAAAATAGAAGTAAAAATTACCTCTGTTCACAGATGACATAATCTATTAGAACCCCCCAAAATGGTTAAAATTAATAAATATAGCAAAAGGGCCGGGGATTTAGCTCAGTGGTTCCGCTGCCTGCCTCGCAAGCCCAAGGTCCTGAGTTCGATCCCTGGTACCTCAAAAACAACAAAAAAAGAATGAGAATAAATGTAGCAAAGTTGCAGGATACAATAGCAACAAAAATCAGTTGCAGTCTGCATACTGACGACAAGTCAACAAGGAAATAGAACAGTCACATTTACAATAGCATCACATTAGGAATAAGCTGCTGGGGATTTAGCTCAGGGGTGCCGACGCCTGCCTCGCAAGCTCAAGGTCCTGAGTTCGATCCCTGGTACCAAAAAAAAGTTAGGAATAAATTTAACCAAGGAGGTGGAAGACTTCTACACTGCAAACTACAAAACTTGCTGGAAGAAATTAAGACACAAATGGAAAGCCATCCATGTTCAAGAGTTGGAATGCTTAATACTGGTAAAATGTCTGTACTACCAAAGGGATTCTACAGGTTCTGTGAAATCCCTATCAAAATTTCAACAGCATGTTTTGCAAATTTAAAAAAATCCTAAAATTCATATAGAATTTCAAAGGACCCCAGGTGGCGAAAAACCGTCTTAAAGAAAAAGCTGGAGGCTTCTCACATCCTGGCTTCAAAACAAAGCTACAGCAACCAGAATGGTGTGATCCTGGCATAAAGATTACATGGAACAGAATAGAGAGCCCAGAAATAAACCCTGAAGTACTTGGCCAAATGATCAGCAACGAGGTTGCCAAGGCAAACCTGGCAGGAAGGACAGCCTCTCCCAAGAATGGGGTCGGATCAGGCGTGGTGGCCTTGGGAGGCTGAGGTTGAGGACTGTGGAGCCCAGGAGTTCTAGGCCAGGCTGGACTATAGAGTGAGACCTGGTATCAAAAGCAAGCCAGGACAAAACAGCACACGCTGGGGAAATTGGATATGCATATGGAAAAGAATGAATATGTGAAAGAATGAAGTGGGCCCTTAGCTCGTATACAGAAATTAACTGAATGGATTAAACACCTGAAATAAAAGAAACCATAAAACTCCTAGAAGACAAAGGGGAAGCCTTTATTACACTGGGTTTAGCAGTACTTTCTTGGGTATGACCCCAAGGCACAAGCAACAAAAGCAAAACAGCTGAAGGAAAAGGTGATTATGGAATGGGAGGTAATACTTGGTGTGCCAAGTAGTTCTGATTGTCAACTGGATATTTAATGATGTTAAGGAATTATTTACTTTTTCAGGTGAGATAATATGTTGTTGAAAGACTTCTTAGACATTGAAATATTTCGGGTAAAATTAAAAATTAAAAAAGCAGAAGTTACTGTTCATTATTAACTCAAATATGACATGATTATTCTGAACAATTAGAGTCTAAAAGAAAATTTGATTCTAATGGAACTTTCTCCTTTGGGGTTGAAGATTGGCTAACAAAATTGCAATCCTTTTCAGGGTGCAGTCATATTACTTGGTCTTTCTAGAAATAATACTGCATTTCAATGTTCAAAACAATTAGGAAAACCTGTAGTTAGAAAAGAATGTTCATGTTACAAATCTTGACATTTTAAGGAAATGACATAGTTGGAGTCTGAAAGCACAAGATAGGAAGTGACAATGCGCTGTTTCTCTTCACAGTCCAAGAGGGGTCGGGAATCAGAGTTTATTTATTCATCTTGTGTGCGCGCATGCGTGCACGTTTGTAATACTGGTAACTGAAACGTGTTTGCACTGAGCTACATTCCCAGTCCTTTTTAATTTTTTGAGACAGAGCCTCAGTCTCTTTAAGTCCTCCAGACTGGACTCGAACTTGTGATACTCCTTTATAATTTTTAAATTTCACACGAGTTATTTTTCTAATAAAATTTTAAATGCTTTTCAAAATTTTAACTTGGTAAGTAAAATATGAAATCTTTGAGAACACATACTTAATCTTACACTTTTCTGTTCTCCACCTTCCCCTGTCAACACAATGACAGTATATGTGCTTAATATCATGCACTTTCAGTATCTAATATGCAGTATCAGAATGTGGTCAACAAATTCCTTGATGATCTTGTTTCTAAAGCATCTTAGAGCTGGATGGGATTTTGGAATAGCTGAAGCAATCATTTTAATCTTTATTTTGGTTTTTTGAGACAGGGTCTCGCTATGTAGTCCAGGCTGGCCTCGAACTCAGTAATCCTCCTGCCTCAGCCTCCCGAGTGCTGGGATTACAGGCGCGCGCCACCACACCCGGCGAACCAATCATTTTTAAATGAAAACAATGGAGTTTTCAAAGAGAAATACCCGCCCGGGGAAGCCTGGTGTAGATGAGGTTTCCATCACCGGCCCCCTTATCCCAGCACTCTCTGAAAACACAGAAGTGCACACTCAGCACCTTTGCTCGTGGCTGACGGCGCCTTTGAACGCCGGTACAGAGGAGAGCTTCGTATCTGCGCATGCGCAGAGCTAACTTGTACAGCACACCAGTAG
Organism: Heterocephalus glaber; assembly: GCF_053883595.1. NCBI lineage: Eukaryota > Metazoa > Chordata > Mammalia > Rodentia > Bathyergidae > Heterocephalus > Heterocephalus glaber. The sequence goes on along the minus strand of NW_028258357.1, from coordinate 13,540,915 downwards.
GAACCTTCCGCGCGTCGGCTCCTAGCAGCTGAGCGGCCGCTTCCGTCGGGTGGGTTTTGCCTGGTGCACCCGGGAGGCGGGGCCTGTGGGACAAGATGGAGTTGGTACAGGTCTTGAAGCGCGGTCTGCAGCAGGTCACTGGCCACGGCGGCCTCCGTGGCTTGCTGCGAGTTTTCTTCAGGTACGCGTCTAGAGCTATGCTCTTGGTCTCTGCGGATGGACCAGCGCCTCTGGTTCTTGGGAAGGGGTCCAGGCCTGGGTCACCTTGGAGACGCCAGGGTGTTGTCAAGGACACCGGGCCAGAGTCCGGTCCAGTCTCTGCCTTCCCTTTCCCGTGGAGGTCTCCGCCCGGCGACCTCAACACAGCACCTAGCCGTCTCCGGAGACGGAGCTGTGAGACAGGCGAGCCTGGCTGGTGACCTTGGGCGAGTGTCCCTGCTCTGTCCTCCAGGTCCCTCCCTGGACAGCCGGACGGTGAGGCGGCGGTCACAGCGCTCGGTGCTCGTCCTGAGCCGGGACGAGCAGCAGCAGCAGTCGCACAAAACGAACTAGGGACCAGAGTGCAGTGACAGAGCCAGAGCCTGGGGTCCTTGTTAGACGATGAAGTACTCTTAACTTACGACTCCCAGAAGGTTTTGCTAACTCCAGCGCCGGTTGGCGCAGGAATAGTACGTAGATAAAAGTAGTCCTGTAATTTTAAAGATTGCATTTATATTTATAGTGCAATTTAAGCACACCAGTTGGGTCAGTTTATTTTTGCCCATCCTGTCTGCATGGTACTGGGGAGCGTGGTGATAAGGATTTCTAGGGCCGGGGATTTAGCACAAGGTCCTGAGTTCGATCCCTGGTACCAAAAAAAAAAAGGATTTCTAGAGTTCTAACCTGAAAGCTGGTTCTTAAACTTTGAGTCCAGAGAGCCTGGAGGTGTCGGTGGGATGTGCCCTTATAGTAAGGATCCATCCCTGGCCAGCATCTCATTTTTCTAATTGTTACAGCAGCATTTGTCTCTGAAAGTTGGTGCTCTCACCCTATTTCTGTTTGTGTTTTGAACAGTGGGCTGTTCTGACACGACTGTTTTCTTTTGGACATTTACAGGGCCAATGATGTGAGGGTCGGTACATTGGTGGGAGAAGACAAATACGGCAACAAATACTATGAGGACAATAAGCAATTTTTTGGTGAGTGCAGTACTTTTGGTGAGGATAATTGGATTGGGGTTGGGATTTGATAAGAGTGTTTCATACTGTACAGGCGATTTTACAAAGCACTTGGGAAAGGATGAGAAGGTCATAGAAAAACAGAAAAAGATAATTCACAGGAAAAAAGTTAATGAAGGTATGGAAAATGCTCATCCTCACTTATAATTACAGAAATGGAACTTAAAGCACACTCAGCTGAGTCCCCAACTCTTTTTTGTTTTTTGAGACAGAGACTCACTAAGTCCCTAAGGCAGAAGAATGGAGCTGGGTGTGGTGGTGCACACCTGTGATCCCTAGTACTCAGGAGGCTGAGGCAGGAGGATTGCCATCAGTTCAAGGCCAGCCTGAACTCTGTTTTGAGACCCTGTCTCAAAACAAAACAAAGTAATTAAAAGTTTTTAAAAACGAAGAATCAAACGTTGAAGGTCAGCTGGGAAACTTAGGGATTTATTTTGAGACAAAGTTTGGCTAAGCCCCACAGGCTGGCCTTGAACTTGAAGTCTTCCTACCTCAGCCTCTCAATTAGCTGGGATTACAGGTGTGCAGCACTGTAGATGCAGAAACTGAGGCCTATAAAATTTGCCTACTCTCCAGTGTTATTAGTATAATAATAGTAAGTGAAAAAGCCATGATTGAAGCCTAGGTCTTTGCCCAGTTTAAGAATCCAGTAGCAAGAGTTTTATGCAGGGGATGGTGGCACACGTCTGTAATCCCAGCAGGAGGATCACCAGGATTTGGGGTGAGCCTGGGTTACCTAGTCAGTTCAAGGCCAGTTTAAACTACATTCATAGCAAGACCCTCTCTCAAAAAAAGAAAGAAAATAGTTTTGTAAATAGCGGTTAGGCCTCCAACAATTCAAGGATTTTTGTTAAAAAATGCAGCTATAGTATTTTAATGATGAGTCACCCAATTTAGCTAGCCCACCTTTATAATGTTTGTTTATTACATATAATTCACAGACATCCAGAATGATGAGAAGTGGTTCTCTTAACATATTTATATGGAAACACAGAATTCAAGTATGATTCTTGGAATACATTCCTGCCTTGTTTCAGGAGGAGCATTTTCTGTCCTGAACAGTTGAGTAGCTGGAACACACTCAGCCCATGCCTTGCAGGGCGCTGGGGGAGGAGCCTGAGCCCCACCCCCCTAGTCAGGACCCTGCTTGGGTGGGTAAAGCTTGCCACATGCTTGCTGGGTTTGCCTTCTTGGCTACACCCAGGTGCTTAGTCCTCTAACATTGCTCTATGTAGGAGCATGTTAAATTCCTAAAAGATAACTTCTTTGCTCTTATACATTGACACTTTGAAAAAAAAAAGATTTTTTTCATTTCCTGACATCTTTCCACCAGGCCGTCATCGATGGGTTATATACACCACCGAAATGAATGGCAAAAATACTTTCTGGGATGTGGATGGAAGCATGGTGCCTCCCGAGTGGTAAGCTCACACTTGATTGCATCTGACTTGGCAGTGTTTTTACTTCACTGCACAAGTATTTCCTGAACATCTTATGTGGCAGTCTGGTGTTTTTCCTGAAAGAAGAGTTTCTCAGTTACCATGGCTACATAACAAATTAACCTAAAATTTAGTGCGGCAAAGCAGTAATTCCTTTTTGTTGTTGTTGGTTTTTTTTTGTTTGGTTGGTTTTTTTTTTTGGTACCAGGGATAGAACTCAGGACCTTGCGCTTGCGAGACGGGTGGCAGAACCAGCTAAATCTCTGGCTTGTTTTTGTTTTTGAGACAGAGTCTAGCTTTGTAGTTCAGGCTGGTTGAACTCACTATGTACCCCATACTGGCTTTGAAATTACAGCAATCGTCCTGCCTCAGCCTCCTGGCTCCTGGGATTACAGGCGTGCACTACCACATCCAGCAGTATGCATGTGTTGAAGTGAAATTCTAAATGCACTTACTTGAATCTCCAGTTCTTGAATGAACTATTTCAAAGCAGACTACTTCTATCTGTTTTATAGATTGCTGAAGTAATGCCATATGTTGATATAAAATCAAACTTTGGAGATCTTTTTCCAGTTCGTCTAGAAAAATTTCCCCAAAACTAGAAAGCAATGTATTAGCTTGACTGTGGCATTTTCTTTTAGCTGCTCATCAGAAGTAGTTTTGGACTTGGGCTGGGGATTTAGCTCAGTGGTGCCACCGCCTGCCTCACAATCGGAAGGTCTTGAGTTCGATCCCAGATACCAAAAAAAAAATAAAATAAAAGAAGTAGTTTTGGACTCTGTTGAGTAGAAATTGAGTAGAAACTGGAATAATCTCAGCTCTTCTCTGCATTCTAAAGATGCTCTTGGAAACCCAGGCATGACACAAGCATGTGCAGTGCCTCCAGGGGCTGCAGGGACTGAAAAGCTCGAGCTCTGTCAGGGAGGGCAGTGGCCCCATCCAGCAGTCCCCGCCTCCACAGGGTTTCCAGAGAATGATTTTTCCAAAGAAGATGCAAATTTGTATTTCACTGTGACAGTTCTTGCTTTTTCAATATTGATTTCTAAAAAGTCTGACAATTTAAATACAGCATACCCAGTAGGACTTTTCACAGTGATAGAAATGTTCTGCAACCACGTAAGAGGTAGCCCAGAGCGCCTTAAGATGTGGATAACACAGCTGAGGAAACGGATTAGGGTGTGTAAGATGTCACAGACAACCAGTTTTTAAACTGGTCTACTACTCGGACTGATTGGGAGCACTGATACCCTCACATAAAGGACTGGTCCTAATGTGAGAAAGCAGCACTGATTTGGATCTTGCTTGTGCTACATTTGGCTCTGAATGGCGTGCTGTGTTGTTTGTTTTATTTTTGGTTTGGTAGAGGCACTGGGGATCAAACCCAGGTTCTTCGCTCTGAGCTACCTTGTCAGCCCTTTTAGGCCAACTCTTTTTTTTTTTTTTTTTGGTATCAGTGATCAAACTCGGGTCCTTGTGCTTTCGAGGCAGGCGGCGGAACCACTGAGCTAAATCCCCGGCCCCCTTGTCAGCCCTTTTAAAAATTGTTTTTATTTTGAGATAGAGTCTCACTAAGTCACTGAGCTGCCCAGGCTGGGCTCCATCTTGTGATCCTCCTGCCTCGGCCTCCCAGAGTGCTGGAATTATAAGCATGTGTCACCACACCTGGCTTGTGCTGTTTATAATGGGCAATAATAATCTGTGATTCTACTAAGGTTTGAGGGGCTGTGACTTTAAGCTCAGAGCTGCCATCCTCTGAAGGGGCATCCTGTGTTGGGAGGACTCTTTGAGACCACAATCTGAAAGTGGAACATAGGCTTTAGGACCTGAGGATGTCACTGGACGAGGTTCAGAGACCCATGGGAGGGTCAGGACACTGTTTAATACAGAGGGTAGGGGAGACTTCTTGGAGGAAGTGACATCTTAGGGAAGACCTAGAAGAAGGGAAAATTGTTGCAAAGGCAGAGGGAGCTGTGGATGCAAAAGCTTTGTGTGTTTCCACAGGATCGTTTGGTCCACTGAAGGAACAGAAGAGCAGTAACTAACAGGCCTCATTTGGCTGTAGTGTAGTGACTGAGGGGAAGATGTTAAGAAACCAGTAGGAAAACCACTGTGGCCCAGTGGATGTAGACGAGTGATGGGGATCCTTTTAGAGACCGAGTGCCCAAACTGCAACCAAAACCCACTCATTTATCGCAAAGTGCCAACACTGCAGTTAAACCTGAATACTGAGGTTTTAATTTAGAAAGAACAACTCTACATTAACATCTTTTGTTTTAAGAGAAAAACAACACATGTGCCACAGGTTCGCCACCACTGGTGTAGTTCCTATAAGCCATGGGAAACACCATGGCTTTTTTCCTAACGTTCTTTACAAGTTTCCAAAAGGGAAGGTAGGATATGATCTAATTTACATTTTTCTTTTTAATTTGGAATAATCCTAGATTTTTTGAGCCATTACAGGTATTTGAATAACTAATGAAAATTACTCAAATGATGCCCGATCATTCCTAAGTACGTTAGTGTATAATTCCTAAGAGAAGACATTCTCCTGTAGGGCCTCAGTGTAACCACCAGGAGATTAACAATAATAGGCCACACAGGGAGGGCAACATTTTATCCCTACCCTCTCAGGGGTCCTTGGCTGGCCAGAGAATCTGATTGACATAATACGAAGCAGCTGGAGAAAAATATGCAAATTTATTTCATAATACACAGGTGCGCGCACGCACACACGCGCACATGCGCGCACACACACAGTGCTGGAAATCAAACCCAGGCCTCATACCAGCTAGACAAGTGCTCTTCCACTGAGCTGTACCCTGGCCCTATCTAATATAATTTTTACATGACACAGGAGCCCTCATAAGGACGTGAAGATTCATAAAGACACCATTAATGTTGATCACTTCCATACTGATGTCAGCTCTGCATCACTGTAACAAAATACCTGATAATTAACTTATAAAGGGAAAGGTTCATTTGGGCCCACAGGTAGTGCTTCTGGTTCCTGCTCAGCTGGCCCTGTCACTCTGGGCTGTGGCAAGGTAGCGCTGCATGGCAGAGCACATGGCTCAGGAAATCCACTCACTGCATGGTGGGAGAGGGAGGGGAAGGGGCTGGGTGCTACCCAGTGACCTAAGGGCCACCTACGAAACCCCAGCTCTCTGAAGTTCCACCACCTTCCGTGGCATCACCGTGGGACCAAGCTTTTGCAGGACATTCAAGATGCAAACGCACCAACTGGGCTGAGGAAAGAGAGGGACCCAGAAGCAAGGACAGGAGACAGGGTGGGGAAGTGTTTGGGAAGATGAGGCTCATTAATGAAGGCTATCTGTGGATTTCCCTCAGCTTCACCTGAGCACGCCTGATAATCATGATCCTTTCCTTCTTGAAGAGGGAGGACATTTTTCTCGTGGAAATTTCATCTGCTTTTAATCAGGGTACTGTTGCGCCTGCGGTTTCTCAAGTGCCTATAACACAAAATTGTCATTGTGCTGTGCCATGCATCGTGGGGGGCATGATGCCGACTCCTTCCGCCACTGCCCTCTAATCTTCAGACCCCATTCAGGGTTTAGCATTTGTCCCAACAGTGTCCTTTATGGCAAGACAATTAACCACACGTTTCATGTCAGCCTCAAGGCTCTCGTTTTCGTCACCCTGGATTGGATCCTCAGCTTTTCCTTAATTTTTTGTGACCTTGATCCTCTTGAAAATGACATGGCAGTTGTGTTACAGAACGACCCTGAGTGTTTGTTGGATGTTTCTTATGACTAGGTTCGGACTGTGCATCTTTGACAGAGATGTCACAGAGGCAAAGGGGCACCCAATGTTGATTTGTCCCATTTTTACTTTCTTTTTTTTTTTGATACCGGGGATCCAACTTGGGTCCTTCCACTTTCGAGGCAGGCGGCGAAACCACTGAGCTAAATCCCCAGCCCAATTTGTCCCATTTTAATGAAAATTTCTATTACTTGGAAGATGTCTGCCAGATTATTCCATTGCATTAGTTTGTGTGGTTTTTTTCTTTCTTTTGTTTTCCCGATACTGAGTATCGAACTTAGGGCCTTGTGCTTGCAAGGCGGACACAGTGCCACTAAGCTAAATCCCCAGTCCTTCCATTCTGAAGTTAATTCATTTTCCCTCTGTTACTAATTAGTGTTTTGTGCAGAGATACATTGAAGTTTGTATATCCCATTACTCATCAGACTTTTAATCTATTCATTTATTTATGTCAGTGTTCCATTACTGCAACTAGGCCTTTCCTGGGAAAGGGGATGGATACTGGGGATTGAATTTAGGGCTTTCACACTTAGTTATGTCCCCAGCTCTTTTTTAAATTTTTATTTATTTATTTATTTGTTTATTTATTTATTTATTTTGGTACCGGGGATCGAACTTGGGAGCTTGCGAGGCAGGCGCCGGAACCACTGAGCTACATCCCTGGCCCTTTTAAATTTTTATTTTGAGACAAGATCTCACTAAGTCACTAAGTTGCCCAGTCTGGCCTCAAACTTGGGGTCCTTCTGCGTCAGCCTCCTACAGAGCTGGGATTACAGGTATGTGTCGCCACACCTGGCTTATAATTAGTTCTTTGGTTGCTCAAATTGAGCTCACTTTGACCTTGGGACCTCATTCAGATTGCATTTGGGGCCCCCTTGAAGTACCCCTCTCCTTTATGGAGCACTTTTCTTGTGTGCTTCCCTCACACTGACTGCGCTTCTTAGATATTGCTTGGATTGGTTTGTTTTTGTTTTTGTACTAGAGATTGAATCCAGGACACACTGAGCTACATCCCTAGCCTTTTTTATCTTTTGTTTTGAGACAGGGTCTTGCTAAACTGCCCAGGGCAGCTCCATATTTGCAAACCGCCTACCTGAGCCACTCCAGTAGCTGAAATTACAGGTGTGCACCCCCACACCTAGTTAGATACTGCATTTTTGCACATTGAAGTTTGTGGCAATGCTGCATCTGCCCAGTTTTTTGGTGCCATTTTTCCAACAGAAGGTGCTTATTTCATGTCTCCTTGTCACATTTTGGTAATTGTTGCAATGTATCAATCTTTTTCATTATCAGAACATATGTCATGATGACCTCCATGTTAGGGTTGTAATTGTTTTGGGTTGCTTTGCCTTAATATGATAGCAAACATAATGGATAAATGTGTGCTCTGACTGCCCCTGGCCACCTGGTTTCCTGAGACAAAATCATAGTGAAATTCAGCCAGTTAATAGCCCTACAGTGGCCTCTAAGTGTTTAAGAGAGTTACGTGCCTCTCACTTGAAATCTGAAGCTGGAGATTCAGCTTAATGAGAAAGGTGCATCTTGCTGAGGTAGCCTGAAAACTAGGCCTCCTGGGCCAGTTAGCCAAGATGTAAATGCAAAGGAAAGTTCTTGAAGGAAACTGTAAGTGCTGTTCCAGTGGACACATGAGTGGTAAGAAAGTGAAAAAGGCAGGAAGTTTGAGTGGTCGGGACAGAGCATGAAACCTGCCACAGCATTCCTAATGGCAGGTCCTAATCCAGAGAAAGACCCTCATCAAATCCTCTGAGGGCCCGGAGGCAAGAAAGCTGCAGAGGAGGAATTGGAAGCTGGAACAGAAGCTGGCTCAGGAGGTTTAAGGCAAGGAGTGGTCCCCATGGCATCCTGGGGCAAGGGGAGGCTGAGACGTTAACACAAGGGGGCTCTGCTAAACCATAGGCCTTCGTTTAGATAAAGCAGCCTTACTTTGGAAGAGGCCATTTGAAGTGCGTGCCCAGCTTCACAAGGCAGGCTGACCCTCTCATTAGGGCGGAGACACTGACCTAAGCTGAATCTAGCGATCCTTTACTGTCCTAAAATCCCTGCTGGCCTCAAGAATTACCCTACAGTGTGCTCTGCCTGTGCTCTGCAAATGAACAGAAGGGCCTGATAGCACATCTGTTTAGAACACGGTTTGCTGAATATTTTAAGTCCACTTTTAAGACCTGCTGCCCAGAAGGAAAGATTCCTTTCAACATCTGACCACTCGACATTGTGCAGTCACCCAAGAGCACTGATAGAGATGTCCAGGGACATTCATGCTGTTTTCCTGCGGGCTAACAGTAAGATTGTGTCTTACTGTTTAAGAAATGTACCTTGTAGGGTAGTGAACTCTGAGGGTCTGGGTACCCTGAAAACCTTCTGGAAGGAACTCACCGCTCTAGATCCTATTAAGAACACTTGTGACTCATGGGAGGCGGTAAAATATCGACATTAGCAGGAGTTTGGGAGCATTTGATTCTGTCTGTCACGAATGACTTTGACGAGTTCAGGGCTTTGGTGAAGGAAGTAACTGAAGATGTGGTAGAAACAGCAAGCAAACAAGAATCAGCGGTGGAGCCCGAAGATGTGACTAGATTATTGCAATCTCATGATAAAACTTGAAAGGGATGACAAGGCGGTGTGTGGTGACTCACGCCTGCAATCCCAACACTTGGGAGGCTGAGCAGGAGGTTTTGGTTCAAGGCCAGCCTGGGCAGTTCATCTCAAAACAAACAAAAACATTTAATGGTTGAGGTCCTTCTTCTTGTGGATGAGATGGAACCTACTCCTAGTGAAGACATTGTTGAAATGACAGCAGTGTACTTGGATATTATGTCAATAGCAGCCAGAGTTTTAGAGGACTGGAAGATGTTCTGCTGTGGGTAAAACGCTGTCAAATAGCATCAGATGCTACAGAGAAATCATCATTCAAGAGGCAAGCTTCACTTTTGTTTTATTTGAAGAAATTGCCAGGGATGTGCGTGTGGCTCCGTGGTAGAGTGTGCTTAGCGTATGTAAGACCCTCGGTTCCGTGCCCAGCAGAGAGAGAAGGAAAAGGAGTTGGGGGGTGGAGGAGCTAGAGGGTGGTCGGGGAGGGAGAAATAGCCCCAGCCACCCTGACCTTTACACTGGTCAGCAATAAAATATTTTAAAACCAAAGTATATACATTTTTTAGGCATGCGGTTGCATATTTAATAAAGGACAGTACAGTGTAAACATAACTTTTGTATGCACTGGGAAACCAAACAATGCACTGCCGTAGTTCTTTATTGCAGTGGTCTGGAACCAAGCCCGCAGCGTCCCTAAGGCGTATGTATCCCTGTAACGATCGATCGATGTGTCCACCCTGCACCTCTCGTTCTGTGCCACAGGCCACACTCTAGGTCTCTCCCTTTCCACAGCTCTGTACTTTTTGTTTGTTCTTTGAGACAGGATCTCTTTCTGTAGTTCAAGCTGCCTTTGAACTCAACTGTGTAGCCCTGGCTGGCCTAGAATTCACAGCAGTCCTCCTGCCTCAGCCTCCTGAATGCTGGGGTTATAGGCATGTGCTATCATGCCCAGCTGACAGTTCCTTTTTTAAAAAAATTAATTTCTTATGGTACTAGGGATTAAACCCAGGGCTGTCACAGTGAGCTACATCCCCAGACCTTTTTATTTTTTGAGATAGGGTCTCACTAAGTTGCCCAGGTGGGACTCACAGTTGCTGTCCTCCTGCCTCAGCTTCCCAGAGTACTGGAATTACAGGTGTGCTCCACCACATCCAGCTTTCTCTTTTAGTTCTTTATGAAAAAAATATAAACTGTTGTGAACCATACTCACCCTACTATGCTATAGAATACTGAACTTGGGCCAGGGATGTAGCTCAGTGGTGCTGCGCCTGCCTCGAAAGCACAAGGTCTTGAGTTCGATCCCCGGGACCAGGGTAAAAAAGAATGCTGGAACTTACTCCTCTTCTCTAAGTGTGTTCTGGTAGCTGCTGTCCAGCCTCCCGCAGCTCTCCCTTTTCCTCTCCTAGGCTCTGGTAACCACTCTTCTGTTCTCTACTTAGCTGAAATCGGCCGTTTTAGCCCCATGTACGAGAGGAAGCTGCTGTGTTCCTGTCTGCCTGGCTTCCCTCCCTTAACAGGATGAGTCTGCCTTGCACAGGGCCCAGCCCGCGGGAAGTCTTCTGGTTTCCCCCAGGCCGCAGTGACGGGGCTGAGCCATGCTCTGTGTCCAGTGGTTGGTTCCCGTGGCTCTTGGGAGCAGACTGCAGTGAACATGGCCTGGGGCCTCTCGGATACACTGACTCAGGTCCTTGGGCCCTGCCATGGGACTTTGGGCCGGCACTGCGGGCTCTTCAGTCATTCAGGGGCTCTGTACGTCTTCCATTGTGGTGTCCTACTATACATGCCCACCCGAAGCCTGGGGCCTGTCCTTTTCATTCCTCCTTTCAGCTTTTGTTGTTTGTTGTCTTTTTGGTCAAAGCCATCTAAGGGTGGGGGTCTGACATCTCGTTTTTTTGGTTTTGGTTTTGGTTTGCATTTCCCTCATGGTCAATGGCATGTCACTTTTTTCCTACACCGGTGGCCGCTTCTGTGTCCTCTGTGGGAAATGTCTGTTTGGATTGTGCAAATTGGATTATGTTTTTGCTGTTGGGTTCTCGGTGTCCTTCTGACCCTCAGGCAGGACAGCTACTGAGATGGGGAGCAGCGGTGAGGCGGGAGCAGAGGTGGAGGTGCCTCAGGAGCTCTGCTTTATGGACACCAAGTGGGGCTGGTGAGCAGCTGCTGGAAACACTGGCCTGGAGGATAGGGTGGAGTTTGGTGTGGTTTTACCTAGGACAGTATATAATTCAGCTTCACAAAGGATATAATTCAACTTAGGGGTGAGACAACATGACTTCCAAGCTGGGTGCATGACCTTCAGGGTGGCGTAGACCTGTAATCTCAGTGCTCCAGGAGGCTGAGGCAGGAGGTTCTTAGTTTGAGTCCAACCTGGGCAACTTTATGAGGCCCTATCTCTAAATAAATGAATGAATATATACAGAGCCCCGCCCCAAAAATGTATACACACTTCATCATTTTGCTGTACTAATAAATGTCTGGAAGCAAATGGCCACCACTTTGAGCATCTCTTGAAATTGTAGAGGCCAAAGGGAACTTGTATTAATCTCATGATGTCTCAATAAATTCTGTATTAAATATTTATACAAGTTTTTCTTTTTCTGATGTATACATCTTTTGGCAGACCATGTATATGGATGAATACATATAATCACAGGTAGACACACTCACACACACTCACACGCAAAGGGCTGGGGATGTGGCTTGGTGCAGAAGCCCTGGGTTCGATCGCAAAGAAATGGTGGGAGCAGTGAAACACTTTGCTGTTGCCCTGGAAACCAGCCTTGCAAGCCTGTGCTGTGTGCAGTAAACTGGCCTCCAGGGGTAACTGCCTGTGGGCTGAGAGGAGGGAGGAAGGCCTGTGAGGTGGCGTCTGTGCCTGCCTGTCCCGGAACGGTGTCCTGAGCAGTGTGGCGCACTCCGTCCACTCTGTCATGCAGATCCGGCTGCGGGGGAGCGCGGAGCTTCTCAGTCAGGTCCTGCTTGGCTGCCAGGGCTTGGCTCTCTTCTCCCTCGGGCCTCTGCTGCATCGGGCGGGGGATGCGAGTAGTGATGTCACCTGCCTGGACACCTGGCAGAGAGGCCCCAGGCTGCCCGCAGACAAGCGGTGGCTCTGCCCTGGCTCCTGAGTCTGTTCAACAGCTGGGTGACCTCATGGGACAGGCTTCCCTCGGAGGCTCTGGTGGGGCAGGAGAAATCGGAACTGTAGCCACCTGCTCTGTTTCACTTACTGTTCCCTAACCTGGTGGGGGAAAATGAGAACTCTCATGGGAAAATGAGTTCATTTTGTCTGTCTTGCCTTGAGGACTTTGCTCATTCAGTTGTTTTGGTTTGGGTTTTGTATTTGTTTGGTTGGGGTTTGTTGTGTGTTTGTTTGTTGCAGTACTACATGGTAGGCAAGCGCTCTACCACTGAGCTACACCTCTAGTCCTTTTTACTTACTTGCTTAACTTAGAGTTAGGGTCTTGCTAAGTTGCCCAGGCTGGTTTTGAACTTGTGGTCCTCCTGCCTCAGCCTCCAGAGTAGTTGGGATTACAGGCATGTGCTGCCACCATGCCCAGCTAGGCCTCTGCTTCTTGGACTCTCCCAGCAGCCAGCAAGGCAGTGCTAAGTCCACCAACAGATAAAACATCTCAGATGGCAGTGGGGCTGCTGTCTAAACCAAGCACAGCACTCTGCTGCAGAACTTCATTCACAGATGTCGAAACTGGTACATTAAGTACCACTGGGTTCATGCGTGCACTGTGGTGAGTGAATGCAGTGGACCCTCAAGTTACAACCAGCCTGACATATGAACGGCTTGGTTAATTAGGTTAATGGAAGATTCATCTGCCTCTTGTTCTCTATATCATGTACCCAGGTAAACATCCAGATCTCAGCTGTATTGACTTACAACCAAGTTGAGTTACAACCATACCTCAGAACGGATCGAGTTCCTAAGTCAAGGGTCCACTGTATATGGACTTTGCTCTCTGAATTTGTAGTCACTGAATGAATACTAGCTAGTAGACGAATGTACTAAAACTTAGTGCCTGTTATTTTTGTTACAATAACTTAATTTTCTTTTATTCTCTTATGAGTTCAGCAGTGGGATTTTAATTTCTTCAGGAATTTGTTTAATTTGATTGAAAATAATACCCTGAAAGTTTTGTTTTGTTCTGTTTTTGCTTTTTTGGGTGCAGGGATTTGAAGCAGGGCCTTGAACTGCTAGGGTATGCTCTGCCACTACACCCCCACTGTGGAAGTATTTAAGTAGATAACAAACACCTTTTTATATACTATTGTTTACTCTCAGTTTTAAGTTAGCTGATTGCTCCCATCTGTACAGTAATACGCAAACTTTATTGTTGTTGCTATGGCAGTTCACCTAGGCAGAGAATTAGGGACATAAGGGCCACACATAAGTAGAATGGGCATGGTAACACACCTGCCATCCCAGCACTAAGAGGCCGAGGCAGGAGGGTCACAGCGAGTTCTGAGTGTGAGGCCAGCCTGAATTACACAGCAAGACCCTGCCTCAAAAAACCAAAACCAAGACAAACCCATAAATAATATCTACATTATACTCGAAAAGGTAGAAAGTGTTTGAATATACAAAGGTAGAAAAGTTGAGCCATTTCATGTACGACATAATAAGATTATTGTTTTCACTTACATTAGGAAAATAAAGGTATACTTTTTGTCATCTGAAGTTTTGAAACCTTGACTTACTTTGAATTGAGTTTAAAAGAAATAAAATGGCTTGCTTAGATTTTTTTGTTGCATAGGTACTGTTTCCCCACTTGGTGGCACCTTCTGTTCATTCTACCTGCCAAGCCTTCTCAGTGCAGTGTACCAGTCGCTCTTTGCAATTGATTTCTCTTATTAAAATTACTGTTAATTATTCAAGAAATACATACATTCTTTAAAAAATAATAGTGTACGTAAAGGGTGTCCCCCCTTCCTTTATTTCCTGAACCGAAAATACTTTTATCCAGGTTCTTCCAGGGGCAGGGTGAGACTGCTCAATATTTTTGCTCTTGTGAGTTTAATGTATTTAGGACGCTCAGCCCCGTTGTGTTTTCGGTTGGCACGATGTGTTCTAGCTTTTGTAGAAAAGGGTGCAGGTGGGGCTGAAGGGGGAGGTGATGGGAGTCAAGGATGAGTGGAGGTGCTGGCTTGGATGCTGGGTACCGCAGCGGTGGAACCGCCATGGACACGGGAAGAAAAGGCTGGTGAGGGGAGGCGGATGGGCAGCTGCCTTGGAACTCATGCGCTCGCGAGACCTGCTAGAGATCCCGATGCACAGCGGTGTCAGTGAGCAGGTGGATGTCTGAGTCTGAAGTGTAGGGTGCAGCTCGTACTATTGAAGAAGGAGAAGTAACATGCAAGGCAAGAGGAAAGGTGCAAGAGGCTTGCATTGCAAGAAGGGAAGACTGGCTACGGACTGCCAAGAGGCCGAGTAAGGACTGTGGAGAAGTGAGTGTGTGATTCTGGGTTCATTGCCCGTATCAGAAGCCGTCCTTCAGAAATGTAGGGGCTGGGGGGTAGCTCAGCAGTAGCGTGCCTGTGTAGCGTGCACAAGGCCGTGGGATCACTCTGCAGCACCACAAGCAAACACACATTTGTGGAAAGATCAAGAGTTTATAAAAATTCTGGCAAGAAAAAGTGATCCTACACAGCTCCCCAAAGAACCCTGTCAGCTGATTTCCTGTATAGTACATTTAAAGCACTTCAGGATAGTTGTGTTCATATTATATGCAGTTTTTATTTTTTTCTCGTTGGTATTACAAGTAGTTTCCCATGTTATGAAAGCAATCTTTGCAAGCTGGGTGGTGGTGCTCACCTGCAGTCCCATCACTCTGGGAGGCTGAGGCAGGAGGAGCACAAGTTTGAGTCCTGCCTGCCTCAGAAATTTAGGGAGACTGCCTCAAAATAAAAAATTAAAAGTGCTGGGAATGTGGTTCAGTGGTAGAGCACCATTGGGTTGGGGATATAGTTCAGTGTAAAGGCCCTGGGTTCAATTCCCAGTGACGTACATTTTTCTAATTATTATTAAAATATATTTTCTGGACTGAGGGTAGACCTCTTCAGTGGTAGAGCACTTGCCTAGCACATGCCCTGGGTTCCATTCCCAACACTGGAAGAAAAAAAAAATCTGATCGTAAGAAGCAAATAAACTCATTTCTTGCTCTGGGAACAGCACTGTTAATACTTCATTCACTAATTCAGCAAATATTTGGGGGTCTGCTTTTGGATAGAGAAGGAGTATTGTTGATGTTGATTCTATTTTTCTGTAGTACTAGGGATTGAACCCAGTGGCTTCACGCTGAGCTACATCCCCACCCTTTTTGTAAAAAAATTCTTTTATCGGTACATTTTAGCTATACAGTACATTTACATTTATCATTGGGTGCTTGTGTACATGGTGTATCTTGGTTCTTATTATTTCCCCATTTCCTGTGCACCCTTCACCCCCTCCACCCTTCCCTATTTACACAGACTTGTTTCCATTTTTTTCTTTTCTCATAATTTTTCCTTTCCCTTCTTTCCTTTCCCCTTCTCCTCCCACCACCCCTACACCTTTGGACCTTTTCCTATTTCAAATTATCAGTTATTCATTTTAATCATTTTAATCCTTATTTACACTTTCAGTTTCTCACACTAGAGAAACTTCGGTATTTACACATGTGTGTCCTATTTATTTCACTTAAGAGTATGGCCTCAATATGCATCCATTTAGCTATAAATGTCGCTAGTTTCTCATTCTTTATGGCTGAGTAGTACTTTTTATAAAAAAACCCACATCTTCTTTATCCAGTTTCCAGTTGATGGGCACTTGGGCTGTTTCCAAGGATTAGCTATTACAAACTGTGCCGCTATAAACATGGGTGCACATATATCGCTGTGGTATGATTCTTTTAATTCTTTGGGGAAGATACCCAGCAGGGGGAATAGCTGGATCAAATGGGACCTCTAGCCCTAGTTGTTTGAGGTATCTCCATACTGATTTCCACAGTGGTTGCACCAGTCTGCACTCCCACCAACAATGGAGAAGGGTTCCTTTCTCCCCACAACCCCACCAGCACTTGTTATTGGTTGATTTCTTGATAGCAGCCATTCTTTCTGGGGTGAGGTGGAAGCTCAGTGTTGTTTTCATCAGCATCTCTCAAATGACTAATGATGTTGAACATTTTTTCATATATTTATTTGCTGCTTTTATTTCTTTGTCTGAGAAATGTCTGTTCATTTTGGATTTGAATTGGGTCTTTGAATTTGGGGGGTCTGATTTTTTTCAATTCTTTATGTATTCTAGATAGTAGACCTTTGTCTGAGGTATAGCTGCTAAAAATCTTTTCCCATATTGTAGGTTGTCTCTTAGGTCTGTTGGTGGTTTCTCTTGCAGTCCAGAAGCTTTTTAATAAGATGAGATCCCAGTTGTTGATTCGTTATGCTAGTTCCCGTGCTACTGAGGTTTTGTTCATAAAGTCTTTTCCTATGCCAATGTCTTCAAAAGTTGTACCTAATTTATCTTCCAGCAAGTTTAGTGTTTCTGTCTTAATATTTAGATCTTTAATCCACTTTGATCTTAGTTTAGTGCATGGTGATAGGCATGAGTCTAGTTTTAATCTTTGGCAGGTTGAAGTCCAGTTTTTCCAACACCATTTATTAAATAGGCTATCTTTCCTCCAATGAGGATGGTTGGCTCCTTTGTCAAAGATGATGTGGCTGAGTATGTCTGAAGTTGTTTCTACATCTTCTAATCTATTCCACTGATCCTTGGGTCTGTTTAATTGCCAGTACCATGCTGTTTTTATCACAGTAGTTTTGTAGTATAGTTTCAAGTTGGGAATTGTAATACCCCCTGGCATGACTCTGTTGCCTAGAATTGCTTTTGCTATTCTAGGTCTCTTCTGGTTCCAAATGAATTTTTGGATTGTTTTCTCTAGTTCTGTGAAGTATATTGTTGGAATTTCAATTGGTATTGCATTAAATCTATATAGTAGTTTTGGAAGTATGGCCATTTTCACTATATTGGTCCTTCCTCCCCAGGAACCAAGGGTACATTACCACTCTTTTTTAAAGTTTTTAAAATTTGTAGACAGGGTCTTGCTGGGTTACCCAGGCTGGCTTTGAACTTGTGATCCTCCTGCCTCAGCCTCCTGAGTAAATGGGATCACAGGTGTGGGCCACTGGGCCTGGCTGCTTGTTATTTTTTTCAGAGGGAGGGTGTCTCCACATTGCTCAGGCTGGCCCTGAATTCCTGGGCTCAGGAGATCCTCTTGCTTCGGGCTATCAAGTAGCTGGGGCTGCAGGTCCAGGCCACCCGGCTGATTCCGAAGGAATGGTTTTAGATTTTTTTTGGTACTGGGAATCGAACCCAGGACCTTGAGCTTGCCAGGCAAGCGTTTTGCCACTGAGCTACATCCCCAGCCCCAAGGGAATGGTTTTAAAGGTTCCCAGTGGGGAGGAGAGATTGGAGTGCCCTGGTCAGCACCTGTAGAGAAGAAAGCTCCCTCACTGTTATAAATAATAATATGCGTATGCAGTGTGCACAGTGCTGTGTGGCTCGCTTCCCCTTCCTCACTTAGTATGTGACAGACATTTCCCATCTCACTAAAGATCAGCTTGTCAGTCTCATTCTTTTGTATATAGAAAGGATTAATGGCAATTTGGCTTTAAAGTAAATATCCTCTTTATGACAGCTGTAAATCTTAAAACCTAGCTTTTCTTAAGCCTTGAGGTTCGGTTTATAAATAGGATAACAGGATTAGTAAATTGAATACTTTTTGCATAAAAATAAAGTAATCATTTCCTCTTGTTCTTTGATGAATGTTTGGTAAATTCTAATAGAAAGGATTAAATTCTACTAAACAGTTATATCCATTTGCAAATTTAGTTAATTGCATTTCTTTATGTTTTTTAGGTCATTCATAAATTTAATATATTTGATTTTTTTCAGTTTTCAAATGCCAAGTGAATAGGAACACAAGCAGTTTTATCAAGCAAAATATTCCTGAGCACTTAAATTGTTTACTCAAGCCAAAAAATTAAAGGTCATCTCAATTTTTTTTCCCCAGTGTCTACTAGTAAGTTCTTTCTTTTTATTGGTAGTATTTTATTTTTAGGGTTTTTACTGGAGATTGAACCCAGGGCCTTTGCATTAGCTACATCCCCACCCTTTTTTATTTTGAGGCAGGGTCTCACGAAGAGCTTTGTTGCCCAGGCTGGCTCCAGCTTGCTGTCTGCACCCCAGCCTCCTAGAGTGCCGCGATCAGGTGTGGCCACCACGCCAGCACAGATTAATTGCACAAGTTAATGGATTCTCAGGCTGTTCCGTACATGGGAGCCTCGTGCATTGTCATATCCACCCACCTTCGCCCTCTGACTTCCTGAATCTATTCTTCGTCTCAACACTGCCAGGATTCCAGTGACCTATGCCTGAGCTTTACAGTGGTTCCTTTTTCCCTTTCTGACGGCACTGGGGAGAGAGCCAGGTCCTTCTGCACACTAGGCACTCAGTCTACCGCTGAGCTACACCTCCAGCCTAGAGCGATTCTTTCTAAAAGTAAGATCAGAACTTTCAGCGGCTTCCCCTGATAGTAAGACTCAATTCCCAAGCCCTTCCTTGGCCTGTGAGGCCTCCTGTGAGTGATCTAGTCCTTTCCAGCAGTCCCGGCCTCTGCCCTGCTGCCGTGGATGAGGCCGCCTTGGCTTCTCACCTTTCCTTGGACCCCCGGCCCCTCCCAGCTTTGTGCTGGCTGTGGCTCTGGGTTTTGCCCGCCTTGCTTGGCTCCCGTCTTCGCCTTGTTGTGGTGCCCACTGCAGGCCTACTCAGACTGCCCAGTCCAAAGGAGCCCCGTGGTGGATTAACTAATGGTCAACTTGGACGCCCAGCTGAACTGAATCACCGTGCTCTGGGTATGGAAGACCCACCTGAGGATTGTTGTCAATAGCCATAAAAAGAAAACTGGAGGGAAGATCTTGCCTGTTGATTTTCTAGGAGAAGCTTGCTGTGGATGGTTTTCCTGATGTGCACTTGGCTGTTCTCTTCAGAGAAGGAGCTCGGGGCCTCACTGTCGGTGGGAATGGCTGCTGTTCTTGTCAGGGGAGCTCTGGTCTTCACCGTGAGCATCAGTTCTTGGCCCCAGTGCAGATCCCTCAGCCTGTGGCACAAATCCTTAACCCCACCGTGCAGGTTTTCTGGCTTCTACCACTGGCCTTTGGACCTTCCTGGTGCAGATCCTCAATATGGACTTTGATAAGACATTGCCGTGGGCTCCAGGGCAGTGGCTGGACGCATGGAGGACGTTGCCTTGGACTCTAGGCCTTCAGCTGGACTTGTGCGGGACATTGCCGTGGGATCCAGACCCTTGGCTGAATTCTTTGGGTCTCCAGTGTGTGGCTAGATCTCTTATACACCTCTGCGTTTGACTTTTTGGGTGACTATTATAATCCTATAAATTATGTGTCCTGTATTAAATCTGTTTCCCTTGCAAAACCCCGACTACAGCAAGCCCTCTTCCCCTGCCTCACTGCCTCCTTTTCCTTGGAGCACTTGCCTGCCTCTGCCTAGTGTTTTATTATTTACTATGTAATTTATTGTTTCTTTCTTCCGCTGCCATGCTAGAACAGTTCCCAGCACACAGTACTGTTATTTGCTCCTTGAATATCTGCTGAATGAGTGAATAGAGAGGTAATTATTTTACTCTAAACAACCGTTGTCTTTTTCCTCTCCGTGTATTTGCTCCATCTAGCCTTTTTCAGTGTACCATTTATTCAAAATGCTTGGGACTAGAAAGATTTCAGATTTTGGAAATTTTCCAGATTTTAGACTATCTGCATAGATTTTACAAGTCGAGTATCCTTAAGCCCAAAATCCAAAATCTGAAACTTTTGGGGCATTGTATTGGTACTCAAAAAGTTTTGGATTTTATCGCGTTTTGGACTTCACATTTTCAGATTAGGGAATTCTCAACCTTTAGTAGATGCTGTGTAAAATGCTCCTTTAATTTAATCACAGTGTTATTTGATACAGTGAGTTGCAAGATTCTTTTCAAAATATACCCTTCTTAGTATGTATTTTCTACTCCAGAAAATCAGAATATTAAGAACTGTTCCAAGAAACTAAAAACCGGATGATTATATAGATTGTCCAGTACGGTTTTTCTCTGTAACTCTTCTCTGTTTAATGTGTTCATTATAAGAAGACAAGATTGTTTTTAGTTTTAACGTTTCGTTTCCTAGTCAGCACTTTATTTAAGATCAGTTATAACATTTTACATGGATGAGTTGTTGGAAAATTCCATACCTGGGGTATGGAAATAAACTGTGTGTTACTTTTCATGAACAAGAAACTGCCCTTGATTCCCATTTCCAGCACAAATCTTTGTTATGTTCACAGGTTGTCACCACTATGGTACATGCTAGAGTCAGCCATGAGTAGAAAAATTTGAGGTTTCTGGACCTTATTTTCAACTTTTTCTCTGTAACCTTTAGTGACATTGCTTTTTGGATTTGAATTAGAAAAAAATTTCCATTAAGGTAAGCTGAGAGAAACACTCTTATCTGCCACTAAAGCATTTGAGTACTTTAGAGGAAGTTATTTTTTTCTAAATGGTGGTTTGAGTGGGATTAAATAAGGTTAGAAGCAGATAGAGTCTATTTATAGTTTCAAAATAACAGATGACTTGGGCAGGATTTATAAGCCATCTCCAGAATTGGTTTCAATTAGAAGGATTTCTCTCTCTCTTTTTCTTTTTCTTTTCTTTTCTTTTTTTTGAGACAAGAGTCTGGCTGTGCAGTCCAAGCTGCCCTCAAACTCATGGCAGTACTACTTCTGCCTCAGCCTCCTGAGTGCTGGGATTAAAGACATGCACCACTATGCCCAGCAGGATTTTTCTTTTTAATATACTTACTTTCTTCTTATAAAGTCATGCATGTTCATTACAGCAAATTCAGAAGTAACAAAGGAAATAAACACAACCTTTTACCCTACCATGTAGAAACAAGAACTGCTTTGCTTTGCTTTCCTTTTTTTTCCTGTAGGGGGCCTTGAACCCTGGGCCTTTGCCCTGAGCTACATCTCCAGCTCATTTTTAATTTTGAGATAGAGTTTTGCTAAGTCAGTCAGTTGCCCAAGCTGGGATCAGACTTGCAGTCTTCTGCCTCAGTCTTCCAGAGTGCTGGGATTACAGGCATGTGTCACCATGGCTGGCCACTGTGAACATTCCAATGTGTGTTATTCTGATCGCCTTGTTTTCTATACATCTGTGTCCTTTTGTTGTTAATATAATTGGACTTTTTGCAGAGGTGTATTGGGTTTGAATCCACTACCTTGGGCAAGTTATTTAAACTCATGTTGCCTGTTTTCTTTGTGTATTAAATTGGAATTACAGTATCTACCTCTAGAATTATTTCAAGAATTAAGGGCTAGGGATTTAGCTCAGTGGTTCTGGTGCCTGCCTTGCAAGTGCAAGGTCCCGAGTTCGATCCCCAGTACCAAAAAAAAAAAAAAAAAGAAATGAGTTAATGTTTGTGAAGTGTTTAGAACCATGATCATTACTTACAAATGTTATCAAAGTATTATTTTAAAAATTAAGTAAACAATCTGCTTTTAAACCTTAAAATATGGTGAACATTTTTCTCAAGTCATAAAACATTCTCTGTAATTTACAATGACACTTTAGTCTTTTGTTATCCACATAACCTTTCATTCTTGGATTTATTCTTTCCATGTTTCTCATTGTTACAAATAAAGGTGTGATCAACCTCCTCTGTGTTCAAAACACTTACCTGTGTATCCTCATTTCTTTTTTTAATTCCTGGAGATTGAACCTAGAGCCTTAAACATGCTAGGCAACCTCATTTCTGTAAGGCAGACTCCTGCAGTTAAAATTATTACACGAAGCGTAAATGCTTTATGAGGTTTTTTTTTTAATACTGATTACCAAATTGCCCTCTAAAAAGGTTATGCTAATTTACACTTTCATCATAAATGCATTCAATAGTACATGACTTTGATTTCTCTTTAACTTCACCAATATTGAGTATGTTATTTAAAAAAAAACACTTGCCATGCAGTTTAGCAAACACAAAGTTTATCTTGTTTGGTTTGGTCCTGGGTATTGAACCCAGACCTCTTGCGTGCTAACCACAACCTCTACCACTGAGAAATACCCTCAGCCCCTATTTTGGTTTAATTTTCATTTCTCAAACTTTTTGTTTACTATTTTAATTTTTTTCTTTTAAAAGTTTTTTCTTTTACCACTTGTTATCTTTTGTCCAATTTTCTATTGGATGTTTGACATTTTCTTTCTCATCCACATTCTTTTCTCATTCTCATTTCTTTTAGCCTTTAAACTTGTGTGCATGTTTTGTTTTTTATTTTATTTATTTATTTTTACAGAGTCTCACTATGTAGTCCAGGCTGGCCTTGAACTTGCAGAGATCTTGCCTCAGCCTCCTGAGTGCTGGGATTACAGGTGTGTGCCATCACGCCTGGCTTGTTTGCATGTTTAGAACATAAATATTTCAAACTTTATATAGTAAAATCTATCAGCTTTTTAAAATGTCTTTTAAACTTTTAATGTTAAGCCTAGAATCGGACCTTTTATTCTTTATCAATGTATCTTATGAATATAAATATCATCCCTGTTGTATCTGAGCGGTTCAGAAATACAATACCTGGAGTCAGCGTGGGGTGGTGGCACACACCTGTAAACCCAGATTCTGGAAGGCTGAGGCAGGAGAATGGAAAGTTCAAGCCGTGCCTTGGCAATTTAGTGACTTAGTGAGACCCAGTCTCAAAATAAAAGGCTTGAGATGTAGCCCAGCATGATGGCCCTGAATCAATCTCCAGTACCTCGGGGGGGGGAAAAAAATCTGAAATCTATTTGACATACGACTTGGAAAATGTTATGTAATTTTATCTTTTACAACTAAATTATCCTAGCATAATTTGTTGAGAAATTTTTAGTTTCCTCAATGATTTGAAATACTCTCATTACTTTATGCATACTTTAGGCCATTTAGGGGGTTTTGTGCTGCTTTATTGTGCTTCTGTACCAATCTTTATACCCTTCTGATACTTGAGGTTTTATTTAACATCTGGCAGCGCCAGCCTTCCTGACTGTTACACATTTTCAACATTTCTTTGGCTGGACTCCAGCAGATGCTTAGAATTGTATCATCAAACTCTGAGGAGGGGTCCCACTGGGATTATGATTCAGATTGCATTTAATTAAATAACAACTCCTATGCTAACAAGATTTTGAGTTGGCCATCTTGTAATGAACTATATTTGGTTTCTTAATTTGTTAAATTTATCCCATCCTGTGGTTGAATGGATTTGGTAGACAGGATTACAGTAACTAGGATTTAATATATTTGTTTCAATTATTTTGACACAACTTTAATATGTTTAACTACTGACTTTTCCCAAAAATGTTACATATTTTTGTTGTAATCACTCTTTTTTTATATTTGTAACTTATTCTTTTTTCCAGTCTTCTTATTTGTAGTCTCACTGACTTTACCAAGTTTTAGTAATTTTCTATTTTGTTCTTTAAAGACAATAACAGTGATATAAGACCGAAATGGGCCTAACGCCAACCACAGCAGTTTTCTAGACAACAGGCTCAGCATGTTGATATCTTTAACTAGTTGGAATAAAAATGGCTCAGGTCTGCACAAGTGCAAGGACCCGAGTTCGATCCCCAGTACCAAAAAAAAAAAAGGCTCAGGAGAAAATCAGTTTTGCACATAAAATTCTTTGGTGTGGAAATCTACAAGTTATGATCTCTTTGCCCTTAATATTAATAACAGGAGGGTTAGATTAGCCTAGCAAATTGAAAACATTTTCTGGTTTATTATATTTCTTTTTAAACTGTCATAGTGAGTGTAGATTATCAATTACACATTCCCTGACTTACTCATACCCTTGCTAGGATAAACATTTTCATATTTTATGTATTATGATAAAAATAATCTTTAAAAAAGGCTTAACATGGGGGTGGGCGTGGTGACTCGCATCTGTAATCCCAGCACTGAGGAGGCTGAGGCAGGAGGATCCCCGAGAGTTTGAGGCCAGCCTGAACTATATACCGAGACCCTGTCTCAAAAAAAGAGGAACAAAAAAGTTTAACACGGACTTCTAAATGTTTTAATTATAAATATGAACTCATTAATTTTACAAATTTATGGCTATCACTTTTGACATTTCTGTGCATGCATATATTGTGATTTCATCATTCCCATCCTACCTACTATCCTTCCTTGATCTTCCCTTCTCTGTCCTTCTCCCTGGCCCTCTCCCCTAGTAATAGTCGTGCGTCGTGCTTCTATTTTCAGATATATATGTATATATATGATGTATATGTATGATTCATATATATTTTCAGATATATATGATATATACATCATATATATATGTGAGTGTGTGTGTATTATTTTTTAAGTTTCCACATATGAGAGAAAACTTACACTACTTGTCTTTCTAAATGTGGTTTGTTGTGCTTAACATGAGGATCTCTAGTTCTACCCACTTCCTGCAAATGATGTGATTTCACTCTCACGGCTAAATAAAATCCCACCCGAGCTAATCCCGTAACTTGGCTATTGTGAATAGTGAAAGTTAAGTGCACAGGTCTCTCTTAGGGTGCTGACTTTATTTCCTTCAGCTGTAGACCCAGGAATCTTAATAGCTAGATCATATGGTAGTTCATTTTTGTTTTTCTGAGGAGTTGCCATATTATTTTCCCTAGTGATTCAACAAATAATCCCAGGGAAACTGGTTATCAGTATGTAAAAGATTGGAACTAGACTCCTGTCTCTTATTTACCCTGTATGAAAATCAACCCAAAATGGATCAAAGGCCTTAATGTAAGATCTAAACTTTGCAACTACTAGAGGAAAACGTAGGGAAACACTTCAAGATGTACACATAGGCAGTAGTTTCCTGGAAGGACTTCAGTAGCTCAGGAATTGACAAATGGGGTTATATCAGCAAAGCAGTCAACAAAGAGACTACTTAGGGAATGGGAAAAATCTTCACTAGCTCTTTATCTGACAGGAGATGAATGTCCAGAATGGAAAAGCACTCAAGAAAGTTACTAAGGAAAGAACAAGTAACCCAGCCCATAAACGGGCAGCGGTCTGAAGAGACATCTTGAAGGAAGGACAGACACCCAACAAACCCGTGAGCGGGTGCTCAGCACGACCGCCAGCCATCGGGGAGGCTCAGCCACACTGAGACCACCTCACCCCGGCCACAATGGCTGTTATTTTAAAAAGCAGTAAGAAATGCTGCCGAGGATGTGACAAGGAACACTTGTGCTGTTGGTGGGACTGTAAGCATTTTCTTTTACTTGAGCATTTTGTATTTCTCCATGTGCTCTTCAATTCCTCACTAAATAACGGAATCAGGTGTATACACATGGTTCCTTACATGGACTGTGGTTCCTTAAGTGTCATTTTGACCTTCAGGAGTCTTGACAGCATTATTTGAGTGCTTGTCTTTAGTTACTTAAGCTGACTCAGTCGGGTGAAAGTTGTTTTTTTTCCGCTGTGCTGGACCTTGCAGAAAGCCCTTGCCAAGTGCCAGCCCCGCATTGGCCTCTAACCTTCCATCTGGGCAGTGAGTTCAGCATCTCCCACTGCCGCTCCCACAGGGCTCAGTGCTCTTAGTCAGCGGATGTCAGGTCCAGGCCACTTCTCTAATCACCTGTTTCCTCTAGAGGATGGGAGAGGCGCCAGGCCAGCTTGTGCAAGCCTCGTCATTCTTCTGTAATAGCTAGCTGATCATTCAGCTGCCGTTTATCATCACACTCAAGGGAGCGACTGGAACCTACATCTCTGTTCTTAGTGGTTTTAGCCAGTTACCCAGCTGTGTTTCAGTTACTGATAGCAAACCTTAAGCTTACATAGCATCCTAAGTTTGTTTGTCATTCATTTTATGAGACAGAGTCTCATCAGGCTGGTCTTGAACTCACAGTGATTCCCCTGCCTCAGGGTGCTGGCATCATAGGCGTGCGCCACCACACCGGCCTAGCAGCCTGAGTTTTTCTGTTGGCTTTACTTTTCCTTATTTCAGAGGAACCATTTCCCTTCTCCTTTCCTCTGTGGCTGGTAATCACGTTTCCTCCCCCAGCAGCGGCTCTCTCTCTCAGCTCCCACCTTCCCATCCCCGTCTCGAGCTCCAGGCCTTGGGGCATCTGGTGTGAGCGTTCTTTCCCCTTCCTCTCCTGCTTAGCTTCCTGCTTGATTCTGTTGTCCCTGGAACTCTGGTGCCTCCTTTCTCTGCCCTTAGCATCATTTCAGTCGCTTCCTTTTCCATTCCATGGCCAGATTTCTGACACTTCCCATTGTACATCCTTTGAAATTAAATTAAGCGCTTAATTTAGGGCCTTGATTTAATATTTCGATACAACAAACCCTGCATTCTGTAGTGTTTGGACTCCAGCGCGAGCTGGAGGTGCATGCGGAGACCCTTTTCAGCGGGCGGGGCTCTTACAGGTTTCAGACCTGAGCTCGGGGAGCAGCGTGACCTGGGCACAGTAGATCCATATCGCAGTCAGCAATGCATCTGCATTTAATGGGCCACCCATTTTCTTTCTTGGAGGTACATAAAATACTGATGTATCTGAACTGGTGCCTTAGATGTGATGAACTGTAGTATCTGCCTCAGCTCCCTGTAATCCTGGCAGGGATTGCAGGCCTGTCCCTGCAGGCGGCTCAGAGCTCGCATTGGTTGATTTCCTAGGTGCTTGAGTGTATTACCACACTTGATTGATCCTTATGCCATCTGTAAGAAGTAGAGAGGTTTAGTTTCGAAAGCTAAGGCACAGAAAAGTTCAGCGAGTGATGGAATTGAAGTTTGACCCAAGCAATAAAGTAGTCCCAAGCTCCCTGCTAGCCCTCCTGCCGCCGTGCTGCGCTACCTCTTTGTAACAGCTTGTTTTCTCTCCCCCCTTCAAGGCATCGGTGGCTTCACAGTATGACTGATGACCCTCCAACAACTCACCCTCCAACGGATCGTAAATTCATCTGGAGAAACCATAAGTTCAATGTGAGCGGCAGTCCAGAACAGTATGTGCCTTACTCCACCACTAGAAAGAAGATTCAGGAATGGGTCCCACCTTCCACACCGCACAAATAAAGGCGATGAGAACCAGCTGCAACATGTAAAATACGAGCTTTCCATGGAACTGCACTTATACTGTCTACTGTTAACTTGATTAAAATTGTTTCACCAGGCAGTGTCTCCTGTGCCATTTTTCCCTTAAATCTGTCATTCGTCAACTTGCGAAATAGAAGCTCACAAAGACGGCTGGCTGGAGTAGACATCAGTGATGGTGACCCCTGGTATAGCGTCCCCAGGTGTTGGATCAGCCCAAGAGGTCAGGTCTGTACTCTGTGACCGTACCCACTTGCACAGCTGACTTTTACAGGAAGACCTAACCCCTGCTGGGCCACACGGATTTTCCCACGGGCATTTGAGAGGGGAGTGGAGAGCTAAAGGCCGACAGGCATCAGAACTGGATGGCTTTTGTGCAGCCCTCCATGGAGGAAGTTAGCAGAGACTTCCCATTTCCTGGGCTTAGGTTAACACTTTGTTTTACTCTGTGAGCTGTCCCAGGCGTCTTTCCAGTGTATTCTTATTTCTCTAAGATAACTACGGTTACTGGGGGACTTGGCCTTTTGTTGTTGTTGCTCGCAAATCAAAACAACTAACATGGAGAATGGGTAGCAGAGTGGGTTGAGGGCAGACGACCTCGAGAAGTGTAGGATGTTGAGTCGGTTGTTGTGTGGGATGGAAGGCAGCGCCAGGTCTCTCTGTGTTCTTCGGGGAGACTCCCATTCTCCTCTGCAGAATCATTTCCAGCCGGCTGCTGGGTATGGTGGAGACTGCGGGACACCAGGTGCCCCCTGATCCCCCTGCTCAGAAACTTGGCCATTTCCAGAACCACTCACCTAGGACAGGTCCGGCGCAGGCCGAGAGGCACATGTAGTGAGTGGGAGCAGGTTTGCCCACCCTGTGCCCTTGACTACCCTCCTCCTGTGCTGTGCTCCCACCAGTCTGTCCTTTGCCCCATGGAGTGTTACCGTCCAGCGTGCTGAGGATGAAAGAGCAACCCTGGCTTGTGCAGGGTGGGCAGTGTGTGTGCCAGCTGGAAGTGCACTGCTGTGCCACAGCCCGTTAAGGGCCATCCTGAGGGACAGTGGGAGGCCCTGAGTCTGAGAGCAGGGTTTTAAGCAGTGCCTCTGATCGTGTGTGTGGATGTCAAGGAAACGGTCCATAACCCATCGCTGACTACCAGGCCAGAGACTGGAGATGTAGGAACATTGAAGACTGGTGTGAAAGTCTGGGGAAGGCTTTGAAATGAACCCCAAGGATTAGACCTGAAACCCTAACAAAGTGGCCAGGTGCTTACTGAGCTCACCTGAGAACAAATCTTTCAGTGCCTGCTCCGGGGAGCCCAGTGGGTCTGGGCGCCGGGCTCGTTTCACTGGTTCCCTTCCGTTTGAAGGCAGGGTGATTTGTTTGCATGGGAACAGGCATGTAGTTCCCACTCAGATCTGCTCTCCTCAGCCAGCACCTCGCTTGTAGGCTCAGAAGCCTTCTGTGTCAGCAGAAAATGAATGGCCTCGCACCCAGTGGTGCCTCTTCTGGGCTCGTGATGCGCTTGCTCTTGTTGACCTCAGATATCTCCCTTATTTCTGCCTCTTATCTCCCACTGTGTCCGTCATGCTAGCCTCTTCCTGTCCTTCCAAGGCTCAGATTTATTTATTGGTTTGTTTGTTGTTGCTTTGGGACAAGAACTTGCTTTGTGGCCCAGGCTGGCCTCGAACTCACAGCGACCCCCCTGCCTGGGTTGGGATCACAGGTGTGCGCCATTCACCACCACTCCTGCCCCAGATTTATTCTGTGTCCCTCCTGCCTGGGTAGTAACACCCTTGCTTTGTCACTTCTTTTGTATTACTGATGTCCCACTTCACAGATTCCGCCTCCTCAGCAGGATATTGTGTCCACATAATTTAAAGTAGCTTCCTCAGCAACTTCCTTTTTAACTTTATATAAACTTCATTGTTTTTATTTTCCTCATCGTATTGTTCCTTTTTGAGGAAAGACATGAACAAAATTATTCCAACAGTCTGTGTATTCAGCATTTACTGAACGCCCTATGGTTCACCTATGAAAACATTACAGATGTGGACATAATGGAGTCAGATGGTATTTATCAGGTTCAGAATTTTGCCGGAGGTGAGATGATGACTGAGGAGAAATAATGGCAGCCCTGACAGCAAATTCTGAAATTTCAGAAAGTAAGCCCAGCAGGAGATAGCACTAAGGCACGCTGATAGTTATAAATAGGAAACTCAAGAAAGGTTCAGTGAGTGATTTTTACAGGAGGGAAGAAGCACACTAACTGCCATGATAGTGCTCTGTATTTCCAAACACGGTTTGTGTCACTTGTGTGCTGAGCTTGCAAAGTCCCCTAGGCCTTCATCCCTGCTCTGCGTGATGTTCCCGTGTATGGAGAGATCCTGCTTCTCTTCAAAGCCAGCTGGAGCAGATACTGGCGCCAGGCGTCCGGCACATGCGGTGCAGTTGCAGACCCAGGGGTACAGTCGTCTGGGCACACTGGTCAGCTCCGCACCAGGAAGACACTGTCTGTACACCCCTGAGACTTACGGACATAATGGGGGTACAGAAACATACACGTGGTAGGAGTGTTTTTATGACAGATGCTTTGGAACAGAGAAAGGGGGCTGTGCAAGGGCCTCTATGGCTCA
The DNA here is from genome assembly GCF_053883595.1 of Heterocephalus glaber. Lineage (NCBI taxonomy): Eukaryota > Metazoa > Chordata > Mammalia > Rodentia > Bathyergidae > Heterocephalus > Heterocephalus glaber. The sequence goes on along the minus strand of NW_028258357.1, from coordinate 13,511,097 downwards.
TTCATGCAGAATAGGGTGTGAAAGTCACCCCGAGCTGTGTAGCCGGACAGTTCTGGGTCATTAGCTGTCTGGGGCATCCAGGAAGTGAGCCATTTCCTGGAAAGCAGACTCTGGGCTTCTGTTTTTTACACTTGTCCTTTCTTCTGGTCACAGTGCCCCAACTTCTCTTCCCTGACTTTCAGCTCACGTGGGTCATGGCTTTGGCTGTACCCACTCTGTTTTTTGGAACTGAGGGGCTGAACCCAAGGCTTCACACTGAACTTCATCCCCAGCCTGAATCTCCAGACCTATGTTATTTTGAGACAAAAGTCTTACTAAATGCCCAAGTCTTCCGGCTGGGCTGGAAGTTGTAATCCTCCTGCTTTAGCCTCACAAAGAGCTGGGATCACTGGGACACAACACCAGGCCTGAACACACCCATTCTCAAATTCTCAAACTCTCATCTCCCACTGGCTTCAGTGTTTGGTCTAGGAATGAAAAGTGACCCAAGACAGGCCAGCAAACTCAAGTCCAGGTCTTTAACTGGAAACACTGGGAAAGAAAGCCTCATTCCGGGAGAGTAGAACTCGGAGGATGTATACCTGGTGTGCCTAGGGGGCCACCGGAAGCCAGAAGGCACTGGAAGAGGGACTGGGACTAAGAGTGGGAACAGGACAGACTCTGGGCAACCTGGCTCCCTGAGTGCCTCAAGCTACACTTAGCTTCTTCAGGTGTCCAAACCAGTGCATTTCCCTAAGCCCTTTTTCCTTCTGAATCCAGGCTGTCTTAGGTTTCTCTCATTTGCAACTGAATGTGCTCACTGATAGAAAATCCTTACGACTTTATTACGTCTCCTTTAGTAATGAAATTTGCTACTGGCATTCACCATCTTTCTTACTAAACAGAGCCCTGATTATGAATTTTCTCATTCATTAATAAAGGTATACTATGAACCAGTAGTGTTTTTCGGGCTTTATTACTACAAGCTAATAAATAGCTTTCTCTTCATAACTTAAAGTTTATGTTGAAGTGAAATTGGCCTTTGCATGTGCACTGAAGAGACAGCCAAGTCTTTCAGGGCAGGCACGGGCGCCACTGAGCCCAATCTCTGGCCCTAGCCAAGTCTTTCAAATTCCTGCCTGGAATGGCTCCAATCCACAGTTCCAGCTTCACAGAGGTCTACACATTTGCAGATTCAGCTGCTTATAGCCTGAGCCTGGAACTCTGAGCCACAATAAAAGCATAAAAATTGGCAATCATGTTTATGTCACTAAATAAATCATCAACCTCCCAGTACTGGGTGATGTATGATACTCTTTTCTTTTTGTTTGTTTTTGTTTTTTGGAGACAGGTTCTCTCTCTGTAGTCCATGCTGGCCTCAAACTTGTGATCCTCCTGCCTCAGCCTCCCTGGTGCTAGGATTACACGCATGTGACACTACATCCAACTGTGATACTTTTTCTCAAAGCAATAGAGGATGGAAAATGATGCACAAGAAAAGCTGTGACCTACTCTGAAATGTAAATATTAGGATGGAAAAACTATTTTCTCCCTTAGAAAATCTATCTCTTTGTGGTACTAAAAGTTGCACCTAAGATAGCGAAAATGACTAAATCATTAAGTGTGCATTGAGCTGCTTGGGGAAAATAAGCACTCAGGGAAGAAGGAGGAAGCCATATAAAAGCCATGAAAACAAAATGTGCACTTGTCACAAGCAGCAGCAGCTAATAAAGCAATTCTCAGCCAGGGTGGAGGGGAGATGCCGCGGGCACGGGGATGGTCAGCAGAATCAGGGAGACAGAGTTAACACTGACATATAACATTGACATGTGATTTTGCATCGAGAACATGACAGAAACAGCCCACTCTGTTATCGTTACCATCAAACTATAGGAAACAAACTCAGTCAAATTCTTGGCTGCTGGGCTGTGTAAATTGAAAGAGGACTGAGAATTGGGACTAATGCTGCTAACAGGTAGGGGGTTTCCTTTCAAGCTGACAGAAATGTTCTGGAATGAGTGATGATGTGCTGAAAACTAATGAATTGTGTACTTTTTGTTTTCTGAGATTGAACCCAGTTCCTTTGCACTGAGCTACATCCCCAGCCTTTTTGTTTGTTTTTGTTTTTTGAGAAAGTATCTCTCTGTTACCCGGATTGGGATCGAACTGAATTGCATACTTTAAAGTAGTTTAAAACATGAATTTTATGCTCTGTGACTTTTATGTCAATTTAAAAAATGAAAGATTCTGAAACTCCCTTCTAATGGAGTATGGATAGTAATCCTATTGCTAAAAGAAAGTGACATTTACCCTACTGTAGACCGTCCTGGAAACAGTATTGTTCTCTGGACAAGCAGTCTGAGAATTCTGTCACTTTTGCTCACTATAGATGGAGCTGAGCCTCTTTCTACAAATCACACTGAAGGTTAATCACAGTGTGGCTTGGGAGAGGGGGGCCATGGAGAAAAAAGAAAAGGGGTGGAAGCAGAGGACAGAAGTCAGAGATCTTAAACATCAGGAAACTGCCCACATCTGACCAGGATGTCCTGAGATTAGATTCTGATACCTTCCTGAGAAATCTCAGAAAGCTTTGCTTCGAAAGAAACCTGATTTAAAAATGTCTTAGATAAGGCCGGGCGTGGTGGTGCATGCCTGTAATCCCAGCACTTGGGAGGCTGAGGGTGGAGGATCTCGGGGTTCCCAGCCTGAACTACATAGCGAGACCCTGTTTCAAACAACAACAACAAAACAGAGTGTCTTAGATAAATAAGACATAGCACACATAAGGGAGTCTGTGGTTGGATTTAAGTAATGGTTTCTAAGTTCAGTAGCTGAACAACATTATCAAGAATGAGGTTTTGCGGGCTGGGGATTTAGCTCAGTGGTTCCACCACCTGCCCAGCAAGCGCAAGGACCCAAGTTCGATCCCCAGGACCAAAAAAAAAAAAAAGAATGAGGTTTTGTTCATTTTCCATTACCACCGTCCACACGGTGATTCACTCTGGACTTTTATCTTTTCAGGGCCCTAACATGGTGCGTCCAGGCCCAGCACCAAAGGCAGTGCCAGTCAGGAGAAGGGGCCCCTGTCTCTCCCCCTGTTGGAGAGCACTCGAGTCTCTCTAGAAACTTGCAGCAGGCTTCCTCTGCTCTCCACGGCCTGTAGTGTGTCTCGTGCCTGTGTCTGACAGTCACTTGGCAAAGATCGGGAGACAGCCAGAGTGGCTTAGGAATCGAGTCGTCCCTTGGCATCTGGAGAAGGAGCTAGCCTTGAGAAGGACACAGAGGAGGAGCAGAATTATGGCCCCGTCAGCAAGCTCTGGATGAATGGCTGTGGGCAGCATTAGCGGTGCCTGTCCTGAAGAAGCCTAATCCAGGCTTGCTGTGCCCACTTGGGGTCTGTAATGTCCTGCAGAGGGTAAAAGTGGTCCCTCCATCTTCCTAGGCTCTTGTCCAAAAAATGTAGAGCTCTTGTGGGGAACTCTTCCTTACGGAATCAACCCTGAGAACCGAAGCGGCCGTTAGTATTTCCCACACAGCTGTGCCTGGCCCCGTTCACAGAACCCACAGCCCTGAGTTAAAACCCTTAACTCCCTCTCCACCGGCCCAGAGGAGCTAAGACATTATTCTCCTGTGTCCGCAGGTGGCCACTTGGAGCATAGGTGCTCTTACTTCTGACCGAGCAACCGCTGCCTTGTTCTCATTTCCTGTCTGTCTGGGTTTGCTCCTTGAGTTTTATGCTGAGACTTTCCTAGGGCCCTGGACTTGGCACTTGTTTCATTGTACACACTGTGCACGCGTCTGCTCTGTTTCCGGAGAACATTTGATTTTATTTCACTACTGGGGTCGAACCCAGGGCCTTGCACATGCTGGGGGCACACTCTGCCAGGGCGCTCTCTCAAGCCCTGGAGCACATTTTAAAATGAAGAAGCTGGGCCCGGGGATTTAGCTTAGTGGTTCTGCCACCTGCCTTGCAAGCACAAGGTCCCGAGCTCGATCCCCGATACCACCCCCCCCCAATGAAGAAGCTAATGTGTTGGTTCCTCAGTTTGCATATTTACATAATTTATGAGTCAATAATTACTTCAAGCCACTCGATTGTTAGACCCCATTTATTTATTTTGTACCGGGGATCGAACTCAGGACCTTGGGCTTGCAAGGCAGGCGGCAGCACCACTGAAGTAAATCCCCGGCCTAGACCCCATTTTATTAACTCTGCTGAGGCTGGGGAACAGCCAGGCAGGCTGGAAGGACTGACCAGGGTCCACCCCAGGCCATTACCCGTGGAGATTTGGGTGACACTGATGCAATTAAATCCTCCTCGGAGTCATCGTCAGGCGAAGCTCTGACTTACGGTAGACATTAGTACTACTAATTATTTTCGTACCTTCATTTACTTGGTAAAAGCATAGGCAAAGATCCAAACTCCTGACAAAATTGTAAAATAACGATCATTTAATTTATTGATTTATAGTTCCCAGAAGCATGATCAAATTTGGACCTTTTAATTATTATTTAAATAAATAGAATTATATAACTAGTTCAGCTAAACTTTACACTAAATATCAGTGTTGGAGATCACTGTGCAAGAATGACTTCATCCAGGCACAGTGGCGCATGTCTGTAATCCCAGCACCTAGGAGGCTGAGGCAGGAGGAGGACTGGGAGTTCAAGGCCAGCCTGAACCTCATAGTGAGACCCTGTCTAAAAAAAAAGAAAAGATTTTAAGAGATACTTTAAGTTATTTTATGCAGAATCCCTTCATTTAAATAGAAACTCAATTTATATTTAATTTAAAAAATCTTTAAGAAATGTAGTGTTTGTATTTTTGACACAAAGTTTAAAATATAGCTATGATTACAGTACCCTTCTTTTAGTTATGGGGAAAATGGTGTTTGACATTTTCAGAGATTTGCAGCTGAGGTCATCCCTCTACGGTTAATTACAAATGATTTAGGAGATCACATGCCCCTTCGAGCCAGGGCCCACCACCCCAGGCTCCATCAGAGCTGACTGAGCCACCCAGGCCCGGCTGGGTTTGCATTCCTGGCCCCAGTAAGTGTCTCAGGAACGGGCACAGCTGTGTGAGGCTCATACCAGGCTTCTTCTAAGTAAAACTAGTAGGGAAATAGCTGCTTTCTCCCAGGACCATAGAATTATATTCAGCTCCAGAGTTGCAGTGGCCATGATTTTAGCTTCAGGGAAAACTCCAAGGAATTAAAGGTAGTACCCTTAGAGAAAGGAAGAAGGTGAGCAGAGCGTGGTGGTACAGGCCTGTAATCTCAGCACTTCGGAGGCTGAGGCAGGAGGATCACAGTGAGTTTGAGTCCAGCCTGGGCTACATAGCAAGACCCTGTCTCAAAATAAATAAAATAAATAATAAAATAAAAATTAAAAGGAGAAAAGGAGCAAAGATTTGGCGGCAGGGAGAAAGGCAAGGACAGAGGGAGGGAGACACAGGGGAAGGGAGAGAAGAAATAGACCAACACCTGGTTTCCCACTGCATGGGTCCTTGGAGATACCCCGATTCTTGGGTATCTTCCTTTGATTCCTTCTCCCACAAATTCCACCCTCCCACACCACCAATTCAAGCTGAATTTCTTTCACCGGCAGTAAAAATAGCCCTGACTAATGCTGTAGGACATTAGTATTCTTCACTTGGTCCTTAGCTAACATCAGTGCTTTCAAATTGATGAGGCGGGTAATGTAAGGGAGTCATTTTCATTCTTGTGAGGTATGATTATTAGCATCTTATTGAACATTATGTGGCTTTAGAGAAATAAATGTCATCTGTCATTAAATTAAAGGGATTTATTTGACAGCATTCTATGGCCTTTAGTTCTTTACAAATGAAGTCTTTTTGTCCAGCTGCAGCTAGCTCCAGACCTGACCATGATTGACTGTGGTAATTCAGGCCCATTTTTGTGAGGCCTGCTTTGTCATTGCTCCTGCCTCATCTGCACAGCCTCCTAACAGCAAGGTCAGCTTACAATGGCCAGTTTGGGTGACTGTCAGCCCTAGGCTTTGTCACTTCTCACCATGTTTCAGTGGATGTTTTGCTTCTACTTGAGGAGCTCATATGTATCACTCGAGGTTGATTTCTTTTCAGCGGTTGCTAGGATACACCATCAGCATCCATTCATCCTTCAGAATTACAGCCAACTTGAGCTCTCTCCGACTCCTCAGCATTGCAAAGCAGAGGCTGTGTCAGAAGATTCTCAGTCAGTTTTGGGAAAGGTCAGTAGGAGTGTGGCAGGGGCTTGTGGGGTGGCCCAGCTGTGCAGCTCAATTCCTGGTCTTTAGGTTAGAAAAAGCTGACTCAAGCTCCCCTTTACATCCAGAAAGTCCAATAATCTGTCCAAAGATTTGGGAAGGACAGAGCTTATGTTCTTTCAGATTAACCTTTGGCTCCACGTTTGTTTTCTTTCCTTTCCATTTTGTCTTTCTTTTTTCTTGGGGTGGGGCGTGCTAAGGGTTGAACCCAGAGCCACACACATCTCCACACTGAGCTACGTCCCTAGCCCCCAGACTCCCACAGTTCATCCATTCAACAGATACAGCCCCAGGTATCTGTCCATTTCTATCCACATCAGTCCACTTGGAGGAGCTCAGCCCCTTCTCCTAATTTCCACCAAAAATGACTCATGATAGCTGATTTGTGTGCCTGGCACACTTTAAACTGATGATTTGGAGTGACAGAGGATCTTATATTTCAAGAGATATATCCCCTTCCTTCCTTCCTTTCTCTCTCTCTCTCTTTCTTTTCCTTTTCCTTTTTAGAAAGTTTTAGACAAGGTTTCATTATATAGTCCAGACTGGCCTCAAACTTTTGATCCTCCTGCCTCACCTTTGTGAGTGTTTGGATTACAGGTGGGCACCACCATGCCCAGTTTACATTTATTCTTAAATTCCATCTCCACCTTGCTAGGTTGCTTGCTTCTCTCTTTCCTCTTTTTTTCTGTTATTTTCTCCTCTAGGAGGGAAAAATACAGGAAAATGAGTTCCTGTTTTTTAATACAGAAAAATTCAGCTCTCACCTACTCTGTGCTGGTCTCTGCATCCTTAGGATTTCACTCCATCATTGCAGTTTATAAGGCCCAGGTTACCAACAAATGGAGAGAGGGTTTATTTCCCCTTACACTAACATTTCTGGGGCTCTTTGTACCCCAGGCTCTAAGTACCTTTCATGTGCCCCTGTGAGCAGGTGCTATTATTATCCATTTTACCAATGAGGAAATAGAAGCTGTACTAGTCAGTTTCTCATCACTAGACAAAATAGCTCATGCCCACAACTTAAATTAGGAGAGGTTTATTTTGACTCACGGTTTGGGGGTATTCAGTCCATAGTTGCCTGGCTGCAAGGCAGAACAGCGTGGTGCAGGAAAGCTGCTGACAGCATGGCAACCAGGAAGCAGAGGGAGAGAAGGAGGAGCCAGGATGAAAATGTGCCATTCAGTCATGATCCCAGCGACCCACCCCTTCCAACCATGCCCCACTGCTGGGCACGAGACTTTTGGGGGACATTTCAGATATAAATGTAACAGAAGCATAGAAGGATAAATGGCTTAATTTAGATTGAAAGTTTCAGTGCCTTCTAGCAACTGCAAGAAAGAGCTCAAGCCAGATTCAGACAAGCTGACCCCATGTAGGTCCACACAGCTCTGCACTGCCCACCTCTGGGCTCACCAGACGAGAGAAAAGTCCCAGTCTCAGGCCGTATTAGTTCTCATCTCTATGACTAGCAGTGGAATACAATTCCTAACTGGTACTGACATATATATTGGGGTTAAAAATAGAATGAGCGGCCAGTGTGTGAAAAGTGAGAGCTTATGCCCAGCATGGTGGCACACGCCTGAGGTCCACAGCTACCTGAGGGGCTGAGGTGGGAGGCTGACTCGAGCGCAGGAGTTCAGTGCCAGCCTGAGCAACAGAGCAAGGCCCTGTCTCAAAACAGGGAGGGAGGGGAATTGTACAATAATCTCGATTTCTGCTGCTTTCTCTCGAAACAACAACAATAAAAAAGTGAAACTTGGGCCCCTGGCAACAATCCACTACAGCTCAGCAGTTGGTCAATAACTCATTTATGTTGCTTGAAGGCTTCTGAGTTTGCTTCGTCTGCCTTTTTGGTCACTTTCGTCTCCCACTCTAGCAGGCTGGTGCGCAGAAAGAGGGATGCTCTGGGGCCATGCTGCTGCTGCAGACGGTTGACCCATCACCTAGATCTCTACCTGGGAAGAGCCCTGGGAGACAGGCCCTTGTGTCCCGAGCCTCTACAGATGTGACCAGCTGTTGGCTCCACAAGATTGCAAACTTTCAACATTATCATGTGTTTTTTAGCAATATTTTTCATGATTTGATTCCACCATGATCAAGGACGGGCTGTGTAACCAGCAAGGGTTGATGCTAACACTGCCTCCGGCCCCTGCCACACACAGTCAAGGGGGGGACATAAAAGTGTCAGGTGTTACATGGACTTGTGTGACGTGGCCAGTTAAACACAGTGATCACCGGTAATAGTATTTCACCCTACCTATGCCATGCGTGCTTGTGAAGACAGGCGTTCCTCATTGTTTAGCGGATGTGTAAGATTTATTATTTAATTATTAAACTTGGGCTTGTTGTCGTATGTATTTGGTAAAATAATTTAATAGGTTACGTATATAAAAAAAGGAAGTTTCGTTAGTTACAAATGGTATCAGTCACTTTCTCATTGCTGGGACTCTAGCTGACACCCACAAGTTAAAGGAGGAGAGGTTTATTTTGGCTTACAGTTTCAGAAGTTTCAGTCCATGGTCAGTGGGCTCAGACACAGAAACAGCATGGTAGAAGGGCCTGGCCGAGGAAAACTGCTCACATCATGGTGGCAGGAAGCTGAGAGAGAGCGAGGAGCAGGGGAGGGAGATAACCCTTCCAGGCCATGCGCCTCAGTGACCACCTCCCTTCTCAGGACTGGTCCTTTGAGGTCCTAGGAGAGCCACCATTGCTTGAGGGGACAATTAGGTTCTTATCATGAGATGATGACTCCTGCTTAGGGGGCAGCCTCCAATGCTGTCATAGGGTACCTGCTCCCCCTTGGGGTATTCTCACCATGGGGTGGCCTGAAGGCTTTGCTTTTCCGGGAATCCGAGGTAACTGCAGGTCTAAGACAAGGACTGGAGGCTTCTCAGCATTGCCTCAGGTGTTCTAGAACTAGAAATTATGAAAGCTGGAAAGTGGATGTCCCTGCAAATTCTGAAAGTGACTTTCGATATTCTTTTTTTTTTTTTTTTTTTCGGTACCAGGGATCAAACTCCAGTCCTTGCGCTTGTGCAGCTGGCGGCAAAACCACTGAGCTAAATCCCTGGCCCTCAATATTCTTATCTTGATGTCTCATCAAGGTTGAGCACAGCTAGGTAAACTTGGGGCTCATAACCATCATAACACAGACACTCCTTATATGTGCAGAGCTGAGCAGGGCCTGTCCCAAAGCTTTAAGGCAAGAAAGGAGACAGATGCACAAATGAAGGCAGAGGTGCCAAGCCTCATCCTGCTTTCAGTTACCCCAGGCATCTGCAGGCCCAGCCTCGAATCCTGGTTACAGGGAGACTGGAAGGGTCCAGAAGTCACGAGAAGAAAGACCCACAAGGGCTCATGCATGGAGGTGACTGACATCTTCTAGGGTCTCAGAATCTAGACTCCTGAGTTGCCCTCCTGAGAATAAGACAGCTCCACAGCCAGATCTAGCAGCATCAGACTGCTGTGCTGTGCAGAGAGACTGCAGAAACTGGATCTCATTTAGATGTTAACTAAGTGCAAGGAAGGAACGAGGGACAGCCCTGGATTCCCTGAGTTCCCTTCCCCACTCTAATTGGCTCTGTGCTTATGCATTCACTCATTTATTCATGCAATATGCATCTGTTTCCCATCCTCATCCACAAAGGACTTGTGGCTGCTTACAGGAAGAACACTAAAATTTTTAGAGTTTAATATAAACATAATTAAAATGTAGAGATGCAGCAGGTATAATTTTTAATAAAATATCTGTGCTGTACTTTTCTTACTATAAGAGCAATAAATGTACATAGTAGAAAATTTAGAAGATATAAACAGTTTCGAAAAGAATATTCAGAATTCCACCACCTACAGAAAACTATTGTTAACACCTTAAAATATATCTTCATTTGTCTCTGTGCAAAAATTGTAAATATTTTAATATTTTATCAAAGTGTGATTACAACCTCTATGTCATTTTCTAATTTGCTTTCTCTCCTTAATGAAAATAAGCCAGGTATGGTGGGACATGCTTGTAATCAGAGCTACTCTGGAGGCTGAAACAGGAGGATTGCAAATTCAAGGCCAGGCTGGGCAACTTAGCAAAATTTTAAAAATTAAAAAGAGCTGGGTAGCTCAGCACATCATGGGTTCAATTCCTAATATTGGGGAAAATATCTATACTTATATATAAAGAGAGAATGAATTGGGCCAGGAATTTAGCTCAGTGGTTCCACCGCCTGCCTCACAAGCACAAGGTCCTGAGTTCGATCCCTGGTACAAAAAAAAAAAGAGAGAGAGAGAGAGAGAATGAATCATGCAAAGTTAATGTATTTTCATCTATAATATCATTTTAAATTCCATTGCAAGTATATGTCATAATTTATTTAAATAATCACCTCATTACCAGGCAAGATTTTGAAATCTACTGCTCTCTCAAGACCTACTAGTTGGATAACTCTATTTCACATAAGTATGTTGTCTTTCTGTGCCTTGTAGACCCCTGGCATGGATTAAGGACCAATAGCTCAGGAGGAAATAAAAGCCTTAGAACAACTGTCATGCTACTAAATCTATCTTCCTATTCTCCTGTAAGCATGGAGAATGACTGTTATTATTCTCTGTCTTCCAGGTTATATAAGTTAGAATTTTTAGCTGCGCTACGATGCCATTATTAATTACACCTCCTGTTTAACTTTGGAAATTCTCCCGTGAATGAGCAGTGCTCCATCTTCCCATGGCTGACTTGAGCCAGGTGTCATGCAGAATGTTAACACAGTGCCGGGTGCCAGGGAGAAACCACCCTTGTGGAGAAATAAAACGAGGACTGAGCAAAACATTAACTCACTCTTTGGGGTGTATCTGTGAGTCATTCCAAGAACCTCGGGTGAAGCATACATATCAGAATCATCTTCAGAGAGTATCATGGAACGCAGTCACTCTCTCATTTCCTTTGGTGGAGCCGCTGCTGGCAAGCTGAGCATGACCACCATCATCATGCCAGATGCCTTCTTTTCCAACCGCCTTCCTTTTTAAGCAAAAGTCACTTGCAGGAGAGACTTTGGATGTTGAATGTGTATGACATGCATTTCACCTTCCCCTGAACGCCTGATGCCAGGCTGTCCAGCCCCTGTTCGTCTTCCTTCATCATTGCACTGTCTTGCTCACTTTGGGGAACTATCACCCTACCATTCTTGGCCACACAGACTTCATAGGAAGAGCTCCACAGCCTCCTCCTGGTCAGAACTTGATGTCCCTCCTCCAAGATGTAGATCACAGTGATTGGCACAGGACTTAAACTAGTCCAGCAAGAGGTCCTTGGATAGCAGTTCTTCCTCTTCTACTTGATATTGATTAAGAAACAGTGCCTTCTGACTCCCACCCCAGGAGGTAGAGCCCAGGGAGAATATAGGTGGAAGACACTGAAGTCTTTACATCACTGGATCAAACCCAGTCCCTTTCTACTTACATTCAAATCTCCATTTTTTAAAAACATGTAAGCCAACGCATCTTTCTTATGTCTAAATCAGTTTGGGGAAGGTTTTCTCATGCTTAGTGCAGAAAGATACCTACCCTGGGAGATAACTAACCTAAGTGATCCATTACCAAGAAATTGTAGCAGACTCCAGCTTTCCTTCCTTTGATGGTGCTATGGTTTGTGTTTAGATGTCCCCCAAAGCCTCATGAGGATGAGGTGGGACTTTCTTTTTCAGAGGTAGTTGAACTGGAATGTGTGATGCTGGGGTCAAGGGTGTGTGATTACTAAACCACTACATGTGAGTGATTAGTTTGGTACCACCCTAATCCCGGTAGTCTGCATAAAATAAAAGGGGCAGAAAGATGCTGTTAAATCATCTTGTTGCCTTTGCTACTGTGTGGGTGCCATGTCATTTCTCCTCTGCGATGCCTGTTTGTCATCTCTGCCTTGGAATCAGCTGATTATGGACTGAAAGCTCTATCAACTGTAAGCCAAATAAAGCCCTTCCCCTCCAACTTTGGGTATTGGGCATTTTGTCTCAGCAACGAGAGAAAAGTAACTAACACAGACAGCTTTCTTCTTATTTACTAATTTTTCTTCCTGTGATGCGTGGATTTCTGCCCACTGAACTGTACACCTGCTTCTCATCACTCTCTAGGTACTTTTCTTCTCTTCCATAGGTCTCAAGCATCAAAGCTGCTATCTCCCTTTCCACTCTTCTGAGATTTTCCATGTCCAAGAATGACTGTTATATGAAACACAATCCTCAGCTCCTGCTTTTTCTCTTTGCCTAGAAGAAAACATTAAGGACCTTCCTGACATCTGCAGTTTGTTGCTAATCATGGCCAGGAAGCATAGGGATTTGTCCTGAGATTCTGAGGTTCCCAGAAGGAATGTATGTGGCTATCGCTTAGTAATGTCTGCCATGGGCACAGGATGGAGAATGTCACCATGGCTCCGGGTTTTGATGTTCCTGCCCTAGGCCACATTCTGAACCTAGTTTGTCTGCCTGTGGGTGCTGACTGAATGTGTCCTTTCCTGGTTCACAACTCACACAGTTGCTCCCTGGAAGCTTCTGCCCCTCGTCTAAGGAACACAGTGAGCCCCAGACCTGAAAAGCGTGCTAAGCCCTCAGACAGAGGACCTGCTCAACGCCCTTCCTGGCCTCTGTCACTCGCTCCTCACATGTGCTCAAGCCTCCCGGGTTCCTCCCTCAGCCTCCAGCTCTGCAGGGCATTTTAGGGTTAGAGACACACAGCTCCAAAATAGCCTCCATATAAATAGACATGGCTGTCACCAAGAGGACAGGTGGGCTTCTGCTCACAGCCAGCACTCAGCCGTGACTAATAAATTTCGTCCTTTTTATAGACATTGCTGAGCCCAGCTTTATTCACAAGTCTTTCCTCGAAACCGACACAATCTGTAACACTCTAGAAATTCTGATTCCTGAATGAAATCAGTTTGTGTTGCAGTTTGAACTCGGCTGATGTCTTAGTGTATTTTCCCTGATTTTGGTAGGAGAGGTTTATGTTCTGTGATTATAAATAATTTGTTATTTGGGTGTCGTGGCTTCAATGTGTCCCCCAAATTTTTGTGTGGGAAACATAACCCCTAAATTCGTACGTTGATGGTAGTTGGAAGTAGGCCCTTTAGGAAGTAATTAGGACTGGATAAACACATCAGGGTAGAGCCATCATGACGGGACTGGTGGTTTTATTAGATGAGGAGGTCCCTGAGAGGCTGAGGCAGGAAGATGGCAAGTTTGAGGCTAGCCTGGGCAACTTAGCAAGACCTTGTCTCAAACAGAAGAATGGGCCAGGGATGTAACTCAATGCAAAGGCCCTGAGTTCAATACTCAATATTGCAAAGAAGAAGAAGGAGAAAGAAGAGGAGGAGGAGGAGAAGGAGAAAGAGAAGAGAAAGGAGGAAGAGGAGAAACAGGAGTACCAGGGGAGGAGGAGGAGGGAGAGGGGAGCAGGAGTGGAGAGGGACCTGAGCTAATGCATCCTCACCCTGACTCCCATGATGCCCTCCGAGTTGGGGTGCAGCAGGAGGGGCCTCACCAGATGCCAAGCAGCTACACACACTGTGCTCTTGGACTGCCCAGCCTCCAGAATCAAGAGTCAAATAAACTTCTATTCTTTAGCATTAACCAGTCTTGGGTATTTTATTATAACAACAGAAGACAGACAAAGACTAGGTACTCAATGCAGTGGGCAATCAGCGCTACCCTTAAGTTATACCCAGCTTGGAGAAAGGTCCATCTGCCATCCCACCCACCTTCCTCCCAAGCTTCTTACAGGGATTGGAATCACGAAGCGAGCTCAGAATGGGAGCACAGAGGGGTTTGTAGATTTCGAGGCCCTCCTCTCACAGTGTGGAAATGAAGGGGCCTGGATTCTCCCTTGAGGCTTGAAGAACCCATCCAGGATAAACCTCTTATCTCAAGCTCCCGAATGTAAACGTATCTGAAGGATTCCTCTGACCATTCAAGGGCACAGGGTCTGGAGGCTGAGACATGGACATCTCTTGGGGTCCATTGTTCAGACCAACACAGGGGACCCACTGCTGCAGAAAAGAATCTGGGTAAAGGAGCAAACTTAGCATGGCAGGTGTGATGTAATGTGTAATGTTGTTATGTTTCCTGGGCCCAGCTTGGAACTATGGGAAACCTGACGAAACTGTGTACAACCCACGTGATTAACTATGGAGGCTTTGGACCAGAAATCTTATTTTTCTATGCTTTTGTCACCCAAGAATGATTCCCCTCTCAATACAGCCAGTGCCTCTGGATTTGTGTCTCAGCTCTGCTGCTCTGTAGCTGTGTGACCTGGGGAATTTCCTTAAACGCCTTACACGGAAACCTAAATGGTGACTGTACTTCCTTCTGGCAGACAGTTGTGAGTGAGCGTTACCGGACTTCAGGTATAGAAAGCCTTGTGAACACTGCTTGGAACATAGCTTATATGTAAGCTGCTGTTATTATTTACACAGCTTGCTTCTGGGGAAATTACTCTTCTCTCCCTTTGTGCTTTTCAGGTGAAACACTGCACTTTGACTTCTCTTCTTCCTTTCTTTTTTCTTTTTGTTTTTTTGAGACAGGGTCTCACTGAGTAGTTCAAGCTGGACTTGAACTCACTAGATAGCCCAGGTGGGCCTCAAACTCTCAGTGATCCTCCTGCTTCAGCCTCCCAAGTGCTTGCATCATGATGCCTGGCCCTATCTTGACTTCTGTTTGCAGCGTGACATCCTCCACTCAAGTCTTCTTGTGTCAGAGATGTGCTAGTTCAATCTCTCCAGAAACAGAACTTGGAGCCAGCAGTAGTGGTGCACACCTATAATCCCAGCACTTGGGAGGCTGAGACAGGAGGATTGCTGTGAGTTCGAGGCCGGCCTGGGCTACATAGTGAGACCCTATCTCAAAACAAACAAACAGAAAGAGAATTTCTTGGCCAGAGATGAACAGGTCTAGAATAACAATTCGTTTGTGCCTGGTTAATTTCTCCTAAGTTAATGAACGAAAACTAAGTAAATGAAAATTCTTCATTTTATAATTTTAAGCGATCGATATTACAAAAGAATCCCATAGTATATGAGTTCAGAATTGCACTGTGCAAGCCGTTCTGTTCTGGCCTAACCGGGATGGGGCTGGGCTGGGCTGCACGGGCTCCCGAGGCTGTGGCCTCCCACCACTTGGCCCCTCTCCTCTTTGTCCACGTGGGTTTATGCTGATCTTACACCGGCTTTATTCTTTCGCAGCCGTGCTGCTGGGATTTCACAGGGAGAAGGAATAAAATCTGTGTCCAAGCCACTGGACTTCAGCAAGCTCTCGGAAATCCCAGGCACTTTGCTGGGAGTGCAGGCCGCTGAGCTCTCACCAGGCCCAACCACAGCCACTGAGGCAAAAATCAACCCGCAAGTCTTCCTAACCAGTTTTGAGCACTCAGAAGTGTAATACACTTCCGGGAGAAATTTCTTGGTCCTGAAAGAAAGAAAAAATCCCATTCTGGGAATGAATCCCTGTGCTTTCTTCCACCGAAAGAGTGGTCCCCGCCCGCCTGGACCGTGCTTGGGTCCCCAGAGCGGCTCTGTCCGAAGGACTCGTGTTCGGGGCTGCTGCTGTTCTGCTCCCCATTGTCTGTCTGTCTTCTCCGCGGTGTGGGAGGCTGTGGAGTCACAGCTGCAGTCATCAGCCGGGCCCAGTCCTCTGTCCTCTTAGCTGCTACCATGACGACGGAAGGAAAACAAGGGGAGCCACAATTCAGCCATCTGAAAACAGCTCGGGAACTGCCAGCTGCTGCCGACTTGTTTACTCCAGAATGGTGCATCTTGACATGGTGGGGTCAGGACGAGCTGCTCTCAGATAATTTTCCATAAATTTCCCCAGATGGAGCTCCCAAGTCTCCCGTCACTCCTCTCTGCTCCCAAACGACTCACATAATAAACCCTAGCATCCAAACTTTCTGGAAACTAAAGCTTGTATGACCTGGGGGGATGTGAGCTCCTTTCATAGCAAAAAGAAGACAGAATTATGAGTCTAAAATTAGGTATGAGATTGAATACTTACTTAGAATGGGAAAAGAAATTACACACATTATACAGTTTAAAAATCTGACCAACAAAAATCTAGGAAAGTAGTATCTTTGTCATTTGATGGCCTAACACACCCTTAATACTTATATCTCCTTTCTTTCTTTTTTTTTTTGGAGACAGGGTCCTGTGGTGTAATTCAGGCTGAGCTTGAACTCACTCTGTAGCCCAGGTTGACCTTGAATGCACAGTGATCCTCCTGCCTCAGCCTCCTGAATGCTGGGATTACAGGTGTGCACCACCACACCTGGTCTGTCTATCTTTTAGCTGTGTACGTTTTTTAAGCTATACACGTTTTTTAGCTATATACATTTTCATATGACAAATATTTTGTAATACCATTTTCTATAGAAAGATAATTCAGTCTTTTCTATAATATGACTGAGTTTTTAAAAATTGATACATTAGGGGGCCGGGGATTTAGCTCAGTGGAGCCATGCCTGTCTCAAAAGCACAAGATCCTGAGTTTGAGCCCCAGTATCAGAAAAAAAAATGGATACATTAGAAAATGTTATCAAGCAGCGTAAGAGCCTGTTTTTTACTTCCAGTCATGTCTTCTGATTGGTGAATTGAGACCATTAACATTGGTGGTTATAACTGATATGTATTGACTTATCATTGTCATGACTTTTTCTTTTAGTTGGATTCTCCCCCTTTCCATTTAATTTCTTGTTGTGCCAGATGGATTCTTTCTGCTGGGCTTCCTGGGGTTGTGACCCTTGTTGACTTTTCCTAGGATACTGTCTAAAATTTTTTGGAGTGCTGATTTGGTATCCATGAAGTTCCTAAGGTGCTCTTTGTCATGAAAGTATCTTATTTCTCCACCAATTTTGAAAGATAGTTTTGCAGGGTACATCAGTCTGGGTTGGAGGCTATTTTCCTTTAAGGCTTGGAATACTCCAAGCTCTTCTTGCCTTGAGGGTTTGCATTGAGAAGTCTGCTGTGATTCTGATGGGCTTTCCTTTGTATGTGATTTGTTTCTTTTCTCTAACTGCTTGTAGAACTTTGTTCTTCTGTTGGGTTTCTGGAATCTTAACAATTATATGCCTATGTGTAGATTTTTTTTTGATCAAGGCTAGCTGGAGTCCTATATGCCTCACTTATCTGTATGTCAAGTTCTCTTCCCCTGCTTGGGAAGTTTTCTGCCATTACTTCTGTGAATAGTTTTTTTTATGTCATCTGCACTCTCTCCTGTTTCTTCACTGACTCCGATCAGTCTTATGTTATTCTTCTTTGTGTCGTCTAGCAGCTGCTGGATTGATTTCTCATGATCCCTTACAATTTTAAAGCAATTTTTCTTTTGCTGGCCACTAATTGCAATCTTATCTTCTATATCTGGAATTCTCTTATTGCTCATTCTCACATTGGCTCATTCTGCTGTCTAGACTTTCAGTGGAGTTTTTCATCTCCTGGAAATCTGTTTGCATCTGTTTTATGGATTCCATTTGTTTCCTATATTGGGATTCCATCATATTCCTCAGCTCCTCTCTAGATTTGTTAATCATGTCTTACACTATGGGCACAATCTCTGCTGTTATCTGAGAAATTATTTCTGATTTCACTTTTTCCAGATCGTCTTTCATTGCCAGTTCAGGGAGTCCAGGTGGTTGAGTATCAGAGTGTTCCATCTCGTTTCCCTTTGGGGTTGCTGTAGGTGATCTGGAAGTCTGATTTTGAGGCTTGTTTACATGTCTTCTCATTTTGATGTGGGGGGTTGCTGCTAGCATCTGCACAGCTCACCTCCTCTGTGGTGGGAGTGGTAGTATGTCGACCCAGAAGCCTCCTCCTCTATCCAGTCATCTCTTCCTTTTAAGGAATTACTTCTTTCAGTATAATTTGGAAAAGAGAAAACCCAAACACTCCTTATCAGCTTTTAATTTGCTTCTCAGTGTCAGAATAATTCCCATTCATCTTATTGCTTTTTTATGACCTTCTCTGCCCAGCCCCAGCTCCATTCATGCCATGAAGGATGTGGATACTCTTGTCCATGAATCCAGGCTTTACACACAACTTCTGGCAAACAGCCATGCCTCAGTCACCTCTTGGGTCTGAGGTGGCCTCATGCAGCAGAGCCTAGGCTTGGAGGAGGAAACACTGGGTCCTAGGTACTCAGAGTTGGGCAGGAATGAGGGAGAGTGTGCATCTAGGTACCCCACCAGCTTCTCATCCCAAATGATGAGGTGCACCAGAGAGTGAGAATGCAGCCCCCTAAGTGTAGGCCATGGCAGACCCAGCACCCAACTCAGTCTTCCTGTAATCTGACCCCACCACCAAGTAGCATTCATCCACTGCACTTCCACCCAACATGAGAGGCTTCATGATGCTCCTTTTACCAAAATTCGAGGCTGCACTGGAAACATTCCTAGAGCCTTCCCAGGACCTCAGAAGGGGTTCAAAGCCTAAGCACCTTGGTTTGTTTCAAAGTCAGGCTGGCTCTGCCAGAAATGGCAATCACCTGAGATCTGGAGTACTGAATGGGCACCAGTCTCACAGCTGAACTGCAGACTTAACCTTTTGCCCTCATTCAGAGACAAGGTTTTCAGGAACTCCCTGGGTGGATCCTAGGCCTGCATTCTCAGAGCCATTTCCCCTCTTCCTTACTCTGTTCCATCTCTCAAGAAGCCACCACTGACCAGCAGGATATGTGAGGACCAGGGAGAAGCAGGGTATTTCTCCTGCCCCTCTCTGCATGAGGCCTTGTCACTGTGGCTCTAGCTGTCCCCGGACAGACCTCTGTGTGCCATGGTTCCAGCCCGAGTGACCCTGGTCCTGGATTCCAGTAACCACCACCTCCTCCTTTGTCCTTCCAGCTCAGTGGCTCTTGATGTGGGTCATGTCTGCCTCCCCTCCCCTCCCTCAGCACACACATACAAGGTGTGGCTGGAAAATACAGTGAATGTTACATTTTAAAAAATTTATTACAGTAAAAGATACATTGCCATGAATCCCCCTCAAAATACTCCCTCTTGCTTCAAATACACTTATTCCATCATTCTTGCCACCTTCTGAAGCAGTTCTGGAAGTGCTCTTTCATGAGTGTCTTTAGTTGTGTTCTCCAGGCTGCCTGGATGTCTTGAGCGGATTTAAAAGGTTTACCTTTCATGGTCATTTTGACTTTGGGGAAGAAATCACACAGTGCCAGACCCTGTGAATAAGGTGGATGAAGACACACTATAATGTTTCTATGAGCCTGCCTTCTGATGGATGGCACTCAGCAGCACTGTAGTTTTTTAAAATCACACTTGTAGGGCCAGGAATGTAGCTCAGTGGTTCCACTGCCTGCCTTGCAAGCACAAGGACCCGAGTTCAATCCCTGGTACCAAAAAAAAAAAAAAAAATCACACCTTGTAGGGCCGGGGATTTAGCTCAGTGGTGCCGCCACCTGCCTCGCACATGCAAGGTCCCAAGTTCAATCTGGTACAAAACAAAAAAAGAACTCACACCTTGTAGAAATACTCATGGAAGAGGACTTTTCAGAACAGCTTTAGTAAATGGCAAGAATGATGCGATAGGTGTGTTCAAAGTGAGCAGGATCATTTTGAGGGGCATCAAAGACAATGTATCTTTTACTGTAATAATTTTATTTTTTTGGTCCCAGGAATCGAACTCTGGACCTTGTGCTTGCAAGCAGGCAGCAGCACCACTGAGCTAAATCCCTGGCCCTACTGTAATAAATTTTAAAAAATTAAACAATTGCCACGTATTTTGATTACTCCTTGTACAATTCAAAGGTTACTTAGCAATATCTGAAGATAATTTTGGTTGCTGTAACTGAAGTAAAAGGATGCTATTGCAGAAGTAGATAAAATCCAGGGATAAAGGGTATATGCAGGACAATTCCCCACGGACAATTCCCCATGGCAAGGAATGATCCAACCCAAAATCTCAAAGTGTCCAGGCACGGTAGCGCACAACTGTAATTCCAGCACTCTGGGAAGCTGAAGCAGCAGGATCTTCAATTGTAAATCTGGATGTGCCTACTTTGGTTACTTTGGATACTTAGCTCTTCTATTTCCCTGAATTAATTTCCATTTGTTTAACACCTAAAAATGTTTACCTTCACTAGAACATTATCCAACATAGACATGATACTCTGTAAATATATTTAAGTTTTTATATTTAATTAGGAATAAAAATAAGCATGCAAAGTGGATACTGTTTTCCTGATTGAACTAATGGCTTCCCAGAGTGTCAGCTTCATTTCTCTGCCAGACCAGCCCAGGATAATTTCTCTGCTCGCAATTGCCCTCCATCCTGTTGGTTTCAGAGTAGAACTTAACAGCTTTCACAAAGTGCTTTTTAATTCATAGACTATGTTGTTTTACAAGGCCCATCCAAGTTATAAACTGGATAAAAGCAAGTGCATAACTTTCTCTTGCTAAATGAAAATTCAGCATTCAATATAATCCAATTCTCATTCTTCAGAAATGCATTAGTATTAAGAAAATGTATTTGGTAATTTAATAGCACTATCAATATAAAATGTAGATTAATTTAAACCTAATTAAAGGGAGATCTTTGGTATTCTTCTTAACTCTGTTAGGCTAAATTGCATAGAGTGCTATTCATGTTTTCCTGGATTTTTAAAAAGCATTCTTCTTCATAGAAATAGTTCAGTAAAAATTTTGGAGGACTAAAAGGAAAGCGCAAAGAAAATACATTTTGGTTTCTTCCACATTGTCAGGTATATTAGCTTGCTAGAGCTGCCAAAACACATGATGAATGGTTTAAAACCACAGAAATGACCTACGGACTCCCGCAAAGCCACGCCCCTCAGAGTTCCCCACCGCCCAACTGCACCGAGCTGTGACCAAGGCTTTGCCACTGTGGCCATGGGGGACAGTTCTGTTTGAAGGAGTCATCTTCAGAGTTTATTCAATAAATACTGACTCTGCCTGTCCTGTGGGTTAGGTATTATGCTGGGCATTAAAGATGAACAAAGTACAGTCTCAGCTGCTAATAGGCTCATGGTCTGATGGGTGAAATGAATAGGAAAATGAGGAGGAGGTTTGCGAGATTGGAGGAAAAGGCTGTTTAGATTTAGATCCAAAATGTCCCTTGTGTGTGGAAGGTGATTGGATCAGGAAGCGCTGTGCTCATCCGTGGATTCATCTGTTGAGTTCAGTACTGGATGTCAGGGCCGGGTTGGAGATGGCTCATGGAGGGTGTGACCTGGAAAAGTGTGTTCTTATCCCTGACTCTTGCCTTCCTCTCTGCTTCTTCACTTGATCTTAGCCAAAAGGCCAAGAAGCGATTCCTCTCTGCTTCTTGGCTGCTATGGGCTGACCGCTTTTTTTCTCTGCCACCCTTTTTCTGCCTTGGAGCCAGCTGACCCTATATTGAAACTGTGAGCCAAGATCAGCCTCTCCTGAAGTTGTGGGTCTTGGGGATTGTGTCTCAGTGGCAAGAAAGCTAACTAAGACAAAGGCACAAATAACAGGATGTGGAGGTGGAATTGGGAGATTTCACCTAGGGAGCGTCTTGTCACTTTTTCGTTGCTGAGACACAATACCCGTTGCCCACAACTTAAAGGAGGAGAGTTTTATTTAAAACTAAATTTAAAGGAGGAGAGTTTTATTTTGGCTCACAGTTCCAGAAGTTTCAGTCCATGGTCAGCAGGCTTAAACACAGAAGACTGGTGGACAGGCCTGGCGGAGGAAAGCTGCTCACCACGTGGTGGCCAGGAAGTTGAGAGAGAGTGAGGAGCAGGGGAGGGAGATAACTCTCCCAGGTCACATCCCCAGAGATGGCCTCTTCCACCCAGACTCGCATTCTGACAGCAAGGCAGCTCTAGTCCCCACGGCCCAATCACCTTCCAAAAACCCTGCCTGTGAGTGCATGAGGTCTTTGGGGGACGCTCTTGACTTGGGCTGTAATGGGTCAGGGTGCCATCTACTGGGGCAGGAGGGCACACCCAGTCCAGACGTGTGACGGGGGAGTGCCATACAGAAGAGGAGCCTAGGCACTGCTTGTGGGGAGCCCCGGCAGCAGCACAAAGCAGACCACGATGCCCCAGTGAGGAGCTGGTGAGGAGCCCTGAGGGTTTTGATTGAGGAAGTGACATTGCCAGATCTGTCTTCAAAAGAGCACTCTGAGAGCACTGCTGTAGAGACAGACGTTTCTCCCCTAAATTTAAAGGTCAGTTCCTTGTCCTCATTTTACCAGTCTCTCGGCAGATTTCTTCAGAGCTGGCTCCTTCCTTCTTTTTGAAATATTGTCCTCTCTTGGTCTCAATCATTCCAACCATCCTGGTTTCCTCCCTAGTTCACAGCTTCTTTTCCTTGGCTGATTTTTTTCTACAAATCTCCAGGCTCACGCAAGACGCCGTATGGCTGGGACGTTCCCCCACTCTGAGCCCACTTTGAGTTCACGTCCCACTTCCGGGCCCTGCCCTGAGGCCCACAGTGGCCCATCCAGCCTTACCCACCTGAGAGTCCCCAAGAGCACCTTTAATCTGTTTCTTCCCAAGGGCTCCTACCTCAACAAATGGCTCCATCTTTACCCAGGTAACTGGCAAACCCGAGTCAGGATTTTTCTTTAATTCTTCACTTTCCCTCTCCTCCCCATACAACTCCATCTCTGTGTCCTCCAGGTGCTGCAACCAAAATGGATCTTTAATCCATCCACCTGTCTCCATCTCCACTACCACCATCCTGGATTGGGCCCCAGTTGTCTTTTACCCAGACAATTGCAATTGTCTGCTCACCGTGGCCTTGTCTAACCTATTCTCTACCCAGTAACCTTAATTAGCTTATTAGAATTTTAGCCAGAAATACCATTCAACATGGATCCAAAGTTCTTACTATCCCTTGGAAGGTTTTCTATGATGCTTCCTACATACCTCTTTAATCTCACTGTTCTGACCACGAGCCTCCCTCTGTTCCTTGAACAGATCCTTTATTTTCCTGCCTCAGGGCCTTTGCACCTGTCATTTCCTCTGCCAATACTCTTTGCATAGCAATCTCTTTCTCATCCTTCAGGATTCAGTTCGCACCTTCCCAAGGATGTCTTCTCAGTCTATCCTACCTAAAGGAGGCCTCCACCTTTATTACTCTGTACTTTGTCACCTTATTTAATTCTATCAGAGCACTTATCAGAAAAATGAAAGTATACTTGCTTATTTTTTGTTTATATTTATTTTTTCTTCTTGTCTCCAAACACCACTCGCTCCTCCCAGCCCATAAGGTAGGAGGTTTTGTGCAACATTTGCCGTGCAACGTCATACTTCACAGATTTCTTAATACCCACTCTCCATCCAGCTCCTTCACCGTCTCCCCTACAATCCTATGTGAGCAGAATTACTGTCCCATCCTATCAGTGAGGACTGTTTTAGAGAGGGTCAGATGACTCGCCCAAGCCTTCCTAGACACTAACAGTGATGGAGGCAGAAAGGTCGCCCAGTGTGGGCTGATTTGAGCCCACACCTGCCTGGTTCCTAGGGTCTCTCTTTCTACCATGCTGGAAGTCTCAAGCCCTGGTCACTTAAGGAGCCAGAAGGAGCATGGAGAAAACATAACTTTACAATGTTATTTCATTTCTTCTTTTATTTGTCCAAATTTAAACATTCACCCTCTGACACTGTGCTGGGCAAACACTCATTGGCCGCTATGCTTTCATTTGGGGAATTACTCTCTCCCAGGCCATAAGAATCCTATTTTGCCATATGGCGCCAGGAACATTAATGCTGCCCCTTCCCTTTGCCACTCTAAAAGTGCATGTGTGATCTGGGCCAACCAATCAGGTGATTTCTTCCCTAGGTCTCCATGTGAGGCGCAAGAACCAGCCTGTAATCTGATCAACCCTGGAATTTTTGTTGGTGACCTCAGGATGAGAATTGTGTGGGGAGGTTGTTATTCATGGGTACCCAGTGGACAGGAGCAGAAGCAGCCATCTTGGTCTCACAGAGAGAAACTTCTGGAAAAGTAAACATGACAACATCAAAGGAACTGGGGATGTGTGGAGAGAGAGACAGAAGCAGAGGCCTAACCCCACCATTTGCAGATTCGAACTTGGCCATTTATTTATTAAACACCTACCTCCTCCCTAACCCGGCTCCACAGGGTGAAAATTCCTTCTGCTTTCGCTCACCTCTGGCTCCCCAGTGCCACAGCAGTGGTTGTCACATTGCTCACACGACTGAGCTGACAGCAGAGGGGTAATATCCAAGAGAGACCATGTTTAGTTCTTGCTTATGGAGGCACTGCCAGGGTATACGGGACTTCATTAAAATGGGAGGAATCAGAGTTAATCTTAGAGTCTTATTCAACTTTATGATACATAATGAGTCCTTTATCAAAATTTTTAGGGACAATGGATATAGATTGAAACTAAGCAGGAATTTACATTCTGGCTCTATTCTTTTAAAAACGTGTGTGCTGTCTGAGGTGCCATAATTTAATTTGACTCTAATATGTCTTTGAGTATCCTGTCAGATTATAACAGGATTCATCACTCACTTGGAGGCTGAAAATGGAGGGTGATATGAGAGGTTAGCATCACTTAGCAAGGAGCATTTTCTCACAGGGACAGACATAAATCAGAGGAAGGGCGTCACCTATTCCTATTCAAAGCTGCAATTGTCCTCACTCAGAAGGGGCGGCTTCAGAGCACGCAGAAGATGTGAGGGCAGAAACTGTCCCAGCCCCTGCTAATCAACGCTTGCAGACCACGCAATGGCTCCTGATTGCTGGCTGCTTTCGTCTGGCTTCCAGGGGAGCAGCTGAAACCCTGGGATGGATGTGGGGAAGGGAGAAAGTCTGGGCTTTCTGGAGAATATTTCTGGAAAAATCACTGATCTTGCACTGGGTTTCAGTCTCCCTCTTGGTGGAATAAAAATGGTCTTTAAATTTTTTTTATTAGTACATGTTTGCAGTACATAATTTTTATGTGTCTTCTGTGGAGTTGGTACGTGTGCATAATACATCTGAATTCCTTTTTTATTGCTTAAAAAAAATTTTTTTTTTGGTACCGGGGATCAAACTCAGGACCTTGAGCTTGTGAGGCAGGCGTGGTGCTGCTGCGCTAGACCCTGGCCCTCTGAATTCCTCTTTCATCCCCTTCCCTCCCCCCTCACTCCATCTCTTGGACCTCTTTCCATTTTTTGCAAAAGCGCTGTCTGCCTACTTCCTATTATCTATCTTTTGTTTTACTCTTTATAAATTGAATTTCTCATATAAAAGAAACCATGTGATATTTAAGCTTGTGTTTCTGATTTATTTCACCTAACATTATTGTCTCAAGGTGCAACCATTTTCCTACCAATGACCTATTTATCTTTTTGATGGCAGAGTGGTAAATATGGAAGTGTGTAAATACCACATTTTCTCCATCCATTCATCTGCTGATGGACATATAGACTGCTTCAAGATTTAGCTATTCTGAATTGTGCTGCTATAAACATGGGTATACATGTGTCACTGTAATATGATGTCTTTAACTGTTTTGGGAAGACACCTAGAAGGAGAATATCTAGGTCAAATGGAATTTCTAGTTTCACTTTATTTGAGGAATCTCTGTACTGATCTCCATGGTGGTTGTACTAGTTTACATTCCCACCAACAATATAGAAGGGTTCCTTTCCTCACCCCCAGCCTTACCAGCATTTGTTACTATTTAATTTCTTGATGGTGGCCATTCTTTTTGGGGTAAAATGGAATCTTGGTATTGTTTTGATTTGCATTTCTCTAATGGCCAGTGATGTTGGGCATTTCTTCATGTATTTACTGGCCATTTGTACTTCTTCTGTGAAGGGTCTACTCATTTCAGCTGCCCTCTGTTTTGACTGGGTCTTTTATTTTGAGGGACTTGATTTTTTTTTTTTTAGTTCTTTATATATTCTAGATATTAGTCCTCTTGTCTGAGAAATAGCTGGCAAAATTTTTTTATTTTTACTCTGTTGGTTGTTTCTTTTACTGTGCAGGATCTTTTTAATTTGATGTGACCCCTTTTGTTGATTCTTGATGTTATTTCTTATGCAACTGGGGTTCTGTTGGGAAAGTCCTTGCCTATGCCTATGACTTCAGGAGCTTTGCCTATTTTATCATCCAGCAGGTTAAATGTTTCTATTTTGACATTTAGTTCTTTGATCCATTTTGATTTTAGTTTAGTACATGGTGAGAGATATGGTTCTAACTTCAATCTTCTGCATGTGGATAGCCAGTTTTCCCAGCACCATTTACTAAGGAGGCTCTCTTTCCTCCAGTATGTTTTTGGTTCCTTTGTCAAGGATCAAATACAGCAGTTAAATGTGCTTAAGGTTGTTTCTGCATGCTCTATTCTGTTCCATTGATCCTCGTGTCTGTTTTTTGCACTGGTGCCATGCTGTTCTTATCACTGTAGCTTTGTAATATAACTTCAAGTCTGGGATTGTGGTGCCACAGCAGTGAGAGACTTCAGGGCACTGTGAAGGCCACTGTTTTAGGCAGAGGTGGGGACACCTGCTGTGAGGGACCTACTGCTGCAAATTGGTGAGACAGCTCAGTTTCACGGGTGATGTTAAAATTCAGAAGGAATTCAGGTCTTACCCTTTGTGCTCTCTGAGCTTCCTTTCCTGGCTCCCCTTTGTTATTTCTGGACCTTCTCTCCTGCCCTTCAGCCCTCTTGTGCCCTACTCTGGATAATCTTTTGGCTCTGTCCCCTGGCTTCTTCCTATCCCACCATGCCCTGGTTTTATTTTATAAAATATACTCATCTGGACCTCTTTCTTTTCACCTTGGGCAGTCACTAGCTTGCTTGTCCCTTTAACAAGCTAATCCATGACAAAGTAGTAATGGCAAAAATTACTATAGGCAATGTTCAATATTCCCAGACATCAATAAAACCTATTCAGACACTGCCCTGACTCCTTTAGTAGCTCCTGGCATGAACCTTCCATCTTTTTTCAGCAGGGGATTCTTGGAAACCAGAGATGATTAAAAGAAATGTCTCTGTTCCCACCCTGTGGAAATGTTCACTTCAGAATCGCCTTGCTGTGACTCTTCAGTCTCCCATGGTGTCTGGGGTTTATGGCATGTGGTGTGCTACAGTGCCCGCTTCCTTGTGTCTAGGGTTTTCTTATAATGATGAGCATGAGCCAGGCTCTGCCTACAGTGGCCGGGGATTCATTGTCATCTTTCAGCCCACTTGGGATCTGCAGACACCAGCTCCGTGACCTGAGGATGGCTGTTCCTGTGGAGATCCATAGATCTCGAGGCTATGACTCATTCTCTCTCTGTTCTCTTAGGGATGCACTGGTAGAAGCATCTATACATTTTCTGCTTTGCTTTTTTTTCCCCCTCTTTGAGACAGGGTGTCACTGTGCGATTCAGACTGGCCTTGATCTCACTATGTAGCCCAGGCTAGGGCTGGGAATTTAGCTCAGTGGTTTCACTGCCTGCCTCACAAGCGCAAGGTCCCGAGTTCAATCCCCAGTACCAAAAAGAAAAAAAAAAAGATATACAATGTAGCCCAGGCTGGCCTCAAACTCATGGCAATTCTCCTGCCTCAGCCTCCTGTGTACTGGAATCACAGGTGTGCACCACCAGGCCTGGCTGGTTTTTTGTTTGTTTTGTTTTGAGATGAGGTCTCACCATGTTGCTCAGGCTGGCCTTGAACTTGTGATCCTCCTGCCTTAGCCTCACAAGTAGCTGGGATCACAGTCATATAACCGTTGCACTTGGCTAGTACATTTAAGAAAGTTTTTTGGTGGGCCGGGGATTTAGCTCAGCTGTTCTGCCACCGCCCTCACAAGCACAAGATCCTGAATTCAATCCTCAGTACAAAAAAAATATTTTTTGGGGGGTAAAATATACATATTTGCCATCTTAGCCATTCTTAGGTACATAGTTTAGCAGCATTAATTATGCTTGTAGTGGTGTGTAACCAATCACCACTATTCATTCCCAAAATGCTCTCATCATCCCAAATAAAACCCTGTGCCCATTAAACAATAACTCCCATCCTCCCTGCCCCAAACTCTGATAACCTCTATGCTATGTCTGTCTAAATCCGCCTGTTCTAGGTACCTCATATAAATGAATACCATCTGCCCCGCATCTGGCTTATTTCACTTAGCATCAAGGTTTGTTACAGCCATATCGGAATTCCCTTCCTACTTAAGGCGGAATAAGATTCCATCTTATGGACACACCACACGCTGTTTGTCCATTCATCTGCTGATAGACACTTGGGTTGTTTCCCCTGCTGGTTATTGTAAATAATGCTGCCGTGAGTATTGGGTCCCTGCAAGCATCGTTTGAGCCACTGCTTTCAATTTTGGGTATATATCTAGGAGTGGAACTGCTAGATCGTATAGTCATTTTATATTTAACTTTTCTGAGCCACAAAACTGTTTCCCATAGCTGCTATAGTATTTTACATTCCTACCAGCCACGCACAAGGGTTACAACTCTGGTTTGTTTGTTTAGACTTTTAATAGAATGACAGCCATCTCTCACTGTGCAGAAATCATGCCATATTGAGAGTCTCTGTTGATATATCCTTTACCTATTAATTTGTTCAACAAATACACGGCAAGTACCTACAGCATTCTGTGGGAGGGGGGATTGAGTCCACAGCCTCTACAGTGGTAGAGCACATGCTGAGGATGCACACGGCTGTTGGCAGGGTAACTGCTCTGGAAGGCCTGGGGTTTCTGTAGTGAGAGATCTGAGTGCCATTTACCAGCAGGCTTAGCTAAACATTGCTAAATTAGGCCAGACTAAACTGTTGTAGCGAGACCCCGTGCTTTAGTGGTATAAGGAAGAATGAAACTGTCTTAGTTGGTGGCTCTGCTCCAAGTCATTTCTGTCTAGTAGCTCAGACCCTATCTTAGGACCTGCTGGCATCTGGAGTGTCAAACCTGAGTCACCACACCCAATTTCCAGCTGTTGGAGAGGAAAGGACATGATTTGTACCAGCCCAGAAGTGGCCCGAAGCACTTCTACTCATTCAAGGGCTAGAATTTGCTCACACGACCACAGAGCCTGGAAAAGGAGAAAGAAATGCCATTGGTAGCAGAGTAGCTAAGGCAGAACGCTCCATGAGTGTTGAGGATCCCCCGGCGACTCCAGAGCCCAGGTTCTGGAGCTCCGGCTCTCCAAGGATGGTGGGCCTGGCTGGACATCCTGCCTGACTCCTCACCCAGCTGACCCGATTTCTTCCTAACACTTCCTCTGTCACTCACTGTGACTCCCTTTCTTCTTTCTAAATCTTGATTTGCTCTATTTATAATATGGATGATTAATTCCTAGTAGGACACCTGACTCTTGAACCCTGAATAATGGTACCAACAAGAGGTAGTTACCATTATTATTCCCATATTATGGATAAAGAAACTGAAATATACAGCAGTTAAGTAACTCGCCCAAGGTGACAGCTAGCCATTAATAGCCCTCGACATGGTATCAGTGGTGGCAAACCTATGGCACATGTGCCACAGTGGGCTGCTTGTTATCATTTAAAGCTCTAAAAGATTCAACATCACTGGAGTATATCCTAGGCTGGATGGAGATTTTTTTTCAAAATTTGGCGAAGGGTTAAGCTGTGAAAATGTTGCTGTTACCAAAGCAGCCACCTTGATTTGTCAAGAAATTCTTGCTTTCACATTTGCAGAAATATTCTTTCCTAAGTGTTATTATCTTTTTTTTTTTTTTGGTACTGGGGATCGAACTCGGATCCTTGCACTTGCGAGGCAGGCAACAGAACCACTGAGTTAAATCCCCGGCCCTGTTGTTATCTTTTAATTTTATCTGAGCAGTGTTGGTTTTTCTTTTCCTCTGGTGGCTTAAAGTTTTATATTTTTACACAATAAAACCCTATGATCTCTTCCATATTGATTTCCCTCCCTTTCAGGCTATAAAAAAAGAATCATCCTCTTTTGAGAATGATCATAAAATACTCAATTCGATTTATTTTTCTCCACTCTCTCAAAGTTTGGGTTTTAAATATTATTAAGACTTGTATAACTCTAATTGTTTGTCTGTGGCTGTGGGAAAAATGGATTTCCATTGTATTTGTCTTTGAATCTGCAGGGGAAAGTATTTATTTCACAGACTTAATGGAGGAAGCTAATACGATGACTGGCCATGAAGAAACTCTGTTCTGTATTTATGGTGGCAGGAGGCTTGAAGTCAGGCTAGTGGGGCTGCAGGTGGGGGGGGCAGTATACAGGGAGGCGGGAGCTCAGCTCACAGCTATGGCTGGTGCAGTCCATGTGCTTTTATCTGAGGATGCACCCATCCCCCAGGGGTGGTGAGTTTTGCCTGCTGAACCTTCACAACTTCCTCCTCCTCCAGAGAATGGCCTCAGCCAGTCAGAAATTTCCATACTCCGCCTTGTAACCAGCAGCCAGTGACTGATTACAATTCTGAGATGTGATTTCTGCTGTGGGATGGGGCTGGCACTTGTCTGTAGTGAGAGACCCCACCCTAGCTGAGTCCCTTCTGCCCTCTTTGCTCCTTCCCTCTCTCCTGGTGTGTTCCTCCAGTAAATCACACACTTGCGGTCCCTGTCTCGGGCTTGGCTTCTAGGAGTAAATCTAATCTCTGACAACCAACATTCTAGCACATGTAACAAATATATTTTATAATCTTTGTAGATGTCATAAACTCAGGGTTAAAGATTGCGTTTCAAAGTGCAATTGATTGTTAATTATTTTGGAGAGGTTCTTTTTTAAAACTTTAAATGTTAAAAATTAGGATTGTAAGATATAATAACATCTAAACTTGAGACCTTTGACTGACCCATCTGGATAATATTTATTATTCTTTGTTTTTCTTTTTTATTTCTTTTTTTTTTTTTTTTTAGATACAGAGTTTTGCTTTGTAGTCCAGGCTGGCCTTGACCTCACTGTGTAGCCCAGGTTGGCCTCAAACTCACAGTGATCCTCCTGCTTCAGCCTCCTAAGTGCTGGGATTATAGGCATGTACCATCACACCTGGCTATTCTTTGTTTTTTTCTGAGGTTTCTGGGGTTGTAAATATGCTCTAATCCCTTTTTCTCATGTTACTGAGAAGAGAAATACAACTCCATGATTTTAA
Source organism: Heterocephalus glaber (assembly GCF_053883595.1). Taxonomy (NCBI): domain Eukaryota; kingdom Metazoa; phylum Chordata; class Mammalia; order Rodentia; family Bathyergidae; genus Heterocephalus; species Heterocephalus glaber. Next base: position 13,479,786 of record NW_028258357.1, on the reverse strand, counting down.
ATTTTCCACATACTCTTGTCAAAGGGGTAATCCTCTCACACGCCTTCCCGTTAACACACCAGCTGGCATGTCTCTTTTAGTTTCAGTCAAAGCTGAATCAAAATAATTCCACAATGGCATGATGTGAATGTATTATGTTCTCCAAACTATACCCAGCACCAGCTATGGGATTATGTCTCCCTTCTTCCATGGTTGTTATTTTCCAAAGACCATACTACATGGACACTGCCACATCATTTTCCTTCCCAAGCCTAGCCACAGAAAGTGGGTCACTCTCTCCTTCATGTGTGGAGGAAGCCAATATTGTGACTTGCTTAAGTTGGGGACCAGGTTGCGTGCTCAGAATCCCTGGTGCCCAATAGTGTTCCCGGCCCGCAGAGCAGCTCAGCATCCCGGGCTTGCACACGCGTGGACTCAGCCGCTGGCATTTGTCATCGATCTGCTGAGCTGTGACCCTTTCCTCAGGCCCTCGGAAGTCTGTCGTGCTCTGCTGGCTTATTAAGAGTGAACACAGTAAGCGGTGTGTTTGGAAAGTGAACTCCAACACTGCCGCGTCTCGCTGTGAGCTCCTCTCTTTGTTCAAACACAGCAGCTGGAAGGAGGCTCAGTAGTGATTTATTACTTGCTTTCTTGATTTAGTTTCTCTTCCCAAGCACTCAAGGGGGCTGTTTGGAGACCTCAAGCAGCACCCTGGGGTGCACAAAGAGGGTATTCGTGTGGGGAGGGGAGAGCTAGGGACTGAAGGGTTGGCTGAAGAAGAGAAAGGTGAGCAGGAAGAAGGCCGCTGGCATGGTTGGGTTCTGAACTGACCCCGTATTTTCTGAATACTATTACATTTCTCTCTGTCTAGGCTTCTTCTCCCTCCACAGAGAAGTCCTCATCCTCTATCCAAAAAAAAAAAAAAAAAAAAAAAAAGTTTATAGAAAAGGCGTCAACTTGGGGTTTGGAGTTAGTTTGATACGGCTTTGAGCTCACTGCTTCCTATCTATTAATCTTGGTGACATGCTATTGGATCTGATAGATAGTGTGGTATGTTGTTTGGTCTCTGCGTTAGGGTGGATCCAGTTAGGCAGCTTCTCCCCAAAAGCAGTTTGACTAAACTTGTAGTACCTCTGAGCTTCCCTAATTACTTGGCTGCCTTGGTTTATGATGCCAAGGACTAATGTTTTAGAGACAAAAATGGGACATCTGGTTGCCTTACCCCAACCACAAGAGACTACCAAAATCACCTGGCCTGTCGCCAGGCTTACAGAGTGGGTAGAGGTGATATAGGCGCTGTATTATTGCTATCTTCATGTTATAAATGGCACAGGAAAGCTAAGTAACTTGGCCAAGATCACACAACTAGAATGTGTAGTAAATGGTAAAAAAAAAAAAATTATAAGACTCTGTTATCTTTTTCTTATATTCAAGGTTATTTAGGCTGCTTTGGACCTAGGTGATAGTCTTAGAATGAAAAAACTAATATATTTTGCTGAATCATTTTGCAATGTTTTTTCCAAAAATGATTGCAGAATAAGTCTTCTATACACAAATTTCCCAACCTGATCAAAACAAGAATAATTTTTGGAAAATTACTCGAGAGTTTCATCGCTTTTCCCAAAGCCTCTCCAAGCCTCTGTTGTTCAGATACTTTTTTTTCCTGAAGTGTCTCTGTGCTCAGTTTAATTGTATTTACATTATAGCCTCACACAACTAGCAAAAGGCCTCTTGACAGGATGAGACTTACAAGCACACAGACTAGCATTAAGAGGAGAAATATTTGTTCACGTATTTGATGATATTTCCCTCTTAAATTGACCTCTGGTTGCCTATGCAGCTTGGCAACAGCAGGGACTTGGATAATGAAGGCTACCGAGGCCCCTCTGGCATCTCAGACACTGACCATCCTGCCTTCCTTAGATGACAGCCCCAGCCTTGCTGATCTGACGAGGGCATCTGAAGAAGTGTTGAGGCGGACAGACTCTGGGACAGCTGCCCTGATCTCTGCCTCCCGGGACTCCTGTGTTTGTGTGATTCTCTCCCTTGGCTGGTGCAGGTGGAACCGTGGTTTGCTTGTAGCCAACAGGTGATGTGATGTCTGTGACCGCATGTGCTTTAGTGTGCTGTAGAAGATTGTAATGTCAGGGGCTGGGGATTTAGCTCAGTGGTTCCAGTGCCCGCCGCGCAAGCACAAGGTCCTGAGTTTGATCCCTGGTACCAAAAAAAAAGAAGATTGTAATGTCCTTTGCGCTAGCAGATGCTGCTTGGCAGTTTCCATGAAGCCATTGCATGTCAAGCATTGCCCCGTGATAGGTCCACATGGCAGGGACTGAGTGCCATCCCCAACCAACAGCCTGCAAGAAATGAGGCCCTCAGGCCACCAGCCATGGGGGGCTGAGTTCTGCCAACAGTCTGTGAGCTGAGAAGCGGATCCTTCCCCAGGCCAACTTGGAGACGACACTGCAGCTCTGGCCCAGCTCATGACCATGGCCCAGATGTGACCCTGGAGTAGAGGACCCATCATGGGCCTGGACCGCTGGCCCACACGACGGTGGGACACTAAACATGTGTCATGCTTAGCTGTCATATTTGTAGTAATTTGTTACCTCACAGTAGGTAGCTAACAGAGTTATTATACTGTATGTGCCATTTATCCCACTGCACTGGCTCTGGGTAGACCATGGTGAACCAGGGAGAAGAGATCCTGCAGAATCAACATCAGTGACCAAGGAAATAGCTATCATGTGGGCTTTCAAGCCCACTGGGATTACTGCAGATGGTCCCACTGTGATGAGCCCCATGATCACGTGTTCCCCGTAAACTCCCACACAGCTACCAGAGAGGCACAGGTGGCATTTGGGATTAGTATTAGCTGGGAGATAGTCGTCATCGTCATCGTCGTCGTCATCATCATCATCATCATCATCATCATCCTCCTCCTCCTCATCATCATCACATCACATCATCCCCAAAAGTTCTAGAAGTCCCCTCCCAGGGCCTACTTTGCTGGCAAATGGTCCCACATGTCCTTGCTGAAGGGTAGGAGGAAACATCAGCACGCACCTGAGGCTCATTACAGGGTTGTTCTCCAGGGCATCTGCTCCCCCTTTTTTCAAGGGGCTCTAAGTTCAGAAAGTGATTCAGGTCTGGAAATTGGTTGAACACTGTACTTTTCACCATGGTGAGTAGTCAGTCCTCAGTTCCCTGGACTTAGGTTTTGTTACACACATTAAATCAGACTTCAGTGCCCATATATCTATTCCAGCCCCAGGGACCTTTGGATCTGTTAGGCGCCCTTAGGTATCCCTAAAAGACAAATCCTTCTGATAACTTTTCAGAAATCAGGAGGCACTTGCCTCTCAAAGTTAAAGCTACCACTACCACCCTGGCCTACAGATGTGGTGCTTCTCTCCCAACAGCATGTGCTTTTCTGGAGGAGGGGAAGTAGACCAGACATTATAAATTCTCTCTAATGTTTCTGTCTCCTTAAAGCTTTGAATTCCTTTTTCCACATTACCTCAAGGAAGTATCTGGAATCTGAGCTTCATAAGTACAGGCCAACACCGAGACTCGGTTTTAAATAGCCAAATAAGAAGTTTAATCTCTTTCAGTTGTTTATTCTAGCACCGAATCCACAATTTTGAATGAGGGAATCTATAAGATGAACTTGGTCCAATCTGAAATCACATTCTCTTCCCATCACTCTTTGAGAATTTTCTCATAATGTTGTTGATCTTCTGGGATGTATGCCTTTCCTGCCTAGATTTGATTTTGATTTCAGAGTTTGCTAGAATCTGACACTAGCTGCAGGTGTGGAGTCATGAGCAGAGGTAGGAGTTCATGAGGACGTCCATCCCCTGGCCAGGTGACCCTCAGGGAGCTCCTTCCAGGGTCTTTGAACAAGATAGGACCACACCTTGTCAGGAGGAGAGGAAGGGCTGTTTTTGTAGGCCCAGGGGGTTCTGTGAGTTCTGGGGTTTTAGACTTGGAGTTACCTGACACCTCCCAAATATGTCCAATCTGGTACTTACTGGAAGAACCGATTTTCCCAGTCAATGGTTGGAAAGGCTCGGTGGGGCTGTGAATTCAGTCCAGTTGTACTTCATCAATCTTTAGAATGCATCTCAACCTCTCATTTCAGCTTCATTAGGCCTGGGCCTCCATGAGATGAGTTTTTAGAGAAGTCACAGAAATGTCCTCATTCACTGACCATGCTTTGAAGTGAGAATTGAAATCCCTAACCCTGTCATTTTTTTCTCTAAACTTAAAAAAAGCCTTTTGTGCAGTTGGATGGAACAGCTCACTGCTCACCTCATAGCTTCTCATCCTCCCTCCTCAGCCCACCAGCACCTGGCTTTCAATAGGCACTTCATTCCAGGTCACTGTAGGTGATAATTTTGTGTTTTGTGGCCAGATGCCACTGACTGCTATGAACAGCATTCATGCTGTAATCCAAATGCAATTTCTTGTGTGTTTTCTACCTGCTCTTTGAGCTTCACTGGGGGTTGGGGAGGCATTGCGCTTCCTTCAGCCCTGGACAAAACTTCTGGCCACTTCTTGGCTTCTCTTTCTCCTGTGTTGATCTTCACCCCTACCTGCTAGCTGCATTCTCTTTCTCCACCCCGGTGAGGTCTGGCAGAGATTGAGGGACAGAGGAGAGCGTGTTACTGCATGATCTGGTGGCTCCATGCTGTGTGGGCCTTGCCCATGGGTGGAGCTCATGGCCCCCAGGCCTGGTAGAATGGTTCCAGATGCTTCTTTCTCTCAAGGTCCTTGCGCAGGAATCTTGGATCCCTGCAGCTCTTCTGACTCACCTCCATTCCAGGTCATCTCTTCAGCTCTTTCCTCAGCCTTCCGGTGTCCTGCTGTACAGGCTCTGCTCATGCCCTTCTAGGAGGACCTGCTGCACAGGACCCGAGGCTTTCTCCCACCTATTGCCCTGGCGTGATGCAGGAGGCCCCAGTGCACTGCCAAGTTCCATGCATCCCTGCGCAGCAGCCTGCTTGCCCCATGTCTCCAGAGCCTTCTGAACTCTGCATTTCCACAGCCTGGTTTCTCTCTCCTGTTCCTCAGCCAGACCCCAGGATTCTGTGTTTCCCAACATCAGGGGATGCAGCTCAAAGCTCCCCCAGGTGTCCACTGAGAACTTCCTCACTAGGATTAGGGTTGCGGGATAGCAGCCCTGCCCTGAGCCTAAGGGAAGAGGACCCTGGCAGAGTGCAACCTCTTTGGAGCAGTCCCCTCAGCCTCCTCCACTTCTCTCTCTGGCCCTTTCACTCCTCGGAGTCCACTGAGAGCCCAGAAGGTGTGGAGCAGTTCTCCTTCATTCCTTTTATGATGCACCTGTGTGCAGGATGTGGCAGGCAGGGGCTCATTCTCATGCTAGTCCTGGCATCTCCAAGACTGATGCAGAAATAGTGCTATCTGACTTTCTCCTCCTCCTTTTCTTCCTCCTCTTCCTCTTCTTTTAAAATTTTGTGACAGGGTATTGCTAAGTCACTAAGTTGCCTGGGCTTGAACTTGTGACCCTCTTGCCTCAGCCTTCCAGAGTGTTGGTGATATAGGGCATACGATATAGGGATGATATATAGACCTCTGAATAATACAAGGGAAATATTATAACTCCCAAGCTGCTAGATGTCCAATATGCTGAGTTTGTGTTCTCTAAAATCGAAGAATGAATTCTAGGAACAATGGAGGTTGAGTAGGAAGAATTTATTGCTTCTGTCTAAGAGAGACAGAAGGGGCCCCAGAAAGTGGGTTGCCCAGGGACCCTGCTTGTCAAAGGAGTTTTATAGAGCAAAGCCACAAGGTGAGGCAGGTACAAGGTGGGACAAAGCTATAGTCAACCAATAGGATTACAAGTATGGTCGCTTAGGTAATATTGATTAAATGGGGATTAAATGGGGAAACAAGTCATGTAGCAAGTGTACATGAGTGAGCAAGGATTTTCTGGGAAGGAATGGGCTAGGGAGGTTTTAGTCCCACACCTGAGGTGATTGACGCCTGTTTAGAATGTCAGTCGCTGCTGTTCATCCCTAGGGGAAGTATGTGTGTGTAGTCATTTCTCCTTGTCTTGTAGCTTGACCGTCAATGAATGCACCTCCAGCCACACTTGTAATATATTCTTATCTTTTGTACTGACTCTCTCCAGGGCCCAGCCCTGACTGACTGTTTATCATATTTTAACTAACTCAGGTGTCTTTAATATTAGCCCTCTGAAGAGCTATCCCTAAATTTGGCTAGGGAAGAAGGGGCATGGTTTCCATCTAGCTGCTTCAAGCTGAGAAGGGTCAGTATACGGGAAACTGCAGTCAGGGGCCTTCTCCAGAGACCTACTCTAATGAGCCTTGGCTAGAAGTCATGTTGCAGTTTAGCAGTTATGAACTCTCTTTGCAAGGTCGATCTAGTGGATCTTGATAAAAGGATTCCGGCACATTTGTCCTTAGTTCCATCTGCATGATCACTTGGAGTTTGGGAGCCTCTAGGCAATGATGAACAAATTCTCTAAGAAATTAAAGCATGGATAATCAAAGCATGAACACTAGAATGGAAAGACAGGTTGGGGAAAGAGCCACACCCACAAACTACTCTTAAGGGAATGGAATTGCAATTGTAACCAGTCATGTCTGACCTCAGTGAGACCCTCTAATCAACATGTAGCCCTCAACAAACAACAGGAGACCACTAAAGGGCCACACTGTCCTCAGTAGACAGAACAAATGGCCATAAAGAAAATTAGGACAGAACATACAATATCCCCAGCACTGAGAAGTCTGGTATTATCTGCATCCCTGCATACTGACGGTCCTGGGAACTTTGACCTCAAGCATTCCACCCCAGATTCCTTAGAATTATAACCCCATCCCGAAACTCTGTAAAAACTTAATTTCATCCCTGGCCAATCACTGAAATAATTCACGATCTCAGCCTGTCTACATCCAGACAGAAATAAATCCAGCCTTTTGCTCACAGAAAGCCTGTGTCAGGGTAGTCTCCTGTGTGCCATTTGTAGTACTCTGTGCTGATAGTAGTTGTCTGTAAGTCTGATATTTCTTGTCATAAGTCCCTATAGTTTCAGCTGTAAGAAGATGGAGAGTTTGGTGGTTTTGAAGGACAATTTTAGCTAAAGAATTTATTTATTTATTTATTTATTTATTTATTTATTATTTGGTACTGGGGATTGAATTTGGGACCTTGTGCTTTCAAGGCAGGCAGCAGAACCACTAAGCTAAATCCCCAGCCCTTAGCTAAAGAATTTAAAGACTCTTGTTGAATTTTTATAGATTCCACTAGTCTTTTTCTTAATGAACCATAACAGTGGTCAGCTACTGTTGGTAGCTGGAAACTGCCAGAAGGGGTTAGCAATTGGAGCTCCTTTTTATATTGTTTTTACATGTGTTTTTGTTATACTTTTTTACTGGGTGTGGCAGACTGCCCCATTGATTATGCTCAAAGCAGGCTGTAAATGGTACAGGCTGTAAAGAGTTAACTCCACAATTGACTTATTTTAAGAAGTGAGTTTGACCAAAGCATATAAGATAATACATAGCCAAGGTCAGAATGACTCCCACTCAAATTCCATCCCCAAAATTGAAACTTCTACTAAAAGGACAAGGTTAATTATTGATAACAACCTATATTTTGTCTGTTCCTAATTCAAGAATGGTTTGTCTCTTCTTTTACAAGCCTTGCTTGGATCAGTAATGTATCCATAGCAACTTCACATAGCCCCTTTACCTCAACTTAACTATGATTGTATCACCAATAAATATCAGCAGCTTTGGCTGGCCAGGATCTTTTTTTTTTTTTTGGTACCGGGGATCGAACTCGGGTCCTTGCGCTTGTGCAGTAGGCGGCGAAACCATGGCCAGGGTATTTTGCTGCTTGTTCAGCATTGACCATCCTGGCTCCCCATTTCTCTCTTTAATTCTGTCTTTGAGTTTTTCTTCTTGCCTTGAACCATAGTAGGAGATCCGAACCTGCCATGGGGGTCTCTGATAGCTGGGTGTTCAAAACCAAGTGAAAATGAGACCTGTGTTCATCAAAATTAACCTCTTGCTGTCTATCAAGGTCAGTTAAGTCTCCTCAGGCATTACTTTTGGAACCATGTATAGAATCTCTCAGCTCCTCTGTCAGTGTCAGCTGTCAGGATGGGTCACAGTCTTGCTTGGCCATGTTGCTTTTGGTAAAAGTATGGGAGGCTTTTCTCTCTTTGGTGACCCTCCTTAGGCACATTGTACATTTGTTGATTCCTGTCCTCTGGGGGTCCAGCAATCTCCCTGCACAGGAAGTTGGGTGACTCACCAAAGTTGTCGGATCTGGTAGAAAATGTTCCCTCATGTCCTGGGTCCTTGCTGAATTGGAGGGCAGGGCCAAAATACTGTCTGTTCTCTTAGCCCAGTTACCTCTTTAGTTTTGTCTCTAGACTTTAGTTGTTGAACGCCCAGAAAAGATCAGCTATATGAGTATTGCAGTGGGAGAAGTGAGCTTAACTCTTATAATTTAATTTGGATATCAAGCACTTTGAAATATAAAGTACAGGTAGAGGACTCTTTTTTTATCAATTATGATTGTTTTAGAAGTTGAACCCTTGTAAAATGATAACAGACAACAATTATAAAGTTTTATAGAGAAAACATATTTTAGCATGATAATCATGATATTATCTTTGAAACAAATTTAAATGTCTATCTTAGTATAGAATATCTTTTTAGTTAATTATCTCTATCTAGTACACAAAGAAGGTCTGACCTAATCTATTATCCTTTAATGATATATCATCAAAGAGGCATGTGACATTGTTTAGATTGCTCAGTGTCCGAGTATCTCTAACTTTAGTGACACATATCATATATAACATACACATCACATAAGCTTTTTAAAAAACTATGATTTGACTGTTGATCTCATGCTGGTTTGACATATACCTCTTATCACAAGTAGCTGGAGCACAACAGAAAGGCAGATATCTGAGTCTAAGAAAAAGGTTATCATCATAAACAATCCTAGTTTTACATCTTAGAAGACTTGTACACCCAGAAGGCATGAACACAGTTCACCATGAGACTAACAACAATGAATGTCACAGCTATATGGAAACCTTTCTCTCTTAATTTAGTTTTGTATTCAAGACATCTTTTTTTAAAAAAATTCTTTGATTGGTACATTTTAGGTATAAAATACATTTACATTTATCATTGGGTCCTTGTGCCTGTGCATGATGTATCTTGGTTCTTATTTCTTCCCCATTCCCTGTGCGCCCTTCACCCCCTCCACCCTTCAATATTTACATAGACTTTGTCCATTTTTTTTCTCATAATTTTTCCTTTCCCTTCTTTCCTTTCCCCTTCCCCTCCCACCACCCCTACACCTTTGGACCTTTTCCTATTTCAAATTATCAATTATTCATTTTAATCATTTTAATCCTTATTTACACTTTCAGTTTCTCACACTAGAGAAACTATTGGTATTTACACATGTGTGTCCTATTTATTTCACTTAAGAGTATGGCCTCAATATACATCCATTTAGCTATAAATGTCTCTAGTTTCTCATTCTTTATGGCTGAGTAGTACTCCTTTTTATTAAAAAACCACATCTTCTTTATCCAGTTTCCAGTTGATGAGCACTTGGGCTGTTTCCAAGCTTTAGCTATTACAAACTGAGCCACTATAAACATGGGTGCACATATGTTGCTGTGGTATGATTCTTTTAATTCTTTGGGGAAGATACCCAGCAGGGGAATAGCTGGGTCAAATGGGACCTCTAGCCCTAGTTGTTTGAGGTATCTCCATACTGATTTCCACAGTGGTTGCACCAGTCTACACTCCCACCAGCAGTGGAGAAGGGTTCCTTTCTCCCTACTCCCCTGCCAGCATTTGTTTTTGGTTGATTTCTTGATAGCAGCCATTCTTTCTGGGGTGAGGTGGAATCTCAGGGTTGTTTTCATCTGCATCTCTCAAATGACCAGTAACGTTGAACATTTTTTCATATATTTATTTGCTGCTTTTACTTCTTTGTCTGAGAAATGTCTGTTCATTTCAGATGCCCATTTTTGAATTGGGTCTTTGAATTTTGGGGGGTCTGATTTTTTTCAACTATTTATATATTTTAGATAGTAGTCCTTTGTCTGAGGTACTGCTGCTAAAAATTTTTTCCCACATTGTAGGTTGTCTCTTAGCTCTGTTGGTGGTTTCTCTTGCAGTGCAGAAGCTTTTAATTTTTTTATTTTTTGGTACCAGGGATCGAACTCGGGTCCTTGTTCTTGCCCAGCAGGCGGCAAAACTACTGAGCTAAATCCCCTGCCCAGAAGCTTTTTAATAAGATGAGATCCCAGTTGTTGATTCTTTGTGCTAGTTCCCGTGCTACTGAGGTTTTGTTCATAAAGACTTTTCCTATGCCAATGTCTTCAAGAGTTCTGCCTAACTTATCTTCCAACAAGTTTAGTGTTTCTGTCTTAATATTTAGATCTTTAATCCACTTTGATCTTAGTTTAGTGCATGGTGATAGGTATGGGTCTAGTTTTAATCTTTGGCAAGTTGAAATCCAGTTTTTCCAACACCATTTATTTAATAGGCTATATTTCCTCCATTGAGGGTGGTTGGCTCCTTTGTCAAAGATGATGTGGCTGAGTATGTCTGAAGTTGTTTCTGCATCTTCTAATCTATTCCACTGATTCTCATGTCTGCTTCTTTGCCAGAACCGTGCTGTTTTTATCACAGTAGCTTTGTAGTATAGTTTCAAGTGGGGATTGTGATACTCTCAGCCATGTCTCTGTTGCCTAGAATTTCTTTTGCTATTCTAGGTCTCTTATGGTTCCAAATGAATTTTTGGATTGTTTTCTCTAGTTCTGTGAAGTATATTGTTGGAATTTCAGTTGGAATTTCAGTTGGCATTACATTAAATCTATATAGTAGTTTTTGGAGTTTGGCCATTTTCACTATATTGGTTCTTCCTACCCAGGAACAAGGGATGTCTTTCCATTTTCTCATATCCTCCTCGATCTCCTTTTTCAGAGTGCTGTGGTTTTCAGTGTAGAGGTCTTTGCTTCCTTTGTTAGATTGACTCCTAGATATTTCATTTTTTTGGATGCTATTTTAAAAGGAATTGTTTCCTGAATTTCTCTCTCAGTGAGTCTGCTATTTGTGTATAAGAAGGCTATTGTTTTTTAAGTGTTGACCTTATTATATCCAGCTACTCTACTGAATCTGTCAATTAGATCTAGAAGTCTTTTGGCTGAGTTTTTTGGGTCTTCTATGTAAAGTATCATATCATCAGCAAATAATGACAGTTTAGCTTCTTCCTTTCCTATCTTTATTCCTTTTCTTTCTCTTTTCTAATTGCTATGGCTAATGTTTCCAGAACTATATTGAACAGGAGTGGTGGTAGTAGGTAAGCATCCTTGTCTTGTTCCTGATTTTAGCGTGAAAGTTTTCAGTTTTTGACCATTTAGTATGATGTTGGCTGTTGGTTTTTCATAAATAGCCTTAATCAGGTTGAGATAAAGACCTTCTATTCCAATTTTCTGTAGAGTTTTTATCATGCATGGGTTTTGGATTTTGTCAAATGCCTTTTCTGCATCTATTGAGATGATCATATGGTTTTGTCCTTGACTCTGTTAATATAGTGTATTACATTTATTGATTTACAAATGTTGAACCATCCTTGCATCCCTGGGATAAATCCAACTTGGTCAGGGTGTATGATCTTCTTGATGATCCTCTGTATTCTCTTTGCCAGAATCTTGTTGAGGATTTTTGCATCTATGTTCCTTAGGGAGATTGGCCTGTAGTTCTCTTTTTGGGTTGTGTCTTTCCCTGGTTTTGGAATCAAAGTGACACTTGCTTCCAGGAATGAATTTGGAAGCCTTGCTTCCCTTTCAATTTCCTTGATTAGTTTAAAGAGTAAAGGCAATAGTTCTTCTTTAAATGTCTTGTAGAATTCAGCAGTGAAGCCATCAGGACCTGGGCTTTTCTTTGTTGGTAAATTTTTTATTACATTTTCAATTTCATTCATTGTAATTGGGGTGTTTAGAATTTCTATATCTTCTTCATTTAACTTTGGCAATTCATATGTATCTAGGAATCTGTCCATTTCTTCTGTGTTTACCATTCTATTAAAGTACAGGTTCTCTAAGTAGGTCTTGATGATCCTCTGGATTTCTGCTGGGTCTGTTGTGACTTCACCTTTTTCATTCTAATTGCATGGATTTGAGCCTTTTCTTTCCTTTTTTTGATAAGCCTGGCTAAAGGTTTATTGATTTTATTTATTCTTTCAAAAACCAACTCTTTGATACATTAACTTTTTGTATCATTATCTTAGTCTCCATTGCATTGATTTCTGCTCTCATCTTTATAATTTCCTCTCTTGCAAGAGCTTTGGGTTTGTTGTGCTCTTCTTTTTCTAGGAGCTTGAGGTTCTGCATTAGGTTATTTATCTGCATTCTCTCTGTTTTCCTAATATGGGCATTCACTGCTATGAATTTCCTGCGTAGAACTGCTTTCATTGTGTCCCATAGATTCCTGTATGTTGTACTGACATTATTATTTACTTGTAGAAGCTGTCTAATTTCTTCTTTAATTTCCTCTGTGACCCACTGGTTGTTCAGGAGGGTGTTATTCAATTTCCATATGTTTGTGGGGGTTCTGAGTTTCTTATGTTATTGATCTCCAATTGTATTGCACTATGGTCTGATAATATACAGGGGGTAACTTCAATTCTTTTCCATTTACTTAGACATGTCCTATGAGATAGCATGTGGACTATTTTGGAGAATGACTCATGCACAGTCGAAAAGAATGTGTATTTTGATTTTGTGGGGTGGAACACTCTGTAAACATCTATTAAGTCCTTTGTTCAATAGCTTGGTTCAGTTCTAGAATTTTGTTGTTGATTTTTTGTCTAGATGATCTGTCTATTTGTGATAGTGGGGTATTGAAGTCCCCCACTAGAATTGTATTAGTGCTTATTTGATTTTTCATGTCCATTAATATTTGTTTTGTATAGTTGGGGGCATTTGTATTTGGTGTATATATATTTAGGATTGTTATCTCTTCCTCTTGTATTGTTCCCTTCACAAGGATGTAGTGACCATCTTTGTCTCTCTTAATTAGTTTTGGTTTGAAATCTACTTTGTCTGCAAATAAGATTGCTACACCTGCTTTTTTCTAGGTTCCTGTGGCATGGAGAACTGTTTTCCATCCTTTCTTTCAGTCTATGAATTTATTTTTGAGTTAGGTGTGTTTCTTGTCTACAGCATATTGCTGGATTTTGCTTCTTAATCCATTCTGTCAGTCTATTTCTTTTGATTGGTGCATTGAAGCCATTAACATTGAGAGTTATAAGTGATAGATATTGACTCATCCTTGTCATGATGTTTTGCTGTTGTTGGCTCTTTTATTTCTTATTTTTCCCCCTTTCCCTTTAGTTTTTTACCTTGCCTGCTGGCTTCCCTCTGTTGGGCTTCATGGATTTGTGACCTTCATTGTCTTTTTCTAGGATATTGCTTAGAATTGTTTGGAGTGCTGGTTTGGTGCTCATGAAATTTCTTAGGTGTTCTTTGTCATGGAAGAATCTAATTTCCACATTGATTTTGAAAGATAATTTTTCAGGATACAACAGTCTAGGTTGGAAGTTATTTTCTTTTAGGGCTTGAAATACTTGACTCCAGGTTCTCCTTGATTTGAGGGTTTGTGTTGAGAAGTCTGCTGTGATTCTGATGGGCTTTCCTTTGTAGGTGATTTGTTTCTTTTCTCTAACTGCCTGTAGGATTTTGTTCTTCTGTTGGGTTTCTGGGATCTTGACTATTATATGTCTAGGTGTAGATTTTTTTGATTATGGCTAGTTGGAATTCTATATGCCTCATTTATCTGTACGTCCAATTCTCCACCTCTGTCTGGGAAGTTTTCTACTATTACTTCTGTGAACAGTTTTTTTTTTATGTCAATTGTACATTCTCCTGTTTTAGCATGGACTCCTATCTGTCTTATATTTTTCCTCTTTGCATCATCTAGCAGCTGCTGGATTGATTTCTCATGTTTCCTTACTATTTTGAAAAGATCTCTGTTTTCATGATCCTTAACTGCAATCTTGTCTTCTATATCTGATATTCTATCTTCAGATTCCTTAATCTGCTATGCATGCTTTCAGTGGAGTTTTTAATATCCTGAATATTTGTTTGAATGTGTTTCATGGATTCTATTTCTTTCTTATGTTGGGTGATCATGTTTTCCATTTCTTTCTTATACTGAGCATTCATGCCTTCCAGCATATTTTTGAGCTCATCTATTTTTTTTTTATCTGTTTCTGTTCTACAGTCTCTAATCATGTCTTTCACTCTGCTCACCATCTCTGTAGTTATCTGGGAAATTATTTCTGTTTTGAATTTTTCTAGAGCCTCATGCATCTGTTTTGTTACTTCCTGTGCTATCAGTTCAGGGAGTCCAGGTGGTTGACTATCAGACTTTTCCACCTCGTTCCCCCCAGAATTTGCCTTTGTGGGGTGGAAGTCTGAGTTTGTGACTTACTGAAATGTCTTCTCATTTTTGTTTTCAGTAGTGTCCCTGGTTTATTTCCTGGGTTGATACTTTGAAGTTTCTTATTGTAAGTATCTTTGTTGATGTATTTAGAACACTTATGGAAAGGTTGCTTCTCAGAGGTGTCTTCCAGACATAGCTGGTCTTTAGGTTTTGAGTCTACTGGCTGTGAGGCTGTCTCATTTTCATTATACCAGGAAGGACAACTGATTAGATCAATCACAACACCTTAGCCCAAGTGCTACTATCAGCAACACAATAGCATCAAGTACCTCTTAGAAAATGACAATTTGTAGTATTTATTAATATATCACCTTTAAATCAAAATTGAGGACCAACCCAACATATGTTTATAGTGAATAGACTCTTCAATATAGCAACTTTACCCTTTGGGAGCTAGAAGGTGTTGGGGAGGGAGGAATAGGTAAGTAGAAGGATGATAGAAGGTTATCCATGATGCCAGAGGGGACAGGCAAGAGAAGGGAAGAGAATAAAAGAAAGATAAAGAAGAAATATGAATTATGGGCAGAACAGGAACACAAAGGGAGATGATGAACAATGTGGGACAGCAAGGGAGTGAGGCAGAGAGAGAGAGAGAGAGAGAGAGAGAGAGAGAGAGAGAGAGAGAGAGAGAGAGAGAGAGAGAGAGAGAGAGAGAACAAAAAGAGAAAAGAAAGAAAAAAGAAAAATAACAATTTCAAAGAGTAGCAAATAAGAAAAAAATTAAAAATAAGAGCAAAAAATAGTGGTAATTTTGAAAATAACAAATAAAAGATAAAAATGAAGGACCTCCTTCAGGGTATGTCTCTGCTGTCACAATAGGCAATGTGGGCAGCAGTGTGCAGTTATAAATCAATGAGTCTCAGTAAGCCAGTCACAGACTCATGAGATTCAGGCAGATTTCTGTCTGCATGTCCCAAGTTGAGCTCCCTGACCTCCTGCAAGGTTGAACTCCACCAGGTTCTACTGCAGGTTCCAGATGCATTTCCCCTGAATATAGTCTAGGTTCTAATAGGAGGTGATAATCCCTCCAATTTACCAAGCATGGTGGTCTGGTGTGCCTTTATTGCAGAGATTCTCTTCACTTTTCCAGTGGGCTTCAGTTTTCATCAGGGAGCCTGAGAGAGGCCCTCTGTCTGTTGTTCACTTCTGCAGCTCAGGACAATGGTCTTTATGCCCCCCTGTGCCTCTGTAGTGTGGATCCAAGTAGCTGTACAGGTAAGAGGCTGGGGGTGTGGGGATGTAAGCTGGAGGCTGGAGGGCATGCCCAGGGGGTCCTCACTGGTTTGGTCTCCTGGTTGCAAGTGGGTGGAGCGAGCCAGGCTGAGCAGGGTGCACTTAGCCTGTGCCTGCTCTGTCCATATGCATGGCTAAGCTGGAGGCTGGTGGGTGTGCCTGGGGGGTCCTCACTGGTTCTGTCTCCTGGTTGCAAGTGGGCCTAGTGAGCAGGACTGAGCAGGGTGCACTCAGCCTGCGCTTGCTCTCTAAAGACGTCTTTTAATAAGAAAACCTTATTGTTTTACCCATGGAAATCTTAACCTTCTGGTGATAACCAATGTAAATGTATTCCAATAATATGTTTATCAGTGTTTATTGTGGTGTGTCTCCCATAGGACTATGGAAACTGTTGGGATCCCATTAGTGAACAAAAGCTAGAATAAGATGTTTCAGGCAGCTGCTCCTTTATACGCCAAGGGGAGTCCTGTGCAGCAGTTTTCCCAAGCCTGAGGGGTCCTCATTTAATTGTCTTAACAAATTTTAGATGACCTATGAGAATCAGATTATAACAATTAACACTATTTTTTACTAGTGAAAGACTCAAATTATTATACACAGATAGTAGTATGTATCATATTTGCAAAACTAGTCTTGACATCATTTTGATCAGCTGGCAACCTGGGTGCCAACTCTAATGACACTTATTTACAAGCCAGCTTAAGTTATAGATAAACATATTAAAAATCCAAAAAAGGCAAAAAGAAGGAAAAAAATTGTTGAGCTCAAACAAAACAACTGTACTTATTTTAATTGGTTATAGATTGGACAGATAGATGGACAATCACACATAAGACAAATGTTTTTGAACCAGAGTGTACTGGGGTGTGTTTGGGCAAGTTGAATTATAATAACCTTTTAATTTTTTTTAGGTTTGTAACTATAAATAAGACTAGTCAGAACCTTTATAGGTCAATTAACAGAGTTCTCTTGTAATAAGAATCGGAAGGAATAAAAATCTTTAACTATTGTGAAAGCAGCTTTTATTGTTTTTGCTATTTTACCTTTGGCTGCCCATACTTTGGGATTTATTTTTGTCTCCATGAAGAGGAGACAGCGTACCTGATCTGGGTGCATGTATATCACAATATTTAAACAAGACAAAATATCTTTCCCCTAGAGGGGAACTGGGCTTTCAGGTATAACTTAAAAAGAATGCCTGAAGAGAAAGCCATCCCAGATACACCCCAAAGGTTGTGCAAAATAGCAAGTTACCTCCTCCCCAGTGACTTCAGTGACTGAAATATGATGGCTAGAAGGCAGGCCTGGGTTGAAGAGAAGGACTGAGAGAGATGCACCAGAGTTTAGCAATAGGCTGATTTTTCCTCTATAGTTTTGATTACCTGGAGCTCCATGGAGATGTCAGTCCTGCCAGAGGGAAAAGACAGAGACTGCCTTGAGGGTCTTTAGTCTGGTTGGACTAGGTGGTAAAATAACTCTGGTTTTGGGGCCTTCTGCCTCAGGGGCCAGTCTGACTTCCAGCAGTCATCTTTCTATCAGGGAATGGCTTAGGGGGCCTCTTATGGCAATATTTCTTCAGGTGGCCTGGATTTTCACAGCAGTAGCAGGCGAGTTTAGTTGTCAGGCTCTTCTTGGAGCTCCAAGAATCAGGCTTAAGGTCTATGTTTTTAAGGCTGAAATTCAAGTGACTACTCTCTCTTGGTTTCTTTGTTTTTTTCTTTTGGCTTCCTCTTGGTTTTGATTATAAAATATCAAGGAGGCAATCCTCACTAAAGTATCAAGTGAATTATATGGAGCAAAAGCCATCTTTTGTAGCTTTTTCTTAATGTCTGGGGCTGATAGGGTAATAAATCTGTCAAATAATCTATCCTTCTACCAAATCAGAAGCTAGGGGTGTATGTTTTATTAATGTCTTTTATAAACAAAGAAGGCAGAGGAGTTCTTCTCCTGATAAATAATTGACAATTTAAAGTAGTAGAAGGGCTTATTTCCCATCCCTTTTAGACCTTCAAGAATACATGTCTGAAAATGTCTCCTTTTCCAATCCCCCTTCTAGTTGGTAGTCCAAAAGAAGTCTTGTATAGGGGACTGCTTGGACTCCCATAGGAACTGCTGTCCATCTTCTTGCCTTTTAAAATGAAGATAATACTCATCCCCAAATGTAATGGCAGCTTATAATGCTGTTTGTCTTTCATTAGATGTCAATGTTTGATTTAAGAGTAACATTACATCTTTCCAGTCTAGTTCATAGGTCTGAGTAAGTCCTCTAAAGACCTCAATCTACTTATTAGGGTTGTCTGAAAACTTTCCTAGATCGTTTGATCTGTCTTAGGTCACTGAGAGGGAAGGACACATGGACATGGGTATGGCTAAATTTGTCATTTACTCCCTGTGGCTTATATTGATATTTTGAACACAAGTAAGAATTATTTCTTAATGCAAAGAAAGTCTGAACATAAGGTAATTATGACCATTTTCCCTCTTTCTTACAGTATGATTCTAGTCGTGAAATGGCATCATAATCAATACTTCTCTCTGTATTCAATTTTGGCTTTTTAGGGTAGGCAGGCCATGTGCAGGTGCAGAAAAACATTAAATTGCTCTTTTTCAATGTGTGAGGGTTGAACATTCTCCAGTGCTCAAGGATACATTCCAAAAGAATAAGAGATTTTGGCTTTTGGGCAATGCAGTGGCTCTGGGAGTCGGAGCTGACACTAGAATTAGCTTTAGCAGAAGAGAAATGGAGCAGCCATAGAAGTAAGGATGAATTCAGGAAGGCCTGAGACCATGGAAAACTTGCCTGATCTCTACACTATTTTCCAAGGAAAGGTCTGGTCCAGCAAACTCACACATCATTTTGTTGGGTGGATAAGCCCTCTGAGATATTAGATATTGGAGGCAAAGTGTGGGTGAAGCTTATTGGCCAAGAGATGAAAAATGATAGGATAAAAGTATCCCTCTCCATGAAAGTTGTCAACCAAGGAACTAGGAAAGACCTCGATCCCAACAACATTATTATTGAGCAAGAAGAGAGGAGGAGGCGGTCCCTCCAGGATTACACTGGGGAGAAGATCACCCTTGAGGCTGTCCTTAACACTACCTGCAAGAAGTGCTGCTGTAAAGGTCACTTTGCAAAAGACTGTTTCATGCAACCAGGTGGGACCAAATATTCTCTGATACTTGATGAGGAAGAGGAGAAAGAAGAGGCAAAGTTGGCAGAATTTGAGAAGCCTAATCCCACAAGAAATTCATCCAGAAAAAGAAAGAAGGAAAAGAAGAAAAAGAAACATAGAGATAAGAAGTCATCTGACTCTGACAGCTCAGACTCTGAGAGTGATATTGGCAAAAGGGCAAGGCACACATCAAAAGACAGCAAGGCAGCAAAGAAGAAGAAGAAGGAGAAGGAGAAGGAGAAGGAGAAGGAGAAGGAGAAGGAGAAGGAGAAGGAGAAGGAGAAGGAGAAGGAGAAGGAGAAGGAGAAGGAGAAGGAGAAGGAGAAGAAGAAGAAGAAGAAGAAGAAGAAGAAGAAGAAGAAGCAGCAGCAGCAGCAGCATAAGAAGAAACACAAGGAATGAGAGTAGAAGAGAGTGTGGGTGGGTGTGGGTGAGGGAATATGGATCCAGGAGCTTTGTGCATTGAAGCTCTGGGGCCTGGAGAGACTCAGTAGTGAGAATATGGCCTCCTGCCCCCAATGACTTCACTCCTATGGGAGAAGGTTTCCCCTCATGCAGCAGGCAGGTTTGCAAGTTGAGGTCAAAAGCAGCTGCCTGAATGAGTTGTTTTCTTTTTGCACCTGACCCCTTTGCAAGTGACCCCTGAAGCCCACCCATTCATTCACCCAACTTCCTTCACTCAGCAGGTGGTCCTTTTACCCAGCTGCCACTGCCAGAGCTGGATTCTTTTGCAGGATCTGGGCTAAAGCCACAGGAACTGCTGTGGAGCTGAGCTCAGCTGTAGTTGGAGGAGTGACTGCCTCTTCCTATTGGACTGTCTTGGGCCAGTTGGCTTCTGGTCTCTGCTGCACCCACACAGGAGCAGAGGGAAAGTGGCAGTAGGAGGGAGAATGTGGTAAGAAGTGGTGCTCACTTTTTACATTCCCTCAACATGGTTCTACTGTGTGAGAAGTGACTGCCAGTGGCCACAGTCAGAAAACAATCATTTGCAGTATGACTCATTTTGTGTAGGACATTCCACCAGACCACTGAACCAGACATCTGAGACCAAGATCATTGCTGTACTTTCTATGTATTACTTTGGGAGTTTACTGGTTTTACTTCAAGTCTCTGCTTAAATTCCTGGTGAAAAAAAAAGGAGACAGATTTTGACATTGAGTCCCCCATTTCTGAAATATAAGAGAAAGAACTGGCATCCCTTTCATTTCTATTTGATGTCTATATTCTCAAGGCATCCTCTGGGGTGACTCAGCTCCAGGCAGGTGGCTACCATCTGGAGAGTAACCAGAAGATAGGTTAGGTCAGACTATTCACCTTTTCACTGAGATGTGACCCTATCTTTTCCAGAAACTCAAATTTTTAACTCCAGATTTGTTTTTAATATTTATTTATTTTGAGTCAGGGTCTCGCTATGTAATTCAGGCTGGTCTTGAATTCACTATGTAGCCCAGGCTGGGCTCAAACTCATGGCCATCCTCCTGCCTCAGCCTCCTGAGTGCTGGGATTACAGGCATGCCCCACCATGCCCACTCAGCAGGTAGTTTTTAAAATTTTATTTTATTTTATCCCTTTCCCCCCAAACCCCCTTCCCTCCCTAAGTACAAAAGTTTTGTTTCCATTTTTCCTTCTATTTTCACTTTTTTCTTGTCCCTTCTTTCCTTTCTCTTTCCCTCCTCCCTTGTTCCCCTTCCCATTTGAACACTTTCTTCCCATTTTCCAACACCCATTATACATTTCAGTCTTTATTTCCACTTTCAGTTTCTCACACCAGAGAAACAGTGTGGTATTTAAACATGTGTGATGAATTTATTTCACTTAAGAATATGGTCTCAAGGTCCATTCATTTAGCTATAAATATAAATGTCTGAAGCTCATCCTTCTTTATGGCAGAGTAGTACTCCATTGTATAAAAAATGCATCTTCTTTATCTACTGATCAGTTGATGGGAATGGGCTGTTACCAAGATTTAGCTATTGTAAACTGTACTGCTATAAACATGGGTGTGCATATATCTCTGTGGTATGATGCTTTTAATTCTTTCAGGAAAATACCAAGAAGATATAACTGAGTCAAATGGAACCTCTAGTTTTAGTTCTTTGAGAAATCACCACAATGATTTCCACATTGGTTGCACCAATCTACGCTCCCACCAACAGTGGAGCAGGGTACTTTTTTCTACACAGCCTCTCCATCATTTGTTATTGGTTAATTTCTTGATAGAAGCCATTCTTTCTGGAGTAAGGTGGAATCTCAGCATTGTTTTAATTTGCCTGTCACCAATAGCCAGTGAAGTTGAAAACTTTTTCATATATTTATCTGACATTTCGAATTCTTCATCTGAGAAGTGTCTTTTCATTTCAGATGCCCATTTTTGCATTGAGTCTTTAAATTGGGGGGGGTGTCTGATTTTTTTGAGTTCTTTATATATTCTAGATAATAGTCCTTTATCAGAATAGCTGGTAAAAATTTTTTTCCCACTCTCTGGGTTGTCTTTTCACTCTGTTGGTGGTTTCTCTTGCTGTGTAAAAGCTTTTTAATAAGACAAGATCCCAGTTGTTGATTCTTTGTAGTATTTCCCATGAAGTCTGGGTTTTGTTCATGAAGTTTTTGCCTACTCCTATGTCTTCAAGCGTTCTACCTATTCTCTCTTCCAGCAGACTTAGTGTTTCTGTTTTAATATTTACATCTTTGATTCATTTTGATTTTAGGGTAGTGAGTGGTGAAAATATGGGTCTAGTTTCAATCTTTGGCATGTGGAAAGACAGTTTTTCCAGCACAATTTATTAAAGAGGCTATCTGTCTTCCAGTGAAGGTATTTGGCTCCTTTGTCAAAGATAAGGTGGTTAAGTATGTCTGGAGTTGTTTCTGCATCCTGTGGTCCATTCCATTGATTCTCAGGTCTTCTTTTGCCAGTACCTTGCTGTTTTTATCACTGTAGCTTTGTAGTATAATTTAAAGTCAGGGATTGTGATACCCCCACGTTTTGCCTTTGTTGCCCAGAATTGCCTTTGGTATTCTAGGTCTCTTCTGGTTCCAAATGAATTTTTGGGGTTGTTTTTTCTAATTCTCTGAGACATGCTGTTGGAATTTTGATTGGGATTGTATTGAATCTGTATAATAATTTTGAAAGTATGACATTTTCACTATATTCATTCTTCCTATCCAAGAACAAGGGATATCTTTTCATTTTCTGATATTCTCTTCAACCTCCTTTTTCAGAGTACTGTAGTTTTTGATGTAGAGATCTTTTACTTCCTTCATTACATTGATTCCTAGGTATTTCTCTCTTTTTTTTTTGATTCAGCAGGTGTTTTTAAAAGAACAAGTTACAAGTGATTTCAGCCATAACAATAGTTTAAAGAAAAAAGCATTGCTAGCAAAACCAAAATTCATAAGATCTAAATCAATGCCTTTCAATTCTTTGAGATTGAGGAAAATAGATCAATGAGCAAATCAGAGCTCTTCTCAGCCTGCAAAAGAGTTCACCTCCAGAGATAGGAAAGTTTACCCTAAGCCCTCAGGCAAGGTCCTTGAGGCAGTTATGTTATCTACCTAATTACCTAGGCAATCCTTCCTAGCAGCAAGACAAGGATAAGGTTTACTTAAAATCAGTTTTAAAATTTTTATGTTTCTGTACTGCAACACAGTTATGAAACTCACAGATTAAAACTTAAACCCATTGCCTAGCAACTGCAATTTACATGTTAGCAAAGGCACATTTATCAGTTTCCTACATGTACATGAAGAGAAAGACTGGCTGAAAATCCTCCCTTTTTAAACTCATAGTTAACATATATAGAAAACAGGTGTAAATCATTTCTCTGCTAGCTGTTCTTCTCTGTGAAAGGCTGACAGTTGTTGCAAGATGCCTCACCCTGAGACTTCCTGTAGAGATGTGGTCTAGCAATAAAGCGTTCTGAATCAACTCTAAGTGAGTTGGACTGAAAAAAAAACAAGGGGAGTTCTTAACTTAGAACTTTGTCCTAGTGAAGATTTGTCAGGGCATCCAGAGAGTTATTGTTTTTATTTCTGCCTGGCTCCGTAAGGGTGTATCTTACTAGCAGAGAGAGAAAAGTCCAAACCTGTAGCTCAATTCTTGACAGAGACTTTTAAGAAAGGCTCTAACAGCATCATCTCAGTTCACTCTGGGACAGAGGATACCTGAAGATCACTGAGAGAGTTACCTTTCACCTCACTGAGAAGTGCAGGTAGGGTCCATAGATAAGAGGAGCTTTCTGCTGGTTACCCAGTAAGGCAGTCAGGACCCAGCTACCACTGAGGAATCTTTGGGTATCCACCAGAGAGTCACCCTGGCCATGACCCCTCAATTGTCCTCTCTGTTTCCACTGGTCCATGCAACCAGAGGGCTGTCTCCAGGAAGGAATCCAACTGACTGGTGAACATTCTATTGGCCATTGGCTTCAATGGGGATTCACCAGAAGGTGCTGGGGAACCTATCTTCTGCTTTAAGAGAGTGGCAGCTCCTCTAAGAGCATTAACTAGCTGGCAGAATAACCACTATTTGGTTTAGTGTTCTATAAGGGATAGATAATAGTTGGAGCCATTTTTATCTAAGATGACTTCCCTGTCTTCAGTGTTAACAAATGCTCATTTTCTATGGGTTCAACTTAAAGATTCTTAGTGGTTGGATAGGAGGGGAAGGTTGGCACACTTTAGGGTTCTCCTCTCTCTAATATTTTTTTCTTTTTTTTTGGTACTGGGGATTGAACTCAGGACCTTGCACTTGCGAGGCAGGCATGCTGCCACTGAGCTAAATCCTCAGCCCTCCTCTCTCTAATCTTACGTCTCCAAAAAAGGAAAGTACAAAAAGTCAGAAAAGATCAGAAATGAGATCAGAAAAAGGAAGTCTTATTTTCTCATGCTTTATTGAGACAACTTACCCATGAATCATCACTCTCAGCCTGGAAAGGCAGGAAGGGGAAATCTCAAGAGCTAAGACTACCTCCTCACCAGTGGAAGACCAGATCAGAAAGGAAACTGACGGAGAACAGGCTCAATATTTCCTTGAGAGTGTAGAGGAGGATTGGGCCAGATTGCTTCAATGAAACCTGTCCTCCAAGTCTTAAGAATGGTTGCTGGCCTATTGCCTTTTTTTTTGTATGTCCTTTTATTGGTATATTTTAGGTGTACAATATAATGACATTCATCATTGGAGATATGCACCTTTACGTACTCTCTTGGTTCTTATTTTTTCCCCCTTCCCCTGCCCTCCCTTCAGCCCCTCCATCCCTCCCTTTTTACAAAACTTTGTTTCCTTTTTTTCATTTTCTCATATTAATTCCATTCCCTTCTTTCCTTTCCCCTACCCCTCTCATTTGCCCCTCCCCTTTGCCATTTTTCTTCCTATTTCACATTATCTATTATACCTTTTAGCCCTTATTTACACTTTCAGCTTCTCACACTAGAGAAACTATTCGGTATTTACACATGTGTGTCCTATTTATGTCACTTAAGAGTATCACCTCAATGTGCATCCATTTAGCAATAAATGTCTCTAATTTCTCATTTTTGACAGCTGAGTAGTACTCCATTTTATTTTTAAAAAACACATTTTCTTGATCTAGTCTCCAGTTGATGGGTATTTGGGCTGTTTCCAAGTTTTAGCTACTACAAACTGTGCTGCTATGAATGTGGGTACACCTATATCACTGTGGTATGATTCTTTTAATTCTTTGGGGAAGATACCCAGCAAAGGAATAGCTTGGTCAAATGGGACTTTCAGTCCTAGTTCTTTGAGGTATCTCCACACTGATTTCCACAGTGGTTGCACCAGTCTACACTCCCACCAGCAGTGGAGCAGGGTTCCTCTTTCCCCACAGCCCCACCAGCATTTGTTGTTGGTTGATTTCATGAGAGCAGCCATTCTTTCTGGAGTGAGGTGGACTCTCAGTGTTGTTTTCATTTGCATCTCTCGAATGACCAGTGATGTTGAACATTTTTTCATATGTTTATTTGCCATGTCTACTTCTTTGTGTGAGAAATGTCTGTTCATTTCAGATGCCCATTTTTGGATTGGGTTTTTAAATTTGAGAGGTCTGATTTTTTTTAAGTTCTTTATAGATTTGAGATAGTAGACCTTTGTCTGAGGGACCGCTGGTGAAAATTTTTTCCCACATTGTGAGTTGTCTCTTCACACTGCTGGTGGTTTCTCTTGCTGTGCAGAAGCTTTTTAGTAAGAAGAGATCCCATTTGTTGATTGTTTGTGCTACTTCATGAGCAACTGAGGTTTTGTTCATAAAGTCTTTTCCTACCCCAATGTCTTCAAGAGTTCTGCCGAACCTCTGTTCCAGCCGGTTCAGCATTTCTGTTTTTATATTTAGATCTTTAATCCATTTTGATTTTAGTTTAGTGCATGGTGAGAGATATAGGTCTAGTTTTAGTCTTTGGCAAGTGGAAATCCAATTTCTCCAGCACCATTTATTAAAGAGACTATCCTTCCTCCAGCGAGGGTGTTTGGCTCCTTTGTCAAAGATGAGGTGGCTGAGTGTGTCTAGAGTTGTTTCTGCATCTTCGAATCTGTTCCACTGGTCCTCAGGTCTGTTTCTTTGCCAGTACCATGCTATTTTTATCACAGTTGCTTTGTAGTATAGTTTCAAGTTGGGGGTTGTAATACCCCCTGCCATCCTATTGCCTTTTAACTCCCAAACACAGTCCCGTGATTTATTAATAGACACGTATATTTTCTAAATATAAACTAGATTAATAAAAAGACCCATTTCACAGCATTTTCTAAATTTAACCTGTGGTTAGTATCAAAGTCCACTAGGTGATGCTCTAACATGACTTTTTCCTTAGTGCTCTCTAAAATAACAAACCACAGCAGTCAGAAGCCAAACAGGTCAAGAGAGACCAAATGCCACATATACAAAATGGGAATAAAATGTCACTTTCTTTGATGGGATATATCCTCCCATGTTCTCAACTTAAATAACAAAAGACAACGCATGAAAAAGAAACAAGGCATAAAAACTCAAGGCATAAGCAATTAGTAAAAGTAAGATATAAAATTTAAGGATGATGATTTTTGATTACCTATGTGAGTCACAGTCCAGAATCTATGAAATAAAAGCAAACTCCTTCCAATTATCTCTTATCTAGGTGGGACCTCAAAGAAGATACAGGGATGATATAGGAGATGAAATAGGACCTCCAAATGATATAAGGGAAATACTATAATTCCCAACCTGTTAGCTATCTCCTGGATATCTGAATCTGTTTCATGGTTTCTATTTCTTTTCTATGCTGGGCATTCATGGCTTTCATCATGG
The DNA here is from genome assembly GCF_053883595.1 of Heterocephalus glaber. Lineage (NCBI taxonomy): Eukaryota > Metazoa > Chordata > Mammalia > Rodentia > Bathyergidae > Heterocephalus > Heterocephalus glaber. The sequence goes on along the minus strand of NW_028258357.1, from coordinate 13,453,569 downwards.
TCCTGAGCTCATCTATTTTTTTTTTTTTTATCTGTTTCTGTTCTAGAGTCTCTAATCATGTCTTTCATTCTGTTTACCATCTCTGTAGTTATCTGGGAAATTATTTCTGTTTTGAATATTTCTAGAGCCTCATTCGTCTGTTTTGTTACTTCCTGCATTATTCAGGGTGTCCAGGTGGTTGATTATCAGATTTTTCCACCTCTTTTCCTCAGAATTTGCTTTTGGTGAGCTGGAAGTCTGGGTTTGTGCCTTGCTTAAATGTCTTCTCATTTCTAATTTGTTGTTGGTGCTGTTTTGTGGTGTAATTCCTGGGCTGATACTTCAATATTGCTTATTGTAAGTATCTTTATTACTTGTGTTTAGAGCCCTTATGGAGTGATTGCTTCTCAGAGATATCTTCCAGATATAGGTGGTCTTTTTAGGCTTTGAGTCTCTAATGACTCTTAGGCAGTCTCATTTTCAGTATACCAGAGAGGACAACTGATTAGATCAATCATGACACCTTAGCCTGATTGCTACTATCAGCAACAACAATAGCATCAAACACAGCTTAGAAAATGACAATTTGTGGTAGCAATTAATCTGTCACCTTTAACTGTATGAGCTAGATCAAAGTCAAGGACCACCCCAAAATATGTTTGTAGTAAATAAACCCTTCAATATACCAAATTTGTGCTTTGGGATAAGGATTTAGAAGAGGTTGGGGGAGGGAGGGATAGAAAGATAGGAGAGAAAAAGGTTAGAAGTGAGGCTAGAGGACACGGGAAGATCACACAAATTTTGGGAGACTGACAAAGACAAGAGGAAAAGACAGAAGGAACATTGACAAGAACAGAACAAACTATCAGCCATAGGGAGGCTAGAAACTGTATTCATCTTCCTATAAGAATAGTGACAGTTGAGAGAAGGGAAGAGAGAGGAAAACAATCTGAAATAGGACAGGAACAGGAACAAAGAGGGAGAGGAATGCAGATGAAGAAGGGAGAGAGAGCAAAAAAGAAAAGAAAAAGGAGAAAAAAATATATGCAGTTTTTTAAAAAGGGGCTCCCTCAGGGTATGTCTCTGTTGTCCTGGTAGACGACATGGGCAGCAGTGTGCAGATCTAAGTCCATTAGTCTCAGCAAACCAGCTGTAGTTCACTTAGATTCAGGCTGATTTCTGGCTGCAAGGCCCAAGTTGAGGTCCCTGACCTCTTGCAGGATTGAACTCTGCAAGGTTCTACTGCAGGATCCAGCTGTCCTTGCCCCAAGTGAGCTCGGGTTTCTATGGGAGGTGCTGATCCTACCAACTTCCAACCACGGTGGTCCAGTGTGCCTTTATTGTAGAGATTTTCTTCACTTTCCCAGTAGGCTTCAATTTTCATCGAGGAGCCTCAGAGAGGCCCCCTCTCTGTTGTTCACTCTATCTTCTGGAGCTCATAACCACGGCCTTTATGGCCCCTCAGTGCCTCTTCAGTGCAGATTCAGATACCACACAGCCTGCAAGGCGAGCTCCAGGGGCACGGTGCTGGTGTTGTTGGGACCTCCCAACCTGTTAGATACATGATATGCCAAGTTAGTGTTCTCTAAAATTAAAGTATAAATTCTAGGAACAACGGAGGTAGGAAATGTTTATTATTGAGAGGATAGCTCCTGAGAGGCAGGAGGGGTCCCAAATGGGTAGCTGAGAACCTCACTTTAATGCAAGTTTTATAGAACAAAAACCACGTGGTTACAATGTGGGTTAAAGCTATAATCAACCAATAAGGTTATAAGAATAGTTGCTTAGGTAATAGTGATCCAATGGGGGAAGAAGTCACGTAACAAATGTGCATGGAGAGAACAAAGACCTTTTCTAGGAAATGATGGGTCTAGAGGTCTTGGTCACCCACCAGGGTGACTGATGTCTATCTAGACGTCATTAGGCCAGGTGTTATCACTTATGGTGTCCTTTGGGGAAGTACGCAGGCCTGGTCATTTTGTCTTTATCTCGAGCCCTGGTCTTCAACAGATGGGTCTCCAGCCATGGTTGTAATGTGTTTTCATCTTTTGTGCTGACTCTGTCGAGTGCCCAGCCCTATATGACTACCCATAATATTTCTACCTAAGTTAGCTGTCTGTAATAGTTTCATTGTAGTCCATATAGGAATTTATTTCTATCATTCTTTTTTAGATTTTGTACACCAAAAAACAGTCAGTGTTGAAAATTTTGATGCTTTTTTATAAACAATAAACATTAAAAATTAAATGCTTTATTTTTAAATTAAAAAAAAATTTTGGTACTGGGGATCAAACTCAGGTCCTTGTGCTTGCGAGGCAAGGGGTGGAACCACTGAGCTAAATCCCCAGCCCATATTTTTTGATTTTTTGTTAGTCATTGTTTCATATAATAAAACTCATAAAACTAAGAATTCATCAATAGAAATATTCTGAAGAATATATGTGCATATTATACACTCATGTTTATCTGCCTTTATGACAAAATAGGTGTTATGCCCCGCTGGCAGTTGCTCTGATTGACTTTTTGACACTTTTTGATCCCATTTAGTTCTTGTGTTATAAGTGAGGTAGTGTGTTTAAAACACCTAGCATAGTGCTTGACAAATACTAAGTAGTAGTCAATATTGCTGAATTTTCCTTCTGTTTCTCCTACATTATTACCTGCAGTTGCTTACATCTTGATTGCAAAGAACCCATTGAGTGTATTTGAGAGGCCTTCTTGCTCATGTGCCCACAATTTAAATGTGGACAATGATTTAAGCTGAGCCAGTTAGGCTTTCTCTCTAAAGAAGGGATCAGGAACTTAAAGATAAGATCTCATCTGAATGGAGGCAGAGTGGGTACTGTGATGGTTGATATCCAGATGTCCCCCTAAAGTCTCATGTGCTCATAGGTAGGGCTTGGGGGGTGATGGGATTGTGAGGTGTCTATAGCTGAATGTTCTGTTAGGGAACAGGACTGGTTGAAGAGGCGGGCTCTGGGGGCGTGACCTGGAAGAGTGTGTCGCCCTTCTCTCTCTGCTTCCTGGCTGCCATCAGGTGAGCAGCTCTCCTTTGCCACCCCCTGAGCTCCTTCCTGCCTTGGAGCCAGCCAACTACAGACTAAAATGTGAGCCAGAGCAAGCCTCCCCTTTTAAGTTATGGGTGTTGGATATTTTGTCCCAGTGATGAGAAAGTGACCAGTGCAGTACCAAAATGGCCCAAAGACACATGCAGTAGCTACAGAAATGAGGTGGTAGAATCTGGGAAGCATGTGGTGTCCTGGTTACAACCTGTGGGCTCTGGAGTTGGGAGCCCTCAATCCCTGCCCGGCCACTTCCTGTCCCTGGGATCTTCCCAGGTCACCTGAGAGCTCAAGCCCCAGGTCCTTGATCACGATGTTGCTCCTAAGGCTTTGTGAATTGCTTTGGAATATGATCCTTCTCATACAGCAAGTTTTATTTGTGGATTTAGTTTACCTGGAAGTTCATGTTTGAAAAGCATTTTAATTTCCCAAATCATCTTCCGGTGAACAAATCAGAAATCGGGTGAAACCCTGTGTTTCATGTCTCCAGGCTGCCCTAAGAATAAACAGTTAAGATGTGTTTAAAAATTTTTAATAACTAATCAGCTTCAATTTAAGACTCATCTCATAACTAATAAGAATGGAAAAGCATGAAAGATGTATGAAGTGTCACGATGAATTTAGTTCCAAATTTTCTTAGAGAGGAAGTTTGTCTTCACAGCTACCCTGATGTCCTTTCCACAGGTGAATTGATTTGCTACATGTCCAGCTGGGTTATTCCCCACCAGGCTGTGGAAAGTGTGTCACTTAACTGGGTCAAGCAATCCACAGACAAAAAGCGAGCTTATAAAAAGTGTCTGTTTCCTTCTAAATGAGCTGGGCAGATGTCTCTGGTTAACAGTACAGAGACTCTATTTTTTTTTTTATAAAGGTGACTTTCAGACCTGTGATCCTGGCATACAAGCCTTTTATTGTCCCATTCCACTTTTCTGAATTAAAAGAAAAATCTTAGCAAGCTAAATTATTTTAATTATAATTTTTATCAGTACATGTTTGCAATACACAATGATTGCATTCATCATGGGGGTTGGTACATGCACATAACACATCTTAATTCTTTTTACTTTCCCTCCCATTCCCTTCCTTCCCCCCTCCCTCCATCTCCTGTCTCCTTCCCATTTGCAAAAGATCTACCTCCCCACTTCCTATTATCTGTCTTGTATTTTGCTCTTTCATTTATTTATACCTTGGATTTCTCATTTAAGAGAAACCATGCAAAATTTAAGCTTGTGTGTCTGATTTACTTCACTTAACGTTATGGTCTCAAGGTGCATCCATTTAATCTACTATTTTTGGTAGGTGAAGTGTCATAAATATCTCTTGAGCTGTAGAGAAGACTTTGAAGAATAACAGTTCTGTATGTAATTCAATTTTTTGTTCTCCTAGGTTATTTTATTATTTCACTTTCTCACTTTTTTCAAGTAAATCTAATGGTACAAACTTGATTTCCTCAGGTCTCTCTGGCCTATAGGTTGAAATGGAGGCACATTCAGGGTGACAACCCGCGTTTTGCCGAATCTAACTTATATTTTCCATTCTAGAATCTTGGAGTCTCCATGCCAATCTAAGTTGAGAATCCTCAAAGTACCACTTGCACAGGGTGTTGTCCACTACCGTTACTAGGTAACATAATTCCTTCCGGTACTCTACCCACCTCCCCCATTCATTTGAGGTTATGCATTTCTTTCTCCCACCCACCTGCTGGTGCCCACAGGAATGCCCTGACTCTGGCCCAAGAACGTCATCCTTCCGTGCTCCCTTGGAGATGCCAGAGCACTTTCAGGTTACTGCAACACACAAGCGCCAAAGCTAAGCTGCACCCCTTGCAGAAGAAAAGGAAGGGTCTGCTGTGTGGCACTTTGTCTCTGGCCACCAGGTTGTGCTTCTCTCCCAAGAGGAAGCCTTTGTGGAATAGAGGCGTCGCTGTGCGTTTGCAGCTTTTCTTGTCTCAGTGCTCAGATGTGCAGTAGGGGCTGACGCGGCCACTCTCCCAGCTCTGCTCCTTCTTCTTCCATCCTTGCATGCGAGTCAGTCCTTCAATCTTTTTACATGATGGAAGCCCAGGGAGAGGTGATGTTTAAAGGACAGGGCGAGTGGGGATGGAGGAGGAGAAGTCCATGAAGGGGATGGAGGAATTGCTAAACAGCAGTGTTAAATGCAATGGGGAGGGTCAGCAACATGACTGAAAGGTGTCCATTCATTCATTTAGCTAAATGTCTATTGAGCACCTACTAGGCTCAGCATAAATAACACCACAGACAGTAGCTCAGTGTGTTCTAGCTATTAAGACTGAGGCTCTGGGGCCAGGCTGCCTGGATTTGAATCACAGCTCCACAGTTTACTTACTGTTGGACCTAGGAAAAGTCATGGCCCTCTTTGGGCTTTTGCTTCCTCTTTTAGAAAATGGCAGTGGTTACGGCACTTGTGTCATAAGAATGCCAGGAGGATTTAGTTCAGTGGAGCTGCTGCCTGCCTTGCAAGTTCAAGGTCTTGAGTTCGATTCCCAGTACCAAAAAAAAAAAGAAGAATACCAGGAGGATTAAATGACATGTGGCATACAGTAATCACATAATGAATGTTTATCATAATCTTGTGTTAGCTACTCATCTCGGCTCCATGCTTACAGCTGCCAACCAGACAGGCCAAGTCCCTACTCGTATAGAATTTACATTTTGTTTGGGACAGGGGAGCACATACCATAAACAAAGCACAAGAAAACAGCAGATAGTGCTAAAAAGAAAATATACAGTGTGATATGATGGGGTGCCTAGATGGAGCAGTCAGGGAAGTGTTCTGGTTCCTATCTAGATGTCCCCTTAAAGCCTCATGGGCTCATAGGGAGGGCTTTGGACGGATATAAGAAATAATATTAAGAATGAACAAATGGCATCGTATCAAACTAAAAAGCTTTTGTACAGCAAAGGAAACAATCAATAGAGTGAAGAGACAACTTACAGAATGGGAAAAAATTTTGCCAGCTATTCCTCAGACAGAGGACTAATATTTAAAATACATAAGGAACTAAAAAAAATTAGACCCCACCCAATGAAAGACCCAGCCAAAAAATGGGCAAATGAAATGAACAGACACTTCTCAGAAGTATAAATAGTCACTAAATATATCACTGGCCATTAGAGAAATGCTAATTAAAACAACACTGAGATTCCATGTTACTCCAGAAACAATGGCTATCATAAAAAAATCAAAGGTTGTGGGCAAAAGGAACCCTTCTACATTGTTGGTGGAGTGTAAGTAATAGAACCATGATGAAATCAGTTTGCAGACTCCTCAGCAGCTAAAACTTTGACCCAGCTATTCCAGTTCTAGGTATCTTCCTGAGAGAGTTAAATACATCATATCACAGTGACCCATGCACACCCACATTTATAGAAGCACCACTCTTAATAGCCAAATCTTGGAAGCAGTCTATCTGTCCATCAACAGATGAATGGACAAAGAAAATGTGGTATTTATAGACAATGGAGTACTACTCTGCAATAAAAAAGAATAGTTATTTGTAGGAAAACAGATGCACCTTGAGACCATAATGTTAAGTGAAATAAAACAGACACACAGCTTAAATATTTCATGGGTTCTCTTATATGAGAAACCCAAAGTATAAACAATTTAAAGAGCAAAACAAAAGATAGATGATAAGAAACAGGGAGACAGATCTTTTGCAAAGAATGGAAAGGCGGACCAAGAGATGGAGGGAGGGGGAGGGAAGGAAGAAGAATGAAGATGTGTTATGGTGTGTGCATATACTAACCTCCCACGATGAATGTAATCATTATGTACAGCAAATGTGTGCTAATAAACATGTGGAAAGGCGAAGACAGATTCTATGAGCTGTTCCATTGTTTACATATTCATTTCTGCTTACTCGAGCCTGAGGTGTTGTATTGTCTGCAGCCCAGACCCTCACTGGCTCTTCTCTGCCTGCTCAGATGTCTAGAAGGCACAGAGAGACAGTTGCATTCCTGTCATCTCCTACTAGGTGCTGCGCTCTGTACCTCATGCAGCAGGTGTAAGACAGTGAGGAGGAAAAGCTCTACAACTTCTGAGCTCTCGCCAGCTTCCCCCTCCCCAGGGCTCTAGCCTGAGAGCGGGGGTCCCAGGCTGGGCAGACAGAGCAGGCGGGGAGGAGCGCTCAGCACAGTCATGTCTGCAGGTGGCCACTGTGGCGGGCAGGTTGGCAGTAGTTTAAGGAAATGGAGAGCATGGAACTCCCGATTGGGGGACAGCAGCAAAGAGCAGCCCAGCTGGGGCTTGGGCATGATGGAGAATGCTGTGTCAATGCAGGACTTGATGCAAAACCCAGACCAGAACATGCCCCCCCTTGGCCCAAGAGGACAAAGAAGAAAGTGACCTGCTTTTCCTCTTCCCTGTTTTACGGCTGCTGGGTGAGTTGCCGAGTGTGAGACGCTGAGTCTGGGGCACAGCTGTCTCTGGGCACCTTCTAAACGTCCACATGCAGGCAGAGAAGGGAGGTAACGCTGGAGCAGGGAGCTGGGGAGAGGGGAGATTGGCCTCTTCACACGGTCACCTTCGCTGCCTCTCAGTGTGAGTTGTGCTGTCCTATTGTCATCTGCTGTTGACTTCTCCTTCAGACAAGCAGGGATCCGTCTTGTGATGGTTGATGTCAAGCGTCACCTTGCCTGGGCTGGGGGTGCCCAAGTAGTTAGCAAAGCACTCTTTCTGGGCACGGTGGTGAGGGTGTTTCTGGGACAGGGTGGCCTCTGGTTTGGGGGCCTCTCCGTGCAGATGGGTGCCATCTTGTCTGCCGAGGGCCTGGGGAGGAGGGTGAATTTGTTCCTGCTGGAGCTGGGACATTCATCTTCTCCTGCCTTTGGCCACCGTTCCCTCTCCTCAGTCCTGGGACTTGGACTGGAGTGACAGATGCTTCTGGCTTTCCTGGTTCTCCAGCTTGAGATGGCAGAGCGCAGGGCTTCCTAGCCTCCAGGACTGCATGAGTCACCAATCTCCAGTTTATCCATGGACGTTGGGTTCTGCTTCTCCCAAGGGCCCTATGCAGTGCACATCTCCCACTTGGTCTGTGTCCTCAAAGCACTGAGCACTGGGACAGCCGAGTAAATAATACTGTGGCCAGAAAGACTTAGTTTGACACCCTACTTGAAAAGACCGAGTAGAGTTTTGATTGCCTTTATAGGAAGTTTTTGGAATAGACAGTTCTACAGAGATAGAAAGTAGACTAATGATTGTCAGGAACTGGGAAAACAGGGAATGGGGAGTGAGGGCTAAATGTTCCTTTCAGGGGTGATGAAAAGTTCTAAACCTCATTGTGGTGCTGGTTACACAACTCTTTGAATACATTAAAAGTCCCTGGCTCTATTGATATAGTGTATTACATTGATTGATTTGCGTATGTTGAACCATCCCTGCATCCCTGGGATGAATCCCACTTGGTCAGGGTGTATGATCTTCTTGATGATCTTCTGCATTCTGTTTGCCAGTATCTTATTAACGATTTTTGCGTCTATGTTCATTAGTGAGATTGGCCTATAGTTCTCTTTTTCAGTTGGGTCTTTCTCTGCTTTGGGAATCAAGGTGATGTTTACTTCCAGGAATGATTTCGGGAGTATTGCTTCCCTTTCAATTTCATTGAGGAGTTTAAACAGTAGTGGCAGTAGTTCCTCTCTAAATGTCTTGTAGAATTCAGCAGTGAAGCCATCAGGACCTGGGCTTTTCTTGGTTGGTAAGTTTTTAATTACATTTTCAATTTCATTGGTTGATATTGGGTTGTTTAGAATTTTTAGGTCTTCATTCAACTTTGATAATTCATATGTGTCTAGGAATCTGTCCATTTCTTCTGTGTTTTCCATCTTATTGGTGTATAGGAACCAAGAGAGCATGTAAAGGTGCATATCTCCAATGATAAATGTCATTATATTGTACACCTAAAATGTAGCAATAAAAGGATATACAAAAAAATAAAAATAAAAAATTAATAAATATATTAAAAGTCATTGAATTTTGGACTTTAAAGTGTGAGGTATAGAGTACATAAAGTAATCGCAATAAATTCCTAACAGAAAAAAGAGCCCTTTGGCATTCATATGCAGCATCTGCAGCTGTAAAATGGGCACAGTAACATTTGTCAGCCCATTCGTAAGCTTTTAAAGTGACGACGCAAAATGTTAAAGCAGAAGGGACCCTTAGAAACCAGTCCGGTTCTACTCAGTGATTCTACAGATGAGAACTGGTTGATGTGCTAGAAAATGCCACTGGCAGGGAGGCCTGAGGAGTTTATGAGAGAGTGAGAGCTCATGAGTGAAGGCGAGGGCGTGGGGCCAAAGCCACTTTGTCACATGGCTTCATCACACGTTTTCTGCTGAGGCCGCCACACAGAGCTTGGCCCAGTCCTTTGCAAGATCAGCAGGAGGAGAAGCAGTTACATGATTCACTTCCACGTTAGCAAGATCTTTGCATATTTACAAGAGTCTAACTTCATACAGGCGATGATTTTTAAGTTCGATTAAAATTTTCTAGGTAAATTTTTAAAAAACAATACAATAGTTATTTTCCTAAAACCGAGAAATGGTGGAAAATATTAAACATTAATACTGCTCCAAACCATCTACATGTTTTTGAAAAAATTTCATCTTTCATTACACACGTGTGCACACACACATGAATGCACAAATAATTCTAAGGTACACTTTTTTTTACAAGCGTCATCTACATATTTTATAATCAGTGACTTGTTTTAATTTACTTAACAGAATTATTTGAATTTCACATAAAGAATTGTGTGTCTTAATAGTGTTCACATACATATAAATACTAAAAGATGACGTAGAAATTTGTGCTGGTTGAATTTTCAGGAGTGCTAATGACATCATTGCTGATTCGAGGGTCGAGAAGCACAGCGTTCACGCTTCTGTGGGGCGCTGTCCCCTGATGTGGACCGAACACGCGTCCTTAAACCCGGGGAGAAAAGTATGAATCCATCTTTTTGAAACATCTGAACCTTTGACTAGATATGCCTGGAACCTTTCAGGAAAAGATAACTGAGATATCATGTCAGATATCTGACGCTTGGAAGCAATGTTCAAAGTTTACCATGTTGAACTTTGACTGTTGGGAGACGCTGTGGAAGGCAGAGCCTCGGGTGCCGCCTCCCGCCGGAAGCAGCCTCCCGCCGGAAGCAGCTGGGCCTTTCTCCTTCTCAGTTATGGGGTGAAGAGGTAAAGGGGTGAATACACTCAGCGTAGCAGCATTCAGTATCCATAGCACCCCGGCTCCAGGAGCTCCCCAAAATCTACGGATGCTCCAGCCTCTCATATGAAATGGCATGGTGCATGCATATAACCTACGCAATCCTCCCATGTACTGTTCTTTATATCACTTCTAGATTAGTTTTAATACCTAATGTATTAGAAAGCTATGAAAATACTTGTTATGCTGTATTGCTTAAGGAATAATAACAAAACTCTGTATATGTTCAGTTCAGACTCCGATGTTCACTGTTTTCTACCTGCAGGTGGCTGAATCCGGGCACGCAGAAAGCTGATCGGCCTTGGTTCTGCTTCACACCCTTCATCGCATTGTTCACACACTGCTGCAGAAGGTTGCCTGGGCGTTGGAACACTTCCTTCTCGGTGCATTCAGTCCCGAGGGCCTCCTCTTCTCAGCGTGGCCTGAAGACACAATCCCCAGATGAGACAAGAGAGGATGACAGATGCACGGGGTGCCGTAGGACCGGCCTTTCTGAACTCATTTGGAGTTTCCATGGAAGTGGCCTCAGGGTGGATGGGTTTGTTTTCTTCTCTGCTTAAGCAGTGAGTTTTGTCATCTGAGAATAATGTCCCCAGACACGTTTTCATCAGGAATTCACGAGGAGGCAGGACACACAGCGAGACCCGGGTGTGCCTTTGCCCATGGGCCTCTTCAGCCCAGTTGAGCCCAGGAGGGCTACAGAACACAAAAGTGAGGCAGCCAGAAAGGATCTGCTTCAGGTCCCCCTGGAGCTTCAGTTCCTGAGATGGGAGGAGGTACAGCGTGGAATCTCCTGGGAACCTGGATTTATGGTAGGGAAGCTGAGGCCCTCAGCAGAGGTCTTTGATGCAGCCAGCATGGGACCATCTCGAAAGCTCTTTCCAGGCTCTCAGCTGCCAAATACTCACTGGGGCCATACTGTGTCCACATTCATCTGGGCACAGAGGATATAGCAGCCTGTGGAACTGACGAAATCTCTGGCCACACAGAAAATGGAGACAATAAGCAGCTAAGCGAGTAAGGCACCCCCGCTCTGTTAAACAGTAAATGCTGTGGAACAGCAAGGCTGGTCAGGAGAGGGAGTAGCCCAGGAGGCAGCGTGTTGCTATTGCATGCAGATTGCCATGGTGTCCTCTCTGCTGGGTGACTCTGAGCTGGGGTGGAAGGACAGGAGGTGTGAGTCACGGGACATCACGGTGGGGTGCATGCTGGAGAGAGAACAAGTTCAAAGGCCCCAGTGCAGGATGGCAAGAATTCGAGGCCTGGCACAGCGGTGCCTGGCTGGTGCAGCCGGGGGTTGGATATACATGGGAGGTGCGGTCCTAGAGCACTGAGAGACGCTACAGGTCATAGAGGGCCCTTCATGCACGGTAGGCTTTGACTTTCCACTGAGATGGGATGCTTTGGAGGAGGCAGAGCAGAGGAATGATGTGAATTTTTTTTTTAGTACTGGGAATTGAGCCCAGGTCCTTTGCACTCAGCTACATCCCCAGCCCCTTTTTAAATTTTTTAGCTAGAGATAGAGTCTCACTAAGTTGCTGAGTTGCCTAGGCTGGGCTTGAACTTGAGATTCTCCTGCCTCAGCCTTTCTGAGAGCTGGGATCACAGATGTGTGCCACCACACCTAAATCTGAGTTGTTTTAACAGAATCCTCTAACTGCTGGGTGAAGAACAGACCGCGCTGGGAGGCAGGACCGGAAGCAGGGAGACTCAGGCCTGCTGCAGTGAGAGGAGATGGCAGGCGGAGGCCATGGGAAAGTTCTTGTTCTGGGTGGAGTTGGAAGGTAGCTGAAGGGTCAGCTGTGAGAGGCCTGGGGAAGAGAGGAGTGAAGGAGACTCCAAGACTTTGGTCTGCGTAGCCAGAAGAATGGAGTTGTCCCATCCTGAGCCTGCACGGGAGGTGCAGCAGGTTCCTTGGACAAAGTGGAGCCTTGGGGTTGTTTAGTCTGCGATGCCTCTTAGATATCCATGTGGAGGTGCTGGGTAGACAGTTGTGGGTCTGAGGCCAGGAGAGAGGTCTGGATTACAGACAACTTTGCGAATCATCAGCCCACAATGAAATAAAGGGACTGAAAGGAATTGTCTGGAGTAAGTGTGTAGACAGAGAGGACTGTGGAGCATGGAATCCTCGGGCTGCCGCTAGCACACACCCAGTGCTGCTGGACCAGCCCTTCATGATGCTGCCTTAGTGATTGTGGTGGTTAATTGTGACATGTCAACTTGACTTGAGTTAGAACCGCCTAGCAGATTAGTAGAGCTCTGGGAGTCTGTGATGATTGGCATGTAGGCTGCAGGCTGAGGAGGGAAGACTCACCCTGGGTGTGGGTGGTACCAGCCAATAGGCTTTTAGCTGGGATGGAATACAAAGGGAAAGAAGGAGGAAATCTGCCCTTTTCTTTGGAGGAGCTCCGGTCTTCACCCTCATCTTTGGATGTTCATTTTCAGCCTTCTAGGGCAGACCTTCTGGTTTCCCAACAGGGATTCACATTGGCTCTGCAACCTTGGGCTGGATCCTCTGGCTCTCCAGTGCACAGACGGCCATTCAGACAGAGACCAGGACCAGTGCTTCCATTTCCTGGGGACTTTCATTGAGAGGTCACAAGAAAGGAAGGTACTCAGTTGGGCTGGTAGGTGTTTGGGTGAAGTCTGCGACTAAAACAAGAATTCTGTCCTTTCCACCAAATGCACCAGTCCACACCTGTCCTGGCTCTCACCCCACAAAAGCAATGACCATAGACAATGCTGTCACCTCCCTAAAGAGGCGCTACCTTGCCACCTGTGTACTTCCTGTCCTTTAAGCATTTATCTTGACATTGGTCGCTGGGGGAATGGTGGCTTTATCCTGAGACTGAGGCTTGAATCTTGGCTTTGCTGTATGCCAGCTGCGTGACTTTGGACCAGACCCTTAACCTCTGTCAGCCTCAGTTTCTCCCGTCCTTATTTTGACAGCTGAATATGTGTGAAGAGGCTACTGCTGTGCCTGGCAAATGAAGGTAATTATAAGAGTGAACAATATGTCAGGTGCAATTTCATACAACTTTTATACATTTATTCTATGAGACAGGCATTTTATTATTTCCACTTTGCAGATAAGGTTCAGTGATTTGGCCAGCTGGTTACTATAGTAGCCTGGCTGTAGGAAATACTTAACCACCATGCTATATACTGCTGCTTCAGAATGCTGTACAATATCCCTTCTCTCTCATTTTCAAATGTTTTTTTATTAAGCAGCTCAAGCCTGAAATTCTCAGTTTTATATTTTTCTTTGTTATCAAATTACATTCATTATCTGACCCTATGACTACTTTCATTGCCTCTATACTGGAATTGGCAGTTTAATGCAATGGCAAAAATGAAAGAAAGAAAGAAAGAAAGAAAGAAAGAAAGAAAGAAAGAAAGAAAGAAAGAAAGATTGATTCAAATTTGCTGAAATACAAGAGACAAAGCCTTATTGCCAACCTTCTCTGTGGGAAGCTGGCATTCCAATCACACTGGAAATACGATTTTCTCCTTCAATAGCCAGGAACTGACCAAGAAGAAAAATTGTGGTTTTGGAAAGCCATGAAAATCAGAATAAGATGAGGGACTTTTATTTTAGAATGTTAGGAGAAACAGCAGCCCACCGGTGCTCTGCATGGATGAGTGTGTGTGAGCAAGTGTGTGCCTGTGTTTGCAGGCGTGTGGTGGCTGTGAGGGGTTTGCACGCACCTGTGCATTTGGAGTGTATAATATGGCCCCGTGGGTGGCTGGTACAAAACGACGGGTGGGACTGATTTGTCTGGTTTATGTGTCTTCCAGTCATTGAGCTGGTGACAACTGAGAAGGGAAAACAGTCTCCAAGGAGAAAATAAAAGCATGTTTTTCATGAAACAAGTCTGCCATATTTAGCAAATAAAAACACAGAGCTTCCAGTTCAATGTGAATTTCAGATAATACAATGAATAATGTTCTAGTGTAGATATGTTCCGTGCAATATTTGGGACATCCTTTAACAAAAAATTATTATCTGCAGTTCAAATTTAACCAGGCATGCTGTGTGTTATCTGGAAACTTTAGCAAGAAAGAGAAAAATTTAAATACCTGCTGAGTTTTAAGAACTTTTAAAATCCCCAAAGCACATTTGGACTAGCAAGTTCTCTTGTTCTGGCTGGGACATCAACTCATTGTTTCTCTTCCAGAAAGTCCCTTAATGGCTCGGCCAGACCATCTGTGAAACGTGACAGAATCTCAATAGCACTCTGTCTTCTCTGCAGGAGAAATCCCTGCGGATTTCACAACAGAGTCCTCATGCACAATGGCACGGACCACTTCAGGGGAGTTTGTTCTCCACTTCAGTTAAAAAAAAAAAACAATTAAGAATCTTTTCAAAGGACCACTCATGGCCTGTCTTAATAGCCAGCCAGTATCCCGTGGTGTTCAATCTTCTGTTTCCCTCTCTAACTTGCAGGATGATAGAATTCTTCCTTAAGGCACATAGCAAATGCTGGGAAGCCTGTGGGAGGAGCACAGTCCTGTTGGGAAAGCACAGGGGAAATGTCCTGTGACTCCAGGGGAGATCAGAGCAGACACAGGTGAGGATCAGGGACCAGAAGGCCTTGATGTGCGACTGCAGAGAACCCCTTGTGGCTCCTTGGGCGTCCAGACCAGACTTCCGGTAGCCGGAAGTGGCTCCTTAGCCTTTTCACTGGAAGAAGTAGAATGTGGGAGTTACAGTTCAGGCTCTCAAGTGACAGTCTGTGTGTTCATGTGTCACTCTGCAGTTGTCTGAGCTGGAACCTCTGGGCCTTTGTTGGCTCATCTGTAAAAAGGCTGAAATACTGGTGTCTACAGAGTTATCGTAAGGACGAATGGCATCGTTGATAAAACCTGGCACTCAGGAAGCATTTAATAAACGTTAGTCATGATCATCATTATTGTTGCCTGGGACTCTTTCTCCTAACAAGTTCAGTTATGATTTTTATGAATAATCTTTTCTGATGGTAGCTGTAATACAGGCTAACTGAGCAATGTGTAAATGTGGAAAACCACAGAGAAAAAACCCCAGAAATATCTGTATCTCCCCCATTCCACTCTCTGTATCAGAGAGACTTACCAAAAAGCTTTTGGAAACGCAGATACCTGGGCCCCAGACTGCATCTAACAAATCAGAATCTCCACCAGTAGGGCTGATAGATCTGTGTTTTTAAGGAAGCATTCCAAAGGGTTCTATTGAAAAATCAGGCTTAAGGAGTCCTGGAATTCACTGTGCGTGTGCTCACTCTCATATAGTTTTTAAAAATTGGACAATATTGTGCACTTGGTTTGAAACCTGCTGTAGTCAAGCTGCTATATCTCCCATCATCATTCTTTTACGTTATCTTATTTTCTGAGGCTCCAGCTGTGGTTTCTAATAAGCCCAATCCACTACTTTTCACTCCAAAGTCCTCTCACAAAATGAATTCACTTACACATGTCATCATTCTTGCCTTCCTGTGCCACATTTGATGGATAGAAACCCGTTCACCATTATTCTTCCTTCCCTCTTGGATGTCAGCTCCTTAATTGAAGGCCACATGTGGCTCTGGTCTCCCAGTCATCACTCCGAGGCCCTGTGGCTCCTGCCAGAGATCACATTAGTGGACGTACTCATGAGAGTTTGAACATTTTCCTCCCTAAAATATTAATTTGACATATAATGCTATTTTTCGTTTAGTGTTCAGCCAACCATGATGGTGGTTATTTCAGCTCCAAACAGTCTCCAAGGACTCTGGGGGCAAATTTCTCTGGCTGTCCAACTGACATTTCAGGAAAATAAAATGGCAATAAAACACCATTTAGAAAACCCCTCAAAGATGGCTGTCTCCAGTTACTGATGAATGAGGGGAAACATGGGGTATTCAAGGGCTGTAAACCAAATAAGAAGCAAACACCAAGTCTGAGTCCAGCCTGGACACCTTAGCAAAGGCTTATCTCAAAATACAAAAATAAAATAAAAACTTAAAAGGGGCAGGATGTAGCTCAATGCAAAGGCCCTGGGTTCAATCCCCAGCACCAAGAAGAAAGAGAAGGAGGAGAAGTGGAATGGAATGGGGATGGAGGGAGGGGGAAAAGTAGGGGAAGGAAAAGGAGAAGGAGAAGAAAGAGCTAGTCCACCACCACTCATGTCCACCTTGCTGCCAATGTCACAGGACAACAAACCCCTCCATGTCTTTCTATCCTCCTGGGTCGATACTCCAACTGCTGAATGGAAACGCAAGTGTCAGTGACTGGAAAACTTTTCCAACCTTGTGTACCAGGTGTTTCTCAAGTTTCCCCTTGGGTGAAGCAGGACTCTGGGTATCACTGGTACAGAATAACTAGCAACAGGGGCTAGGCCAGGTCACTAAGTGGTTGAGGGAAACCAGAGGAGCAGGTCTCACTCACTCAGGGGTGGTGTCTTTCACTGGGGAGCTGTTGCTCAGGACCCAAGCAAATCTGTGCAAGCACAGCTGGAGATCAGGCCAACAAAGGGAGGCTTGCTATCCCTTTCATTAGGTCACAAAGCTGCAGTCAGTGGCCTGTGGTGACACGGAATTTCAATTCTGCTACCTGGACACTGAAGGAACAGTTTCTTCCTATTCTTTAATAGAAGTAAGAGAGACTGATTTCTGCACAGAGGATGATTTTAAGCAAAGGATTTATGTACATATGTGTGCCCCCCTTATTGCAGATAGGCGTCTCTAGGAATAGGCCCTTAGATCTTGCTACATCACTTCAGAACAGACATTGGTTTTAACCCATTCATTCCTTCTGTTTTCCATGAAATACCTTTTGTGGATAACATTTTTTCTCCTTGGCAACTTTTAAGACTTCCTTGTTTTCACCGTATTCCATTTTCAGTATAATGTGTGTAAATGTGGATTTATTTCTATAGGTCTTGCTTGGGATTCATTATGATTCTTGTCTGAGGATTCATGTTTCATCATCTCTGGAAACTTCTTAGCAAAACTGTTTGTCCTACAGAGTTTCCTACAGTCTGGGTTTTGGTGGTTGCCTTCCTGATGGTTATCATTTAGCTTGTTCCTCTGTCCATTATGGTTCCTATATTTTGGTAGTGAAATCTAGAGTGTTAATCAGACTCAGTTTGATTTTTGGGTCAGCATACTTTACAGGAGATACTGTGAACTTCCATCAGGAAGTGCACAATGCCTCTCTTCTTGTGGTACTAGCAACCATTGATGATGGATAAGATCCTTCATTTCATTGTGTGAGGACAATCTAATCCTCTCCCCCTCTCTTTTGGGGTAGAAAAATCTTCATGATGAGTTTGCTGGGTCAAGGGTAAAGCCATATGTATTTTTCTCAATGTTGTCAGATTACCCTCTACCACATGGAAGTAATACCATAAATGGGAATGGCTATTAGTGCTCAGAATGGTCAAGAGAATATATTATTTGATACTGTATTTTTACTTATCTGATGGTTGAAATATGATGTCTTGGGGTGGTTTTATCTGCATGTGTCTTATTATTACTGAAGTTCTTCTGTTTCCCCTTCATAGCTCGCTTTCCTGGCCTTCAGATGCTGGTGGTGTGCTTTTAAAACATTAAAGGAGAGAGCACAAGGCCAAGGGAAAGTCCACGGGAGCAGGATGACAGCTGAGGTGGCTAAGCCCTAACTATTACTATTAGGAGCCAAAAGCGAGTCTCCAGTTGCCACGATAACCAAATTTACCCAAGGCCAATGGTCGCCCATACTCAGCATTGTATCATCAGTCTTTTTCCTTGCCCTTTAAATGTCATGTTAAATAAACCAGCATGTTATTGCGAGTTTTGTATGCCTGGAAGGTGTCAAAAGGCACCCTCTCAACTGTTAGAGAAGGGGACTGGGGGAAGAGAAGGGTAAGAAAAATAATGGGGAAGTGGGTATGACCAAAGTATGTTATATGCACGTACGAAAGTGTCGCAATGAAACCTGCTATTCTGTGTAATTAATGTTAAATGAATGAATAATTGTTTGAAAGCAGGCTTTTCTCCCAGGGTAGAGCCGTTGTCTCAGGCCTCAGTCACACATGGGGTCATGGAGAAGGCTTGCTCATGGGAAAGAGCAGACTCTTCCATCCACACACAGGCCCTGAGATGGGCTTAGATGTCACAAGAAGAGAACTTTCCCTTCCTTCCTTCTTTCCTTCCTTTCCCTCCTTCTCTCCCTCCCTCCTTCTCTCTCTCTCTCTCTTTTTCTTGGTACTGGGGATTGAACCTAGGGCCTTTGCACAGAGCTCCATCTCCAGCCCTTTTCAAAACTTTGTATTTGGGGGGGGGCGGTACCGGGAATCGAACTTGGGACTTTGAGCTTGTAAGGCAGGCGGCAGAACCACTGAGCTAAATCCCTGGCCCGAAAACTTTGTATTTTGAGACAAGCTCTCAATAAGTTTTGCTGGCTGGGCCCAAACGTGCAATCCTCCTGCCTCAGCCTCTCAGAGTGCTGGGACTACAGGTGTGTGCACCACCACTCTAAGAAGTTTCTTTTTAATAACCTTCAGCATAAAAGTCCTCTTAGAATGGTCACAAAATTCTGGAGCTGTGTTTTCTAAGCTTACTGGGCATTGGCACCAAGAGGTCTATCAGCAAGATCCCAAAATTGTTAGGAAAACTTTTAGTGGAAACATTCAGGGTTGGTCCCATGAAGACTTCATTTCTAAATCCACACTGAATAATAACCTTGCTAGCATTGGTTAAGGGTCAGTTGGTGATTAAAGGTAACACACCATTGCTAGCAATCAATATTTATTGAGAACTTTCTATTCACAGGTTACAGGAGTAAGGAAGACTTCCTGGTTGGTTATTGGTTCCTAACTGTGTTAGGGTTCCTCAGAGTGGGTTTCTCTTGCTTAAGGAGAAAGCTGTGATCAGGACCCAAGTTTTGGTGCATACTGAAAAAGTATAATGGATTGATTATCTTTTTGTTCTGGGTTTTGCTTCCTGTGGTGTGGCCTTTCTGATCAAATTCAGATGCAGGTGTTAGTCAGCATTCTGTTACTGAAACAAAATACCTGAGATAATCAACTTAGAAAAGGAAAGGTTTATTTCGGCTCACAGTTTCAGAGGCTCCAGTCCATGGTCCTTGGTCTGTTGCTTGGGGCCATGGCAAGGCTGCATATCATGGTGGGAGCACATGGCAGAGGACGCTATTATTGCATGGCAAGAGTAGAAAAGAGAGACAGGAAGGGCTTCAGTCCTAATATTGCCTTCAAGGCAGTGCCCTCGATGGCTCCTGGCTCTCCCATCAGGCTCCATTTCTTTTTTTCTTTCTGGAGTCAGGGTGTTACTATGTTGCCCAGGCTGGCCTTGAACTCATGATCTTTCTGTCTCAGCTTCCATAGTGGCTGGGACTACAAGTGTGCACCACTGCACCTGCCTTAGGCTCCACTTCTTAAAGGTTCTACTGGGATCCAAGCCATTAACACATGGGGCTTTGGGCGACTCTTGTCCAAACCATACCAGAGGTACTTGGCAAGTTCAGGTGAGAAGAGAGAAGATTAGAGGCCACCAACCTCATACCCAGCAAGAGTCTCCAGCTCCCCTCCCTCCATGAGTAAGCTTGCTTTTCATCAATATGATGTGTTTTTTTGAGACAAGGTCTCACTATGCAGTTCAGGCTGGCCTTGAATTCATGATCTAACTCAAGCTGGCCTTGAACTTGTGATCCTCCTGCCTCAGCCTCCTGACTGCTGGGATGTCAATATGACATGGTCCAGAAGTTTTCCTTTGTATTAGAGGCGAATGCACAGATGTGCATTTCTTGCAGTCCTGGAGGCTGGGCCCATGGCAGCACAGTCAGGCTCTGAAGAGGCCTCTCCTCTGGCTTGCAGTTGGCTGCCCTCTTGCTGCATACTCACGGGGCCTTTCCCAGGTAGGTGCAGTGTGGGGAGAGCTCTGGTAGCTCTTCCCCTCTTTGTGTTTGATTAGATTAAGGCTCCTCCCTTGTGGTCCCATTTAACTTTAATCCCCCTCACAGTCCTGTCTCCTGCACGGTCACATGAGCTGGGGGAGGGGCAGACACACACAGTTCAGCCCACAGCATCGTAGGACCAAGACCCTGGAGAATATGATCTGTCTGTTTGACAAAACTCCCAGTGTTCTAGAAAACATTCATGCCTGAAAATGACTGCCAGAGATATCTGACATTCTGGGCAGGTAGGGTTCTGAAGTTACGAGCTGGGCTCCACTCTGAGCTCAGGCAGGACTGTGCCTGTGTTTCCAGGGCAGGCTGTGATCGCTGTGGGACTTGGGGAGGCCTCCCGCCTGCAGGCAGCAGGACCAGCAGACGGAGGGAGAGGGCCCCACACCAGGAGGATCAGATTGGCTCCCGGAGTTTTTAAGCGGTGGTCGATTTCCTACTGCCTTTTTCCTTTCAGGCTCTGGCTCTCAGGTCGCACGCACACTGCACAGAGCAGCTCCAGTGCCCGAGTGCACTGTCCTGAGAGTGAGGCTGTCTACTCAGGATCGAGTGCGGTGAAAACGCTCTGGACAAACCAAACAGAGTTTGCAAAAGCAGTGAGTGCAAACGACAGTCTGGGGAAAATTCATTCTTAGTGGACCCACCGCACTCTGCAGCACTGGGGACTGAACCGAGGCCTTCACACTGACCTACATCTCCAACCCCTTTTTGCATTTTTTATTTTGAGACAGAGTCTTACTAAGTTGCTCAGGTGGGGCTTGAACTTATGATCCTCCTGCCTCAGCTTCTCAGAGTGCTGGGATGACAAGCATGTGCTACCATCCTGGCTCATTCTCAGGTTGTTTAGGATTCTCTGGGCCAGTTTTTAAGAGTTTTGTTCGAGACTTGTCTATTTTGCGTCTTTTCTGGGTTTTATATTTCAGATCCAGTCGTGGTTTGCTTCTGAGCTCAAGCTTCTGTAATAGTTTTTTTTTGTTTGTTTCTTTTTAAAAAAATTTTATGAAGAGGATCAGATGTGACTGCTTCAGAAAGGCGCGTGTTGTCGTGCGTTGCCATGGCGGCTTCCCCAGACAGGCACAGCCCAGATGCCCACAGTGCCAGCTCTGTGGTTCATCTTTCTTAGATTCATGAAGTTGTGGGCCATATGATAGATGGGTAGTACAGACAGCACAGTTTCTGCCCACTGTAAGTGCTCTAAAATAATAAACATTACAATTAACCCTCCTTTGGCAAATTGTTCTATGTCCCAAATGCAGGGGTCTAAGACTCAAATGCCTTCCAGGGCCAGGAAAGTAATTTAATTGTGCAAAGCTATTTGATGTGGATCAGGCAATAGGGAACAGAGTGGAGAAAACAATGATGAAATAGGGGAGTATGTGCTTTGCTACAAAAAAACCCCGGCTCATGTTTTATAGTAGAAAGAAAGGAAGGAAGCGAGGTAGAAAAGAAAGAAGGAAAAAAGAAGACCACATTGTACATATCTGCTAGCTGGCTTCAGACTTGAACTCACCAGTTTGCAGTCCTTATTCTGACTTAAAATGGACCTTTTTTTAAGTAGCTGAGTGAGTTATGTTTGGGAAACAGTCCCAAGTCTTGACCCCCGTGTTTCAAAGTTAGGAACACAGGAAACTTTCTATCGAATTTCTAACCAAAGGGAGTCAGGTGCCCCTGAGGGCTTCAAGGTAAAGAACTGAGCTCCCCATCTAAAGTGTGAGCAAGATGGTCAGTAATTTTCCATAATTTATTCACAAGGCCCACAGTGCAGCAGCAGCTTTTTCTTTACGTATTGTTTCTTTTCAATGTAGGACTCAGTTTTGAGAAGGCAATTTGCTAGTAATTGAACAGCACAATACTGGTTTTAAAAGTAAGGATATGAGTTGCTTTGTTTGAAACTCTGGGGACAAGCCTGAAAGCACTCTGTGGGGCACAGATGTGTTTATTAACATCTGGAGTCTACAAACACTGAAGTGTGTTCTTCAAAGCATCCGTGTTCAGGCTTTGCTTCTTTGGGGCGAATGAATAAAGTATTCACATCCTTTTTTTCCAAAATCTCCCTCCCACAGCACCTGAAATTGCTGTAATCCTCAGCCCTTTGTGGTAAGGACATTAGACATCTTCTAAGCAGAACTTCACGGGTAATCGGAGGAGATGGCACACTGGGCCGTTCTCTCACTCATCCCTTATCCCCAACGAGCTTATTGAATTCCAGTCACCTTGTAGGTGCTCCAAGGAAGGAACAAGAAAGAAACACTTAGGAGGAAACACATATGAAAGCCACACCTTTCATCCCACCAACACTTACTGAGCTCCTGCTGTGTGGCCTTGGGGAGGAGAAATCAGTCCAGAGCACTGGCAGTGCCAGGGTAGAGCATGGAAGGTCCTGTGACCACATGTGAAAGGCCTCTGCTCAGACTGGGCAGGGTGGCATGGGCCGGGAGGGAACTTGTAGGATGGCTTCCTGCAAGTGACACGGGCTGAATCCTGACGAATGCAGAAGAGACGGGGGGAGAGGCTGCTGGCTGCACACTTCGAGGCTCTGTCCTCAGATCTTTCCAACTTACAGTTTTAATCAGTCACGTGGATGGACCTACATGAGGGCCATTTGTCATTGGCAGATGGCACAAAGTTCAGAGATGGAGATTCTTTTGGACAGTGGCAAAATTGGGGCTCAAAAAGATCTTGACAGGGTAGAGGAGCAGGCAAAGTCCAGTACAATAAAGCTGAAAAAGATAAATGTTTAAAAATCAAACAGGCACCCGGGCATGGTGGTGCATGCCTGTAATTCTAGCACTTGGGAGACTGAGGCAGGAGAATCGCTGTGAGTTTGAGCCTGGCCTGGGGTAAACAGTGAGTTCAAGATCAGCCTGAATTACACAGTGAGACCTTGTCTCAAAAAATCCCCCCAAACAAAGGCTCAGCAGTGCTGTGCCTGCCTCCCAAACACAAGGTCCTGAGTTTGATCCCTAATACTGGAAAAATAAAGACAGAAATAAAGGGGCTGGGGATTTAGCTCAGTGGTTTCACCACCTGCTGTGCAAATGCAAGGACCTGAGTTTGATCCCCGGTACCAAAAAAAACCAAAATCAAAACCAAAACAAAACCCAGAAATAAAACAAGCAAAACAACAAACACGACCAACCTCATAAATTGGATGAGAGGTAGAAAAATATGTTTTATTTCAGAAGTAGGAAAACTGTGATTCATGGCCCAGATTCAGCCAGCTGCCTGTTTTTTGTAAGTTAAATCTTACGTTTGGTCTAAAGCAGCCCGCTTCTCACCTCAGTGTGTGGCATGGATGCAGCAGAGCCTCAAGTAATCACTATCCACTCAGCCTTCTTCCAGTCCACTGCAAGTTCAAGGTGAGTCAAGAGTGTGATACCTGCAGTTCTCTTAGGATCTTTTTACAAAAATACAGTTTCTTAAAATCAGTCATGAACGAACCAGTGAAAGAACAAGGAGCCAGATGGGGGATGGAGGAGTTATCATCCTGGTCTTTGTAGGCAGAGCCACTGGAGTCCTGGACTCGGTTCTGGGCCTCTCCTAAGAGGGATTCTGGCCACTGCAGCCACACAAAGGAGAGGCACAGGGGGTGCTGGGATCAAGCAAAGGAAATGTGGATTATTGGCCTGAAGAAGCATGTGCCCAGGATGTGAGTGACAACGTCAACACTGACTGAGTCTTACGCACAGGCTCTCGTTCAGTCCTCTGCAGCCCTTTAGACCCATAGCGTGAGGACACCCACTTTGCGCTGGAAGAATGGGAGGCGTAGACTAAAGATTCAGTGGCCCAAGATCACACAACTGGTACACGGTGAAATTGAGGTTCGGCCCATGCAATCAGTCCCTAGGGTCCGTGTGTTTCATTGTGTATGATTGGTTTAAAGTGACGTGATTACCCAGTTGCCCCTGATTCCCACAGACAGAGCAACTATCAGAGGAAATGTGGCAGCAGATCCTGGCTCAAGGCGAAAAAGACCTTCCTGATGTCCAGGTTCGAGGGGGTTCGGTGGGAGGAACCTTCTTACGAGAGTGTGCAAGTGGAACCCTTGATCCATGGTGGCTTAGGGTCTCTCCTAGGATGGCTGACGGGTCGGCAAGAGGCAGCAGCAGAACAAGACCTGCAGGGCACAAAAGGAGGGAAGCATTTTTCTAGCACTTTGCATGTTTAAATCATTTCATCTTCAGAGCAGCTACAGATACCATGAATGTCAGTGTTCCCATTTTATTGATGCAAAAACTGAGGCCTGTAGTTGCTATATTTTATCCAGAGTCTCGTAACTGGTATTAGAGCCAGAATTTGGATTTAAGCAGGCTGACTCCAGAGCCTGTACTCTTAGCTGCCACTATATGAAATGCTCTTAAGAGAGGATGTGTTATTGAAAAAACTTGCTCTGTTGCCCCCTGCCTTCACACCAAGATTTTTGACACATCCTCTTCACTTTATTACTAGAAGCTGATAGTAGCAGTTGTCAATATAATGTGCTCATTTTGTCAGATGAAAATTTATAGAGCCCGATTATCCTGCTTCAGAAACGGGTTTCAGGGTAGGGGAGTCCCAGATGACCCATAGACTCCTGGACTCATCGAGCTGTTATGGCTGTGTTCATCCTCTCCGAAGTCCCAGGTGAAGGTGTAAACAATAATGTCCTACTTGTAATATTAGGTCTGGTTCCTGTTGGAGCATTACTTCTGCTGTGAGAACCACAGTTTCTGCACTTTTTACAGAGGTAAAGCTGAGCTTCGTATCAAGGATTTCTGCATGGTAATTTGCATGATGGTAAGGGGGAATTGGGTAATAGTAAGGACTATACTTGACATACAGTAGATGCTTAATACATAGTTGCCTAAAATGTGATCAACTGTGATTTATTGACTTTGGGGGAATAGGGGTGTCAATGTAATTTATTTTCTTTATGGTATTTTGGGGGTTCTGACGGTAAGTTTGACTCCCGCCACGCTGAGGTTCGTGCTTCTAGTTACTACACAAACAAGATTCAGATCTTCTCAATGCATTGTAGTCCAAGGTGGAAGAAATATTCATAAGAAGAACTGTTGCTGTTACTTAGCCGAGGACTATATTCCACGGCCTCCTTTTCTTTCAGATCCACTTTTCTCCATATGCAAACAAAGCATTGCAGGTCCAGTGAGGACACGAGGCAGGGGTTGTTCAGGGTCAGTTCACTGTGTAGATGAAGACACAGGCTTTTGTGTCCAAGGAGACTGCCTGGTCCATGGTGTACAAAGACACAGCGTTTCTAACTGGGTTTATTTCATGTGTTTTAGATGTCAGGCCTCATGGGACAGTCACTATTCCCAAGGTAGATTTGATCTCATTTCAGCGGTGGCTAAGAAACAGCTTTGTCACCAGTGCTGTGCTCCTTCCCCCTTTCTGCTCTGGACTGAGCTCTCTGATGCCATGTGGCAGACATGGCATCCAGGCAGCAGTGAGGGACCCAGAGGTGGTGGGCAGCGGAGCTGGGCTCCTCAAGAGCAAGAGCTTGGCCTTGTTGTGTCCTCTTTGTGCCCTGGGTGGGGAGCTCAGGAGGTGCTACTGACCTCATCTGAGCCCAGGCTGGAGGCTCCACCCTGTCACCCTGTCACCTCTGTACCTCAGCCTCCAGGTCCTGTCTCTCCTAAGGTGATATTCAGACTACTGAAGCAGCGCCACAGCCAAGCAGCCGCTGAGAGGAGCAGGACCCTGAAAGCTGCTCCCGGGCTGGACTCAGACTCCAGCTCCTCTCTCACTCAGGGGCCCATGGAAGGGACATTTGAGGGAGGGCCCTGGAGCTCGGAGCTCAGACTATCTACTAGTTGGAAAGGAAGCATTTAAATAATTGAACAGTGGTACAGCTGTGCTCGTTTAGACCAGCTGATCGCGCTGGTTTAATTCTCTCAATGCCATCCAGTACCATGCATCAGGCTTATCTTTTTCCCACAGTGGGAATATTACTGCTTTTTTCTCCCAGATAAATATGATTGCTGTAAAATTTATGATAAAATAAAGTGAACTGGGAAGATGGTAGCTGCAGCAGTTTTTAAAAGGTCTCGAAACCCCCAAATCAAAACAGAGAGCAACTAGATGGCTAAACCAAAACCCACAAGCACATGATCAAGAGTGGATGACAGAATATCCCTTCAGGCTCCCAAATCCACGAAGACCTGTACCATATGGATATCTGTGCAGGAGACAGCAGAGGGAGGTGGGAGGCTTCTGATGGGTCGGGGAATAGAAGGATCCCAGCAGCCCACAGGCGTTCACCGGGCCAGCCGAAGAGCAGAGGTGGACAGCAAGTGGACTGCCAGCTCCAAAAGCAGTCAGTAAGTGGAAAGAATTTGTGGGAAGAAAAATGAAAAGAGGGCTGGGCGTGGTGGTTTACACATGTAATCCCAGCATTCAGGAGGCTGAGGCAGAAGGATCACTGTGAGTCCAAGGCCCGCAGGAGTTCAAGGCCAGCCTGGACTACATAACAAGACCTGGCCTCAGATATAACACTAACAGCAACAACAAAAACCAAAAAGAGCCCGAGTACTCCATCTCCTATGAACTTTTTAAACTGAGCAGCCAGGGCCAGGGATTTAGCTCAGTGGTTCTGGTGCCGGCCTTGCAAGCTCAAGGTCCCAAGTTCGATCCCCGGTACCAAAAAAACCCCACACACATACATAAACTGAGCAGCCAGAAGTCGCTGTTGGGATAGTGTTCTGGTTTGAAGAGTAATTGTGGAAGTGAGTAGACGAGAAGGAAAAAAGCCCATTATTAAGTGGTAGGAGAAAAGAAGGCCAGGAAATCTCAGAAAGGAAGCTGCCAGGTTGTTTAAATTCTTCCGCATCATAAACAGGAACTCCATGAAGTTAGTAAAGCTACTTTGGGCCATGCTTTTTTTCCCCTTCAAACTTTAGGAAAATACATTTTACATAAAAATAAGCAATAAAAAGTATCAAAGTCAAATCCTACACAAAATTATTTTAAGGAGAAGGATACGTGGGATAGATAGCATGTGTTCAGACAATGAAATCACCCGAGGTGACCGCAGAGCATTCAAAACCATGACCTTGTATTTTAAAACCAATTAAAAGATATAGAGAATGACAAAATAATGAAAGAATAGCTCAAATCAAATTAGAAAAAAAAGGTTTAAATGAGCCACTAGAATTCTGGAAAGCATTAGCAATAAAAGAAATAAAGACAGAGCTTTATAAATGAAGACTAAATACAAACAAATGCAACAGAGAAGACATTAAAAAACAGAATGTTGAAAGATTTTTCTAAATCAAAAATAAATTAAGAAAGAAATTTTCAAAAATTTCAAGAGAAAGTGACAAAGCCAAATAACATCCAACATTCTGGCCCTAGGAATCTCTGAAGGGAAAAATAAAGGGAACAGAACACATGTAATTCAGGACAATTTTCCTGAAATTAAAAAAAGATTTGAAACTACATATGAAAAGAACATACTATGGATTTGAGAATATGTCAACAAAACTACCAACACTTAGGCCCATCTCAGTAAAACTTCTGTATTTTAAAGAGAAAGAAAAAAATTTCTTTTACTCATCTAAGCAAAAACAGCAAAGGGAAATTAAATTATTTTGTTGTCAGATTTTCGAGAGCAGTGATTTACCGCAGAAGCAAATAGAATGACACATTTAAGATACTCAAGAAAGGAGAAGGTGAGCTATGGATTTTATATACAGTAAAAGTGACTTTCAAGTATTTATTTTTTGTATTTTACTTGACAACTGTTATAATAGACAAACTTACCAATATGCAAGAACTAAGGGAATAGCATTTCCATGAACCTTTCCAGAATATTCCACTCGAGAACAAACTTCAGACAAGAGAAGCTGGTGGTGAGAACTACAAATACAAGAGTTTCTGAATTAAAACTTCAGGGAGCTGTGTGTGGTAGAGAACACCTGTAATCCCAGCACTGGGGAGGCTTAGGCAGGAGGATCTCAGGAAGTCCAAGGCCAGCCTGTGCTACATAATGAGTTTAAGGCCAGCCTGGGCTACATAGCAAGACCCAGTCTCAAAAAACAGCAAACAAAAAAGACTAATTGGGTGTTAAAATGAAGGGTGTGTCATAGGCGATGGCCATGTACTCAAATAATATAGAGTATAGCTATTAAAAATAAGGATACAAGGGCCGGGGATTTAGCTCAGTGGTTCCACTGCCTGCCTTGTGAGCGCAAGACCCGAGTTCGATCCCTGGTACCAAAAAAAAGGGGATACGATATAGAGAAAGTAAATGCAAAAGTCTTAAATGTTCTCAAAGATAATGTTTAGTAGCACTAGTATTAATACTGCTATTCTGGGACAGTTGCAGGATAAAGTAAATGAGTAAAATTCACATTGTACTTCTATGTTCTTGAGACTCAAGACTTCTATTTGGGAAAAAGAAGAAATGGCTATGATTCAGAAGAGGTTAAATAAAAACATATATGACTTTGAATCAGAACTATGTACCATGTAAGACTGTACTTAATGTGTATACACGTATATACATATGGTATTTCTCTGTACAGACAGTAGGCCATAGACCACATACATTACATCTAGATAGTCATGCAGTCTGCGCTCTGTCCCCTAAAGAGGTCTAACATTTCTGACCAAGGCAGCAACCAGGGGCATCTCTAGAAGATTGTGGTCTTGAAATATTGTTTACCACTTGAAGAAATTAAGCCTTTTTGGAGAAATGCACAACTCTTAGAGAAATGGCTCTTTTCTAACTGGGATAGAAAATGTTCAACAAGGGTCTAGAGCGTTTTGTCATATCCCACGGCAAGGATGGTATTGAACACGTATAGGGACACAGCAAAAGGAAACCCCAGAAGTCAAATTGAAGAGGTTCTTCCAGCCAAACCAGGACAGTTTGAGCTTTCAGAAAGATTGTGAATCGTTGAAATCTAACAAAAATACTTAAATCCATAAATTCAAACAAATATTTTAAAAATAATTGGCCAGTTTCAGAGGATGATATAAAATAGAATCAAGCCTTTTTTCTTGCCTTTTCTGTACAGACCATGAGGCCAATTAACCAACAGGGAGGAAATCTCTATTTTGCAATCCTTAAAAAGTCAGTGACTTGAAGCCTCAGTTGTCCACAGCTGCTATCACCAAAACAGAGACAAGCAGACGTGACGTGGCTCTTGATCAAAGGCGACGCCATCTGTGATTTTGTCAAGAAGAATGAGCTCAAATCCGCTCAAGCTTTTGGATCTGGCTGCCACTTGCAGGAAATAGAGAGGACAGACAGACACACTGACGGGCACCATAAACATGGAAGCAGCAAAACCCAGACCACAGGAACCTCGACAGGACAAATCCCCCGAGTTCTTTGACAGACACAGGAAGAGGAACCAGAAGAGGAAGCAGGAGATTATAACAGACTTACTACACCAAACCATTTTCAAGCGGAGAAGACATCTAGGAACACAGTCCTGAATGATTACAGTGAAAGAAAGGTATGGAAGTTAGCACCACACATGTCAGGCTGATGTTTATTTGTATGAGGAGGAGGGGGTTGAAACACCAGAGGGATTTCTCGGTTATCTGGCGGAATTATTCTCACTGACTTTGGTGTTGCCAGGGTGGTCACCTGAGTAACTGGGGAAACTGTGTTTTTGTGTCTGGTTGTATGTGTTATTTACATAAAAACATTAAAAATGATTCTGAGAAATTAGAAGCCTTTCTCTTAATTCTGTAACCCAGCCTCAGAGATAAATACTGTTACCATTTTGGTGTTTGTCTTTCCAGACTTTTTTTTCTGGTACTGGTGATCGAACTCAGGACCTTGCACTTGCCAGGTAGGTGTGGTGCTGCTGAGCTACATCCCCAGCCCTCCAGACTTTTTAGTGCACTTAGATTTTACCTAAATAAGAATCTATTCCAGGCGCAATTTGAAACCAACTTTTTCCCTCAACAACACATCGCTGACATCTTTTCATGGTGAATCACATAGAGCCTCTGCATTCATTCAGGAGAAAAAGTAATTATTTACTTTTTAAATTTTAAAAGAAAATATCTATTCCTTACCAAAAATTCAAGTGATATAGAAAAGTACAAGGAATAAAAGAAGCCAATTCCTCAAAATCTCACCACCCAGAAAAAACCAGTGCTAACATAATTCAAGGATTCTCCCTATTAATGTCAAGATAGAAGATTAGAGAGACAGAGACAGAAACAGGGCGGGGAGAGAGAGAGAGAGAGAGAAAGAATTTTATGATTGCCAAGATTATTGTAATTAAACTATAGAATTTAGGTTTACCTTTACAGAAGAAAAAAACTATAAGTAAACAAAACTATTCAATTGCAGGTAACGTTTTATTTTGTACTATGGGTGAAAGTAGCTTATTAACAGATTCCTTAATTCCTTAAGAAACAACTTAGGACATTGTTAAGAGGCTGAAGTGGCTTTTCTGTTTGTTTTTGTGGTACTGGGTACTGAACCCAGGGTCTTCACCTTGAGCTATATCTCCAGCCCTTTTTTATTTTTTATTTTGAGACAGTCACTACATTGCCCAGGCTGAGCTGGAATTTGTGATCCTCCTACCTCAGCCTACTGTTATTATTACTGTTATTATTTGAGGCCAGCCCGCGCCGTGTTGCCCAGACTGGTGGTGAACTATGGGCTAAGTGATCCCCTTGCCTCCACCTGCTGAGTAGCAGGGACTATGGGTTAGCACCGTGACAGCCAGAAGAAATGCGTGCTTGGATTTATGCTTCAGTTTCTGAGGATCTCAGCTGGCTCCCTGCAGCTGCAGCTGAGGTAATCACCACTCATATCCCTCCCCCTCTCCTCCTGCCTCCAGATTTAAAACATCTCTCTACTGTTTTCACCTGTCAGGATTTGTAACAGTTCTATTTTTTTTTCCACCACTAGAGCTCCACCAGTTGTTTGGTCTTAGTTTGGTATTTATCAGCTGATTTCCAAAGGCCCCTATGATAACGGCCTGGTCACCGGCCTGTGCCACTGTTGGGAGGTGGGGGAACCTTAGGAGCTGGGCATGGAAGGAAGTTGAGGATGTGCCCTTGATGGGATACTGGGACCCTGGCCCCTTCCTCTCTCTGCTTCCTGGTCACCTTGAGATGAATAGATGTCTTCCACCATGCACTATGCCACAGTGTACTCTGCCACCACAGGCCCCAAGCAACAGGGCCACAGGACTATGGACTGGAACCTCTGAAACTGTGAGCCAGAACAGATCTCTCCTCCCTGTAAGTTGATTATCTCAGGTATTTTGTCACAGCAATGGAAAGCTGACTAATATACTTCCCTTATGACTATTCCTCCCCCCTCCAGCTTTTGCTTCAGATCGGCTGGATTTTTTTTTCAGGGAGGACTATGGGTATTTCACCCACGGCATTCTTTCTTGCCTGAGAGCACCTTCCTGTAGCAAGTTGTTAAACTTTTAGGTTATACTTTTTCTCTCTCTAAGCTCCGTGAATATTGTCTAAATGTCTTCTGGCACTGAGGTTGTTTGAAGATCTTTGGATCCTGCTCGATTCTGCCCCCACCAAACCCACCCAAAGCATGATTTCTCTTCTGCCCATATCTTTAAAGAATTATTTTTCCTAGAAAATTATTAACCAGACGAAGTCTTGAAGTTTATTTAGTTTCTTTTTTCCTGGCATATAGCAAAAATTTTTCTCTGAATCTTCACTTCTTTCTTCATGTTTGGAAAGTCTATTATGTGTCTGAATGCATATTTTATTTCATTTATTTGGATTCTCTACACAAATTAGCGACACCAATTATCTTTATGTTCCATTATCTCTCAGTCCTCTTATTATTTTCTTATTATCTTCTTCCTAAGTGCTTTCTTCCCTCTGTGTTTTCCCTTTGT
The DNA here is from genome assembly GCF_053883595.1 of Heterocephalus glaber. Classification (NCBI taxonomy): domain Eukaryota; kingdom Metazoa; phylum Chordata; class Mammalia; order Rodentia; family Bathyergidae; genus Heterocephalus; species Heterocephalus glaber. Next base: position 13,421,528 of record NW_028258357.1, on the reverse strand, counting down.
ATTTGCCATAATTATCTCAAGCCTTTTATCCATGCCATTAATTTAATTTTCAGTCATGTCTTTCCTGTTATTTGGCTTTTGTAATTTACGTATTAGATCTATAATGGTGTTGTTTCAGTTTTTGATTCATTTCCTTAGCTCTAAAATCTCCTTTTTTACTCCCCTTCCGTCCTGCATCACTGCTATTTTGAGATCTAATTTTCTCAGGTTCGTTTTCTTATTAAGGTTTTCTGTGCAGAGCTCCACCTGGGGGCCTCCTGTTTCTTGGAGATATTTGGTCTTCCAGGCTGGTTTCCTCATAGCTCGTACTGTATCTTCCTCCTTCCCCACCCCTCTGGTTTCTCACTGTAGCATGTTTATGTGGTCACCATGAATTTTCTTTTCATCTCACTCTTGTTCCATAGGGGCAGCTCCAGCCAGACCTTCGTGTGACTGCCATCGGGTGTGGATGAAGTTTCTTTGGCTCCCTCCAACTTTATTTAGCATGGGTTTATTGTCCTTTTACCTGAGCTACAATTCTTGCTCATGACATTAGTTCTTAGGGAAAGGAGAAGCTACAATCATATTTTACTCTGCTACCCTTATGTCCTGAAATCTTAGGAAGATGTTTTCTAAAATACAAATTTTATCCCACATCATCTTGCTTAAAATCCCTGTTTTTAAAAAATATAGTTTTTCGAGGAAATTTCTAAGCATCTCACCTTACATCCCACCTCCCTCACTGTCTGACCCACCTGCCTCCCCCCTCAGGACTCTCTTCACTTTCTGCCTCACCTGCTGCCTGGACCTCAGAACCTCCTCAGCTCAGGGCTTCAGGTAGCTTGTGGCCATCTGGATATCTGGATTGTAGTTAAATACTATTCATCTTTTTTATTTCCAGTGCTAAGGCTCTAACCCAGGGCCTCATGTATACTAGGCAAGTGCTCTACTACTGTCTCCCCAGCCCTCTTTCCCTTCATATTTTAACACTCAGTGCCAGGGCTCTTCTCCGTGGGGAGCTTTCCCTCCCCTTACCATGCAGTACACCTCATTTGTGCTTTTTCTGTCAGAGCCTTTGTAATGTTTAACCCTAAATGGCATTATGGAAACTTTATGTGTCTTTTTCCTTATGAGAATTTAATAGACCAATACATGTAAAGCTTTCCTGGAGCATATGCTCAATAAATGTTACTTATTATTTATTAAAAGGTGCCACGATGACAGCAATAATGGCCTCACACACCCCGGAGCCCGACTTGGCAACCAGGAGCTGTCCGTGGTTCTAAAACAGTTCTTCCCATCATGGCACGACGCTGCCATGTTAGTCATGCGTTTAGCCCCATGCAGGGTCAATCCATGATTACATCTTTCCAGCTGTGGCAGTGGAGGCAGGAACTTTCTCACTTTCCGTTTTCACAGCCCCATCCTCGTCCTGGCCTCGGTCACCCCAGGAGCTCCGTTTTGTGTGACTTGGGACAGCTGCCTGACTGTCTCCCTACCCCGGGGCCATCCGGTCCACTATGGTCATTGTATTGTCCTCCAGACTTTCTTCATGTTGTCATGTCCCTGCTCACTAACTCCAAGGGAATTTCACAGGAGTGGAAACAACTCAAATGGCAACATGAGGGGACGATTAATTGATACATATCAGAGATGTGCATATTTGGCAGTCATTAAAGGCAACTATTAAGGCTGTGTAAAAACGCAGAAAATCATTTACTGGGAAAGTTGTAGATCACAATGTATTAATTTGAAAACTTTTCTCCTTTCATTCCTTCATTAAATATGTATACCTATTTTGTGATCCCTGAAGACATAGAAAACACGTTATTAAGAGAGTTCCTTCTTTAAAAGAGCTCAGCGTCTAGTAGGAGAGATAGCCATGTTTAAAAATTGCAAAAAAGACATGCATTTAGACAAAGACTAAGGTGGAGCATGAAAATAAGTTGTAAATAGTTCTGAGGGTGTAGGTGAATTTTTGCCTTTTAAAGTATCCATTAGTGAGTAAACTCTGGCACAGAGCCTCAGGAGAGAGAGCGGAGTCAGCTTTCTCTGACGGAGACGACACGAGGCCCAGGTAAGCCCTTCCCCGGTTTTGGCCCCAAAGCTTTTCAACCACCCTGTCCCCGAAGGATTGACGGAATGGCCAGGCCCAGGATGTGGCTCTGAGAAGTTCCAGCGCCCCTGACAGGGACAGGAGGAAAAGAAGCAGCATATCGGCCATGCAGTTTTTCAGCTGCAGAACCAGTGACCCAAACTGAGCAGCTCAGTGAGAACCCGTCTCAAGACATAAAACTGAGAGGCTGACATTGCAACAGTAATGATGGAGGGAAGCTACGTAACGGTGTCCCAGGAGTCTCCCAGCCCCTCAGTCCCGTGTCACAGGCCCCCGAGGGCTCGGGTCTCTCCTGTCACCACTCCCAAGTTGTTGCTCATTTTACCACAATGAATACACATAACTCATCCAGTCTGGTCCTCTCTTCCAAGCTAAGGACTCATCCTCTTACGGAACTCATTCTCCAGTAGCTCCATTCTCCTTTAGTATAAATACCCGAAAGTCAGTTTCGCTGAACACAAAACTCTTGCCTTCTGTTTCTACTGCTTTGAAGAAATTCTAGAGTAGGTAGGGTCTGCATAGTTATTGCCCACCTGCCGGGGTGTAATCTCAGGCTGCGGAGCCAGACAGATGTGGGTTACCTCTGTGTCACTTATTAGCCATGCAGCCTCTGGCAAGTTATTCAATACTGATAAATGTTAGTTGTCTAATTTATTATATATCCTTTATATGGAAGAAATACAACTATCTGGTAGGTTTGGGGAGGATGAAACAGATTGATACACGTGAGATGGCTTGTCACGGGGCCTGGACCGTATAAAGTGCTCAGTGTATGTAGTTGGAATAAATGTTAACTTGAAATTATTCTCTTCTGTGTGTGTGCGGTGCTGGGGATTGAACTCAGGGCTTTTGCACTGAGCTACATCCCCAGCCGCTTTTAAGTATTTTAAAAATTTGACACAGAGTCTCACTAAGTAAGTTGCCCAGGCTAGGAGCAAACTTTCGATCTTCCTGCCTCAGCCTCCCAGAGTTCTGGGGTCACAGGTGTGTGTACCACTGTTCCCAGCTTGAAATTATTCTCGGTCCATTTCAGGAGAATATGGATTGATTAAACAAAGTATGCCCACATCCATCAGAATAGGCATTTAGTAGATGACTTCTGAATGATTCTAACTTAAGAACATGATAGAGAAAAGCAATATTTCATCACCAATGCATTTGTACATAATGAATGACAGACTGATAAGAAATCATGCGAATTTGCTATATTTTTTTATCTACAAACAGCAGAACATCCTATTTATTTCTCTTTTATTATTTAGGTGAAATCGTAAACTGGTTCCTCTCTGTTCAGTTTTACATCCAGTGCCTCTGTACATTAGTAACTAAGGAAAGAAGTTCGGTGGGCCAGGGTGTTAAGCTTCCTGCTGCACTGAACATGGAGACCCATGAATCCAGCCCTGAGGGAGACAAAGAGGGATGAGTAGCACTGTTGTTTGTGATCAGTGGAGATGTTGTCACACTATTAAGAAAAAAGAACAAATGAAAAAAAATAGACTGCACTTTCCAGTATTAAGTGGTTTTCAAGGAAAACAAATTACAGGCCTGAGTCTAGACAGCTAATGGAGTTGTAGTATGAAACAGCAACAAACTAGCGTGAAAACATGTGGAAGATTCTCCAAACATCTGAGTCAAAGACCCCACTACCAAGAGGAAAAGTACGATTCAGCCCAGGTTGTCTTTTGAATGAGTTTTCCACATTAGTTAATCCAAGTGCTGGAGACAGGATTTCCACGCCCGGGCCATGTGCTGTTCCCCTAATGGCTGCCGAGTTGTCTCACATTTACTAGGTACCACTGAATAAGTGTCTTGGTTTCCAAAAGAAGTTTAAAAATTCTTCAGGCCGCTGCTTGAAGATCACCCCAACAATGACTTAACCAGGGGTCGTACTCAAGTTTAGTAAGAAATCCCTACTAATTGGAAGAGAAGTTGCATTCAGAGGGCAAAGAGTGTTCACCAGGAGGAGGAGAAAGTGGGAGAAAATAGCGTAAGTAGAGCTAAAACAAGGGGCCGCAGTGAGCCACCATGTGAGCCACCGAAGTTACCGCTGTGTAAGTCCAGGTTAAGATTTCACTGAGCACAATCCTCACGTAGTAAAACCGGAACCTCAAACTTTGCGTCTGGCTCTTAGTGCATCTGTGTAGTTCAAGTTTTCTTTAACAGTCAGGGAACTACGTCCCTGAGGTGGGGAGCGAACACTTGGGTCTGAGACAGGAGCTCGCCTTCACTCCAGTGGCAGCCCTGCCCTGTGACACCTTTCACGTGGAGCAGAGCAGGAGGGGAGCACGGCCTGGGCTTAAGTGGGTGGGCGCCGGAGCAGCAGTCCCTAGCCACTGAGAGCTGTGTGACCTTGGGACGCCCAGCTAGCCTCTCTGAGCCCCAGTAGCTGCCTCTGGAAGACCATAGAGTCCCAATATTCTCACTTCACAGGGACGTGGGATTGCAAGTGATGGAAGTAAGCGCACTTGCTGGAATTGCTATTATTCCTCCGAAGGTAAAAAGAGGCCAGTAGAAGACAGCTCTGTCAAGGGAGGGAGAAAGCGGCGGTGGGCAGAGCACAGGGTAAAAGCCAGGCAGTGGCTTCCCTCACCCCCGCTCCCCTCCCCTGCTCCACTCAGCCGCCCCACCGGCGCCCGGACCTCGTAGGCGCCCGAGGAAGACGCTCGGATTCAGCAGCCCAGGAGGCGGGCAGTGAGGAGGGGACCGGGCCTCTCTCAGGTGGCCGGGCAGCGAGGCCGCGGGGACAGCCCGGAGGTGCGGCCGCTCGCGCCCCTCGCCAGCCTGCCGCCCCGCTCCGTGGCCTCGCTCTACGGCGCCAGGTGGGCAGGAGGTGCATTAGCTCGGGGACGACTTCCCGCTGGCCGGGAGAAGTTGGGGGGTGGGGGTGGGACGGGCGCCCCTTCCCTGGTGGGCTCCGCCGGCCGTTGACCCGGGGTTTCTCACTTTTCTCTTTTTCCTTTCTTTCTTTCCTTTTTTTAAACTTAAAATTTTAAAGATTTTTTTGAGACATGGTCTCGCTATGCAGCCCAGGCTGGCCTCGAACTCGCTGCGATCCTCCTGCCTCAGCCTCCCGCAGGCTGTGACAAGCGTGAGCCACCACGCCCGGCTCCGGGGTTTCCCACCCTTACCCTACCCCCCAAGGCTTTTGGATCGCAGGCTCGAGGGACGGACCTGAGAGGGCCGCTTTCCCATCGGATGGGAGAAACCCAAAGTCCCTTGGGGTGGTGACCGTGCCCCACGCGGCTCCGCCGTACCCATTCTCAGTCCGCGTTCTCGGGTCGGCGACAGCGCCGTCTCAAACTTTCCGCTGCTCGGCCTGGGCCGGGAGGCGGGGCCGGGCCGCGGGTGGGGTGGGCTTCCCCGCCCCCGGCCCTCCCCTTCCCCGCCCCTCCCCTCCCCCTCCCCTCCCCCGCCCTTCCCCTCCCCTTCCCCCGCCCTCCCCCCGGCCCCTCCCCAGTCCCGGCCGCGGCGGGCGTGGGGCGGGGACGCGCGGAGCCCACGAAGGCACCATGCGGAGGGTGAGTGGGGAGGGGGGAGCGGGACAGCGGGGGCCTGGCGGGCGGAGAGGGAGGGGAACGGGCGCACCAAGTCCCCGCCTCGTGTCGCCGCCGGCCCTGCAGCTCCGCACCCTCTCCCGCCCGGAGCCTCCTCAACTTTCCGCGCGGGGAGCCCCAGGGGCCGGGTGTGCTGGCCTGGGCTTCTCCGCGGTCTCCTCCGGAAACGCCCTTCGGGATCCCGGGGTCCGGGCCGTGGCCATCGCCTCCCGCGGCAGTGCAGGGTCTGCGCAACGGGCCGGATTGGGGAGGCGGGAAGGAGACCCCGCCCGGAGGGACAGCCGCGGACCGGTGCGGCGCCCTTACCTGTCCCGCGCGGACACCGCGGGGCCCAGCCCCAGGGACTGCGCTTCACGTTTGTGGGGGCTGCGGGTCTCCGTGTGGACGCGAGCGCTAGAAGGGAACGGACCAGGCGCTCCCCGCGACCTCAGGCCAGCCCTGCGGACCCACCAGGGGCTGAGGAGGGGCTGAGTGTTCTCTGGAGACAGACTGAGAGGAAACCGAGAGAGACACAGAGTAGGACTTCCTGCCAGAACCCGTGCATTTCTCTGGGGTGCAGTTTGGAGTTTGCTTGGCGTAAGGTAAGATGTATCTGCCTGTCGCTTTGGTCACCTGAGAACCTCAGAGGCCCCGGCAGCGATCTCTCTCTCTCTCTCTCTCTCTCTCTCTCTCTCTCTCTCTCTCTCTCTCTCTGAGGGGACATTGAGGAGCTGCACAGAGCAGGTGTGAATGGCCCCAGCGGCCTCGGAAAAAGTCCACAGTCAGCCGGCATAAAAATTTACGACGCTCACCTCTGGAGCGACCCAGACCTGCTCCAGTGTTTCTTGGCTGAGAAGATCCCAGCCAGCTGGTCATCGAGTTTCACACGCCTGGCACTGGTGGGGCACTGGTCATGGAAACTGCGCTGGGAGGGGTTTGAACTTCAGGTTCAGGGATCAGTGACCAAGGTATTGGAAAGCTGCTAGGAGGGGGTCTGTAGGCCAAAGTGGATGAGTTAACGGGAGCATCGACATTTGGAGATGAAGCATCAGAAAGTAGGATTTATTTACATGGTACCTGCTTTGCGATGAAAGAGACAGATGCTTCTAGAAATGCAGATTCTTGGGCCATTCTTCCTACCTTTTCAATTGGAACCTCTGGGGCTGGAGCCCAGCAACCTGCACTTGAACCCTACATGGGCATTGCAGAGTGTATGTCAGGCAGCCGCTGTGTACAGGCCCTGTTCTAAGCTCGGAGGGCGCAGGTGGGCAGGTGGTGGACCAGAACCTTCTCTCTGAGACCACATTCTACTTGAGGGTTAGAGAAGTGTTCCCGAGTATGCAGATGAGTATGCAGATGAGCGCTATCACAGGCCTCCTCGTGGTGCTGGCTGCTGGAAGACAGGAGCTGGGTAATGGAGGGAGGCTGAGGTGGGGCGGGGCTGGTGTTGGAACCTGAGCTGCAAGGTGGAGAGAGGTGGGCTGTGTGCAGGTCTGGGAAGGCCCTTCTGGAGGCAGGTGAGCTAAGGCTCTGTGAGAGGCAGAATGAAGGCCAACAGGAGTGGGGGGAGTGAGTGGGCGTGGACGGGGGAGCCAGGCAAAAGAGAGGCTTAGGCCTACTGGGCATGGTGAGAAATTTGGACTTTAGCCTGAATACACAGGGACATTATTTAGAGACTTTTAAGTGGGGGATAGAGTGACATAGTCTGCTTTGTCTTCTTTTTTCTAATACTGGAATTTGAACCCAGGGCTACTCTACACTGAACTACATCCCCAAGCAGTTATTTATTTGTTTGTGTATTTATACGCAATGTCTTGCTAAATTGCCCAGGCAGAACTTGAAATTTTGATCCTCCTGCCTCAGCCTTCTGAGGTGCTGGGATTATAGGTGTGCACCACCGTGCCCAGCGCTGGTTTCCTTTTTAGAAGGTCCCTTGGCTGTTGTGTGTAGAAGGGGTTACAGGATGGAATGGTGGTGGAGAGAGGAGCCCACGTTTGTGTGCAGAGGTGATGGAGAGAGTGGAGTCAACAGGACTTGCCGACGTAAGAGGAAGGGAGAGATGGGAATCCTGGTATGTGCACCTAACGTCAGTAGTTGGTGTGTATGTGTGGGCGCCCATGCGTGAGGGGAAGAAGAGGAGGAGACACGGAGGAGACAGTGATGACAGAGAACAGAGGCTGCACTGCTGCTGGAACGCCCAGTGGTCAGGAAAGTAGCTAACTTTTGGTGAGCGCGAATTACGTCTCTGGGACCGTGGGGCGCGCACTAACAGATCCCTGTGGAACATTTTCCCATGAGACAGTTAGCCCAGAAAGGCTGAGCATGTTGCTGGAGGCTGCTCAGCTGAGTGTTGGAGCCGGGATTTGCTCCTAGGTTAACCTGGCTCCAGAGCGCTGGCCTGGCCGCCTGCACACTTTTGTTCCTTCCCCAGACACAGATAGCTAGCAGTTTGGGAGCCTTTCAGTTGTGGTAGATCAGAATAACTGCAGGGAGAGAACAGACAGCTATGAGAATGAAAAGGCATTATTTTCGCTTAGTGGGCGGCAAGTGTACAAAGTAGAGGCGCAGTCGATGCCCAGGGCCTGGGTTTCCTGAAAAGAGGTGCTGTGGTCTGGGTGTTTGTGTCCTCCCAAAGTCATATGTTGAAATTCCAACCCCCTGGTCGATAGTAGTAAGAGCTGGGGCCTTTGGGAGGTGATTTGGTCGTGAGGGAAGAGCTCTCACCACAGGACCGGTGCTTCTGTGAGAGAGGCCGCTGAGACCTGGCTTGCCCCTCTTACAATGTGAGGACAAAGGGCGAAGGTCGCTGTGAACCCAAAGGCACTGAGCCTGCTTGGGCCTGACCTTGGACTTCCCAGCTTCTGGAGCTGTGTGAAATGCACCTCTGTTGTTTATGAGCTACCCAGTCTAAGGTATTTTGTTGTGGCAACTGGAGTGGACTGAGAGGCTAAAGGAGTGCATTCCCCTGCTGCCAGTGTTTTGATGCTCACGTCATGAGCCCTGGAAAAACCTCAGGGTGCAGTCTTTTCTTACCACTTCATGTAGCTCATGATTTGCTCTTTATTTTTGAATCCAAAAGGAGCTCTTTCCTATGCAAAGTCAGGAGTTTGAAAGCATTGTACACTGTAGGAATGTGTTTGTGTTGGTGAGAGTTATGTGGTGGTCAGGCTTCATTGGGTTGACTTGATTGGCTTGGGAGCCACATGGGATAGGAAAGCACACTTCCGGGTGTGTCTGGGGGCCCTGTGGAGGTGCCATGTTGGGTTCCTCTCTGGCGCTGTTCCCCTGCTCTGCTTCCCAGATATGGTGAACTGAGCAGCTTTGCCCTGCCAGGCCTTTCCACCAGGACGTTTTTGCCTTGGAGCCAGCCAGCCATGGACTGAATCCTCTAAAACATAAACCAGATTAAACTTCTCCTCCTTTACATTGTGAGTGTTGGGTATTGTGTCCCAGCAGTGGGAAAGGCAACTAATACGAGTTAGAAATCAGAGATGGGAAAAGAGCTATAATGGAGCTGTTTATTGAATCCTTTCTTTGTGGCTGATGTGTACTGTCTCCCTTCATCTTTGTAACTTTTTAGGTTAAAAATTAATAAGCAATACAGCTACACAATATAAAATTCAAAAGATATGAAAAGGATTACCATGAAAACTGTCTCTCCTATTTCGTTGCCTAGCCAGCTGCCTCCCTTCCTGAACACACTGCTGTTAAACACATTTCTTGTGTCCTTGTAGAAATAATCTATGCGTAGCAAGCAGTTACATACTCTGACATTTCCCCTTTGTTTTTTACACACAAAAGCTAGTACATAAATACACTCTTATGCACCTTACCTTTTCTCCTCAGACAAAAGATATCAATATCTATAGCTCTACCTGTTTTTAAAAATAGTTGCATACAGGTATCTTTATATGGCTAGATAATACTAGAATTGCTTGTTCCTGGTATTTTACTATTAATAATGCTGCAGTGAACAATCTCATACATGCCTCATTTTGCACATGGATGGCTAATTACCGTGGAATTCCTGGGTCAAGTGATGTGAACACTTTTGAACACTTCTTTTTGGTGGGTCAAGCATTGTGGTGTGGAGCACTGATTGGGATTGAATCTTGGCTCTACTATTTGCTCATTGTGCAAATCACTTCACCCCTCTTTGTTTCAGTTGCCTCATTTGCAAAATAGGAACAACAGTGGTAGTTGGCTAGTAAGAGTGTATCAGTCAGTTTGTATGTGTAACAAATCACCCCAAAACAGAGTGGCTGAAACAGTAAGCATTTCCCTTAGTTCATGTGTCTGTGGGTTGGCTTGGTGGCTCTTTTGATTTGGGGCAGCCCAGTGATCTCTGCTGGAGTCAGCTCAGGGCTAACCAGTAGCAGGACGTTCTGGGGCGGCCCTGTCACACGTCTGGGGGTGACAGATGAGTCAGTCTTCTGGGACCCATTTGGGAGCAGGCGCTCTTATGCTCCAGTAGACTAGCTCAGGCTTCCTCACAGGGGTCCTCGGGGTTCCATGGAGTAGCACGGGAAGGCACAGTACAAGCACTTTCCAAGCTTCTGTTGGTGCCATATTTGCTGTCCTCTCATTGACCACAGCAAGTCCCAAGGCCAAGCCTAGAGTCTGTGTGGGAGGGGACTTTCCAGCCACAGTGACACAGCGAAAGAAATCCTAGCCAAGTTAGTATTTGTAAAGGGGCCAGTGTGGCACCTGGCACAATTAAAGTGCTAGATATGCCTGTGGAATTACAGAAGAGGGAGAAGGAGGAAGGGAGGGAGAGGGGGAGAAAAGGCAGGAGGGAGAAACTCAAATCGCCTCTGTAGAGATGGAGCCGGCTGCACTTCTCTCAGTGTGAGTGTGCCTGCCTGCCTGTGTGTCTCCTAGGGGCTGGATCCAAGTTCCTAAGTTTTTCTGTAGAGAGGCAGATGTTACAGATGCACACAGTGCTCAGGAAGCTTAGGCTTTTTTCCTGGGGTCACAGCCAAGCCAGGCTTTGGACGCTTTGCTGGTCTATTTGGCCTTGTATTTCAAGTCCGTTGTTTCTGCTTTCCAACTGGGTTGAGAAGGATCTGCCGGTCTGTTGGAGTTTGAGACATGGATTTTGACCCCAGTCTGGCCTACTGAATTCAAAGTGAGTTGTCTGCAATGACAGCAGGCTCAGGCTCTGTCATGGCTGTGCAGGGATGAGAAAGGCAAACCTGTCACTTTGCGTCTCTTAAGTGGAGGAAGTGGATGAGTCTGGCCATGTTTGGTTTATGCGTCCTTCCTCTGCATTCCTCCCACTGTCTGGGTCCCCTTTGCAGCCCAGGAGTTCGGTTCCCAAGAGGGAAGGTGCGGAGCTGGGAGGTGGATCTCTTAGTGGGTCAGGACGGACCCCTGCAGACAAACCGCGTGGGTCCTGTCCTGCGCTGCTGTCCCCTGCCTGTGACTGCGCTGGTCCTCGTGGTGAGCATTTCTCTCAGGCCTGGGCAGGTATCTGTGGAAAGCGCTCACTTACCACTATCTGCTTCTGCTTACCCCGTTCTGTTTCATAGTCTCTCTCCTCCCTCCTCCTCCTGTGCCCCTAGGTACGTCTAATAATAAGGAGAGCTTGTGTTCACAGAGGCTTGGGCACTTTCTATGTAGTTAATAATTTAATTCTCAGAGCAGACCCAGGGAGTGGGCGCTATTTTATGTCCGTTTGGAGTGAGAAAGCTAAACACTGAGTGATGACTTTGTCCCGCATACCACAGCTAAGAAATGATGTAGTCGGGGTTTTATTTATTTATTTATTTATTTTGGTACTGGGGATTGAACTTGGGTCCTTGTGCTTGCGAGGCAGGCAGCAGAACCACTGAGCTAAATCCCTGCCCGTAGCTGGGGTTTTAAACCAGGCATTCTGGCACCAGAGTCTGCGCTCTTAGTATTTATGGTAGAAAAATAAATTGGGATGCAAGGTTGGGGATCAAAAACGGAGCGCTTCTGCTCTGAATAAACTGCTGGTGAACTTGCACGCAGCCTCAATCCTTGGCAGCCCTGCACACCCAGCTGAGACTTAGACTGCAAATCTCAGCACATTGAAAATATAAACTTTCAGTCTGTCTGCCAAAAGCCTTTCCACTTCAATCATTGTAATCCTAACAAGATTTCGGGCCTTGTGCCTCCCTTGTAACTGAGGCGAGACACTGGAAAAATACATGGGGTGCTCGTGTTTTTGAAGGCTTGAAAATCAAGCTGGCTAGTGGAGTCAGGCCACCCTTGCTTCTTTTGATGGACTGTCCTGGCAGCAGAGACTGCCAAAGCAGCAGAGAGTGAAGTACAAACACCGCCGATGTTCCGTAACTTTCCGAGTTGAGAATTGTGCATATCACCAAGTCACAGGGAGAAACGGAGCCATTTCCTAGCCATTGATTGCATGTGGAGGAGATGTAACGCAGTAGCGCTTGGCAAACATCAGAAATTTGAAATTGCTTTTATGCTCCGGGAATTTGTCGTGAATGAGCAGCGTGGTTTGTAGTCTCTCTCTCCTGGAGACGGTTCAGGGCTACTGTGCGCTGTGGTATTTACTGTTGCAAACGAAAAACAGGGTTGGCACATTGTACTGGGAGTTGCCTGCCTAATCCGGGTGGTTCATAAAAAGCCTTCTAGAATGGAACGATTGCTTAGCTGATACTTGAAAGATGGGAAGGGCAGCTAGAGAAAGAGGAGGAAGATGATATTCCAGGTAGAAAGAGCATCGTATGCAGAGGGGAGAGAGGGGAACCATATTTAAGGAAGCGAGGCGTGTTCAGAGAGGCGGGACGGGTGGATCTGGTAGAGAAGGGTGAGGGGAACGGAATGGTTGGGGCTGGAAAGGCGGGGGAGGCCACCCTGAGACTTGTCCCCAGGGCAGTGGGAAGCTGCCGAAAGGCTCTCAGCAGGTTTTTGAAAGTCAGATGTTTAGTTCAGAAGGTTTCTTTGGCTGCTGGATGTAGAATGGGCTGGAGGGGCAAGGCCCGCTAGGAGGTGGGAGGTCTGGTTAGGAGATTGTCGTGGTCCCCTAGGTGGCCTGGATGGGGAGGCGGTTAGGGGAAAAGGAGGACACATTTAGTCAGCAGGCATCTTGGCAGTAGAGTCAGCAGGACCCAGTGACCCATCAGATGTGGAGCACAGGGGGAGAGGCATGGAGAAAGACTGACACCCAGGTTTCGGGCTTGGTGAAACTGGGTATGAGGTGGGGCGTGAACCGAGACACACACTGGAGGAAAATCCAAGGGCAGATTGGTTATGCTTTGTGTCCTTGGGCTAGAGATGCCTTTAGCCATTCAGGTAGAGAGGTCTGTGGGAAGATGAGGGTTATTGAAGTCTGCAGCTTAGAAGAAACGTTATTTAAAGTTGCAGAGTTATGAGTTTCCAGCATTTGGGCAATAGTAATAGAAACCATTGGAGTTACAGAATACTGTGTTGAGGATATGGTTATAAGCAGTGGCTCCAAAGCTTGCTGTTCATAAGAAGCTCCTGTGAGCTTGTTGAAATGCAGATTCCTGGGCCCCTTGAGCTGCTGCTTTAGTAGGTTTATGGTCGGACATCGGGACCTCCAGGACCCGGCAGGGGTGCCAACAAGATCATGACAACCTAGCTATTTTACTTGGTGTAGATCCCGGAGAATCTCTAGCACTCTGTGGCCTACACTTAGAAAAAGGAATGTTTAGCATATAAAAAAGGCATAGAGAATAACACGTTGACATTCATGTACCCATCACAACTTAAAAATTACGAAGACAAACTGAAGCACATTTTAAAAATGGGATATACTAAGACATACAAAGGAACAGATTACAAGGGCTGGGGATTTAGCTCAGTGGTTCTGCCGCCTGCTGCACAAGCACAAGGTGTGCAAGAACACGGATGGATCTCTGTCCACGCACAAAAGAACACATACTCTGTGATTCCATTTATATCAGATACTAGAATGGGAAATACTAAGCTAGGGTTATAGAAATCAAAAAAGTGGGTATTGAAAGGAATTGACTAGGAAGAAGGGTCATGAAAGAACTTTCTGGGGTGGTAGAAATGTTTTACTTCTTGATAGGGGTGTGGTTTACATGGCTGTATATGTTGGTCAAAACTCAGTGACCTGTATACTTAAGATTTATGCACATGTCTATGTAAATTACGCCTCAGTAAAAGACTCTTAATACAAAACAAACAAAAGCCAATACAGATGGAGCTTTCTGAGTGCCTTCCACTACTCAGGGTAGCCACTATCCTGGATTTAACACACCTGTGTACTTAACTTTTGCTACACCTGCATGTAGCCTTAAGCCTTATGTACTAAGGTTTTGGATGTACTTAATCTTTATGTATATCAAAACATACACACATATGATATGTTGAGAATACAAGTATGTATGTATTCTTTTTCAATTTGAATTTTTCTGCAACATTGTATGTGGGAGGGTCACTCATTTGATATCGGTAGCTAATCATGCACTTTTAGAGCTAAACACTTAGCTCTAAATATAATATGTAATTACACTTACTCTTTTGGCTGTATGTTTAGACTTTCAGACAGTGCTGCTATGATATTGTACATCTACTTGTGTGTGAGAGGTAAGGCATTTAGGGGCGGAGGGGCTGGTGGTAAGGTAAGCATACTGTCAGTGCTATGAGGCATTATCATACTTTTCTTCAGGAGATTTACCAGAAGTGTGTGATTGGTCTATATTTTTACCAAACACGTGGCATTGCCACACTTTAAATTTTCTGCAAATCTGTCAGGTATGAAATATCTCATTATGGTCTTTATTTGTGATTCCCTGATTACTAGTGTGGTTGAACATATTTTAATGTATAGATTGGGCTCTCAGATTTCCTCCTTTTATATATTTTTTTTCTGAGTTGCAATGCATTAATGTGTTTGAGGTTACCAATTCATTTCTTTGATTCATGCATTTTGTTTAAGGAACCCTCCACACTCACAGGCTAAACATATTCACTTATGTTTCCTAATAAGAGCTTAAGTTTCACCTTTTATATTTGCTCATTGAGCTTCTTGGAATTAAATTTAATGATTTAAATAAGGTAAGGATTCAGCTGTTCCCCCATATAGATGACTGGTTATCCCTTCCTCCCCAACCAGTGTGCTGTGCCATCCTTGTCATGTATCAGGATTTCATATATGGATGCGTCTGTGGGCTCTTTATTCAGAGCTTAGTTGATACTTTAGAGTGAGCCTTGATCCTGGATAGGCAGAGCCCCTCTGCCTCGTTGCTGAGCTTGTTTGAATGTTTTGTTGATTGATGTATCCAGCATCTAGAGCAATGGAGGGCCCTAGCAGGAGCTCAATATGTATCTACTGGCCCAGTGAGGGGTCCCACTGGGGGCTGGCTAGGGAGCCCAGCAGTTCCCTGACATGCTGGGTGCTGCTTTCCTGTGGGTAGGAGTGGCCGGAAGCTCTCTCTTGCTTCCCCCTTTCACTGCTCCTGTTACTGCTTGGCCCTTCTCATTCGGAAGAGAATTTGAGTGAATCCTCAGCAAGCCCAAGTGCTGCTGTGCAGCATGGATGCAAACCTCTAAGCACCAGTGAGCGGGGCTGTTGCTAAGTAGGAACCAGGATTCTGAGCACAAAGTGTGGCTCCTTCTGTGAGCTGTTTTGAAGTCTGGGTGCTTAAGCCTTGGAGATCAGGCAGTAGATGATCTAAAATTAGGTTTACTTATTTTTCTTTGGAATGTCTGTGTTTTGGATATCTTTATTTTGTAGACTAATGTTGGTTTAAAGTAGACCTCTCTGTGTACCGTAGTTCTCAGTATGTTTTGTTAATAATACAAAGACGCACTATTTACTTAATGCTTGCAGTTGCAGTACATAGTGCTAGTACATGTACATGTTTTGCATGTACATAAGTATTTTATTCACTCCTCAAAACCATCTTTCTTCTTTCCCTTTATAGTGAGTAATCTTCATTCATCATTTATGTAATGTCCTTGAGCTCTTGGGCTGAGCTAGGGACTAAGTTTGCCAAAATCCACAGCCCTGAGGTCCAGTTTAGTAAGGAGCAGACTTTTAAACAAATAATTACCATGCAGTGTGATAATTGCATTGGCAAACACATATCCCAAATCCAGCCTTCCGAAAAAGGTGATTAACTTTATGAGTCAGATGAGAAGTTGGGTGCCAGGGGAACTCAGGAAGATGGTTTAAGCAGGACCTGACCCCTGAGCACACCCTTGAAGTCCCGTTGGTTCTCCCATGCTTGGCCTGGACACCTGGACCTGTTGTCCTCTCCCCTACTAGCCTGTCTTCCTGCACTCTCCTCCCGAAACAGTCTCGTCTGGCCTGTTCACTCATGGTTTCTTACCCATGGGCTTTCTCTAATTATAGAGACAAGATTGCACTATGAGTTCAGGCTGGTCTTGAACTCACTATGTAGCCCAGGCTGGCCTCAAACTCACAGTGATCCTCCTGCCTCAGCCTCCCGAGGACTGGGATTATAGGTGTGCGCCACCACACCTAGCTCAAAAAGTTGTTTTCCTTCTTTCTTTTTTAAAAAATTTAATTAAAATATTTAAACAGCTTTATTGAGGAATAAATTATATATTATAAATTCAGTAATTTTTTTTTTTTTTTTTTTAGTAAATTTACGGAGTCAAATCCAAATCTAGGGCCAGGGGTTTAGCTCAGTGGTTTTGCCGCCTGCTGCGCAAGCGCAAGGACCCGAGTTCAATCCCCAGTACCAAAAAAAACCAAAAACAAATCTAAATCTAAAGTCGTGGTATTAGCTTCTTTTTCTCAGGTGGAGACTGGGCCCGGGGAAATGAAGTGTCATAGCCACACACTCAGCTGTCCCTATCAGGACTAGAACTCAAACTACGTGGCTAATGGCTCATTAGAGCATGGCCAAGTTTGCAACAGAGTTCTTCAGTACCGTAACACTTTCTTTATTACCCTGGAATTAAAGGACTATTTATGTTATGAAACTAGAAGGAGTCATTTATAGAGAGTTTAGGTTAAAAAAAAACATAGGAAAGAGAGCTAGGGATTGGGTAGTTTGAAATGTGAGTAAAATACTATAAGAGTTGAGCTGACAACCAGTGTGTTTGATAAAACCACAAATTAGAATATGTGCTTGCAATGTTAGCAATAAACCACTCTGACTACTTTTATTCCAAACCATTATGCTGTTTATTTGGCTTTCCAGGGTATTTACAAATGTGAATTGCCTAGTAGAGATCTTATTTCCACCCCCAAGCAAGCTGTGACATAGAAGAGTCCAACAGGTGGTCCAGAAGAGCGAGAATCCCGCCTCCTCCCCGTCAAATGACAGTTGAGTAGCTGACTGGTGCAGCAATAGCAAATGCTGTGTAATTTGTGTTGCCTTCAGAGATGGCAGAAAGGAGGCTGCCGGTAATGGAAAACAACTGTCTGGACTCTGCCAGGCCACGCTCCTGCCATTCTGCTCTGAATTATACTTTCCATGCTGCATTTCTGATTTTTAAATATTGACGCTGGGAAAATGGCAACAGTGCTTGAGATCTGTGTCCACAGGGGAAAGCTATCCATTCCTCAATGAAAGGAGGCTCAGACACAGCCATGCAGAGGGCTAGGCTGGATTAGTGCTCTTGGCTGCTTTTCTTTGCGCATCCATCGTTCTAATCACAAAATTCAATGTGTGGAAGCCCCTTCCTGTCCCTGCTCTGTGCTGGGAAGCCACAAGAATTGTCTCAGTTCACCAGAGACAATGATTTTATAGGTCAATCCCGAACACAATGTACCTGTGATGATTCTCCGTTCAGTATTGTACTGCATATTCAGCAGACGCAGGCTGGATCCAAGTTAATTTCCAGGAAGCAGCTACCACTCCTCATTCCTTTGTCTAAAGCAAAGGTTGATAGACTTTTTCCTTGAAGGGGCAGAGTGAACATTTTTAGTCTCCCAGGGTCATGTGGTCTGTAGTTGCAGCACTTAACTCTACAGTGCAGGGACAGCCACGGATGTTACTGTGTTCTGATGAAACTTTACATCGGGACACTGAAACATGAATTTCATATAATATTCGTGTGACAGAATATATTACTTTTCTTATTTTTCCAGTCATTTCAAACGTGAAACCCTACTCTTAGCTCGTGGGCCAGTCTCTTTGGTCTGTGGACCACAGTGTGCCTCCCCTTTCGCCAAAGCGCTGCGATCCCTGAGTTCCCGTGTGTGGGCTGTTTCCTGCCACAGCCTGTCCTCGTATTGGGTGGGTCAGACACAGCTACATGGACAGAAAACCAGAAACCCACCCCAAAGCAAGAGACACTTCAGTTCCTGCCTGCCTCACTCGCTGCCCCCACCCCAATCCACTGGATGCCCATGGAACCCTTTTCTCATTATGAGAACCTTCTTCCTCTTCTTTGGGATCCTCGTAAGTTACCTAGACCAGAAATTTAGACTTAGGCACTGAAATGAAGATAAAGCAATTAGCATTCAGCGGAACATTATTGAAATTAGTAGTGAGGGCAGAAACATTGCTTTCTTTACAAGAAATGGATTTGCTAAGATACATTTATTCCCTTTCTTTGTCTTCAGATAATTTCCCATTACAGGTTATAGAATGAAATTAGTTTTGAGTGTTACATGCTGCACATTTATTAAAGTCCCATTTGAGTGGATTTTCTTCGTGCTTGTATAGTGAAAAGTAGCTAACTGGGGTGCAGAGGGTCTTGCTGAACTGGACACAGGTGAGAGTTGTCCAGGCACACCGCTGTTCCTCTGAGAGACAAGGCCAAGATCCAGTGAGAGTTCAGCTGTGCTCAGAAACTTGGTGCTCACATAAAGGTGTAGTGGAGGAAGCACCTCGATGCTCCAGCTGAATGCGCCCCCTTTCTCCTGTGTGAAATGGGGGTGCCAGGGGCAAGAGCAGCATTTTCAGGAAGGCTGTTTTCCTAAACCCTCCAGAGCTCGGGACTCCTCCTGTGATCTGCCGAGCCTGAGTGCAGTCCCTTGCTCAGGGTCCACAAACCTGGCCGGGTGTTAGCATCGATGGTGGGAGGAGGCACAGATTCCTAAGCCCACCCCAGATGCACAGAATCAGAATGTCTTTCCTAGGTTGGGAAGGTTTTATGTATTTCTTAAGACTTAATAATGGGTTCAGGAAAGCCCAATACTTCCTACTAATCCCAGCTTAGACTTTCCCCGAACAGCTCCCGCCCTCCGTCTCCTTCCACACGAAGGGAAATGGAAGAGACATGCTCTCCACTTTATCTTCGTGGGATTGTCTGTCTCAACAACTGGAAACGGGGAGAGCTGGGCTTGGGTGTATGAGCCCCAATCACATTTCTTCTCCCCCAGTTCTCCCTCTGCAGTCCGACATTTACAGCGAAGTTGTCACCTTTCCCCTGAAGCATGTTTGTGAGAGAAAGCCTGAGGTTCTGTACATCGTGATCTTAGAGCAGACTGGCAATGTCCTCCCCAGTTTTCCTACTCAGAGCTCATCACTGAAAATGTCTTTTCGAGTTATTTCTGGAAATAACACAATTGTAGTATTGGCACATACATATCACAAACACAAAAAGAATCTCAGTAGTACCAAAAAAACCAACTTGTTCTGAATTTCTCCTATTTTCTCCATGGCTGTTCATTTACATGTGAGAAATTGTAGATCTCAAGCGAGCAGAAGCGTTTACCTCCCACACCGGCAGCCCGGATGGTTTCTAAGAGTGGAATTTGGTCGTGAGTTCATGTGTGCGTGTGTGTACAGATGCTCTCTTACAGTACTCTGCAGCTTCCTGATGCATGAGAGCCATAATAAAGTGCTCTTCTGTTTGCAGAATTCCTACCACAGATATTAAGTCTTTTCTGTTTCCCAGACCCTTGTTAGAAATTTAAATACGTCACCACCCTACAGTCCTTATCTCTGAAGTTTGAAGGCTCCCAGGAAGACGATCAGGAAATAAATCACTGCAGAAAAAGTTAATGTTAGTATTCATTGCTTTTAATGCAGTCATATTTCACATTATATTCATTATTAAGGTAGAGAATTTTTTCCCATTGGAAAAGATGAGATCAACGTATCTACTGTATGTGTGGCCAGTCCTTTATACCATGTTGTTCCAATATTATGGCACACTCCTTTGAAAGTAAATAAATGCTTTAGAAGTATTCGACTGACTAGAAAGTGTGTGTCTCCCACATGCAGTCATGTCAGGTGTGTTCAGAGCCGTGGATCAGCATGTTTGCAGCTTCGGCCGTCTGCCGGATGACTTTGGATGCTAAGTCTGTGCTTAAGCTGGGTCTATAACTTTACAGAGAAATTTCCAGCACCATCCTGAAGATCTTTGCCTTTCTGTCCTCATATGCCCACAGCGGTTTGGATTTCTTATTCAGCAGGCCATGTTGCTATCTTCCCAGCGCAGAAGTTTCTGTCTTTGTAATCCTCTGGAATTCCTCCTCTCTCTCAGCCTGTAAGCAGGAGTGAGCTTTTGTCGTCTTTCCCTTCCGCTGTCCCTTTCCTCCTTTCAATTCTTCGTTTCTCAAACGAGCATCCAGAGGATTTGAGTGTTTTTCATCATAAGTTTTACACTTTCTATTTTCACGTCCAGGATGATCAAACAAGATTAACAGGTAAGTTTTGGAGGTCATTAAGATTTGGAACCATAGGGCCGAGGATTTAGCTCAGTGGTTCTGCCACCTGCCTCGAAAGCCCAAGAACGTGATTTTGATCCCCGGTACCAAAAAAAAAAAAGATTTGGAACCACTTAGGAGCAGGCAGCCTGAGGCAGGAGGATGGCCAATTCAAGGTCAGCCTGAGCAACATAGTGAGACCTTGGAACTGATACATGGATCTGCCACAGATTTTCACACCTGCTTTTATGGAGTGTGTGTTTTGGCTCTATGTCAGATAGCTCCACTCTCGGGCTCTCAAAGTGCTGAGCTTTGTTCTGGAATTCCTCCTGCACTTTCTTATGCTTGTGTGAGGCTGACTCACTCGGGACTCTGAGATCCTGGAAGACAGGGGCTGTGCCTGGCTTATTTTTGTGTCCTAGTCACTGCCGTTGGGGTTGACAGATGTAGTAGGTACTTAGGGTTGTAGTCATTGAATATACAGGTTGGACATCCCAAATCTGAAAATGTGAGCTTCAAAATGTTCCCAAATGTGAAACTTTTTGAATGCCAACATGATACCACAAGTGGAAAACTCCACAGTGGGAAACTTTGTTTCATGCACAAATATATTAAAAAAATATTGTATAAAACTACTTTCAGGCTATATGTATAGGATATATATGAAACATCAGTGGATTTAGTATTCAGACTTATGTCTCATCCTCGTTATGTGTATGGAGATTTCCAGACACCACCCCCCACCTGAAATCTGTGACACTTTGGGTACCAAATGTTTGATCAAGGGATGTTTTGGAGTCTGCTGTTATTCCCCATGCACACTCCCATGTATGGCTGTAGTTATTTTAATGTTTATTAGTCATTTTAAGTCACATTTGGCTTAATCATCCCTAATTTTTAGGGATGATTTGGATTATTGTTTGGATTATTTTGTTTGAATTATTTTCATTTGTTGTCTGTTTTGAGTAGTACAGTTCAAACATCTCAGAACGAAATCATTTTCTCTCATCTTGATAGTTTTTCCTGGGTAATTCCTTAATGAAATTACTAAGTCTGGTAGTTTTATTCCTCTTGTAATATGATTGTGGGTTTGTTTTTTTTTTTTAATGGAGAGACTGTGTGCTCCATTCGACAGCACATATACTAAATGAAGAGACCAGACAATGGAAACTAACGTATGCCAACCTTTTAAATACGTTTCTTTCATTTTCACTGGGATGGTCCGATTTGGAATCAAAGTAGGAAGAACAAATGACAATCGTTGTCCTTTCGTGCCTGCACCACCGTTGTTACCTGGATGCTTCCTCCTGTGGTCTTCACACCTTCGCAGCCCAGAGTACAGTAGAGTACGGAGTACGGACTACTCAGCCAGGCTGAGGCACGCAGATCTAACCCAACTGTGTCTCTGGTCCAGATGCAGGGGGCATCCACTGCCTGCAGGATGAGCTCCAGCCACCCTGCCAGAGCTCACGGCTTAGGAGGTGGCTTCCCTGTCCCGTTCCAGGCTGACTCTGGCCGCACCCCAAAGGCACGGTTTCCCGCTGCTCCCATCTGACCTGAAGCCTGCAGCCCTCACCTGCCAGCATCTTCTCAGCTCCCAGACTCAGCTCAGCCGCGGGGTGCCCTCCTCCACCCCAGCCTCTTCCTCACTGGTTTTCCACCCTTTGTCCTTTGCCACCTATAGCTAAAGCTCTTCTTTACTTTGTTCATCTTATTATTTAGATCATGAGCTCGTTAAGGATGGGAATTTTGTCCATTATTTTTGCCGCCTGACTTTGATACAGGGACTAGCATGTTGTTGGTTCTTAGCAAGCCTTTTGTGAATGGATAGAATGGATAGAATTGTTACATTGGTTTACTCATCTACGAGAAGACTACTTCTAGGGAAGTCTACTTATTGGTAATTGAGCACCCATTTATGGTGTGTATGCTAATTCTCAATTGACTAGAATATCGAGTAATGCTTTGTGTTTTGTTATTGTTGTTGTTGTTTGTTTTTTGAGACAGGGTCTCTCTAGGTAGTTCAGACTGGCCTTGAACTTTCTATGTAGCCCAGGCTGGCTTCGAACTTGTATGGATCTTTCTGCCTCAGCTTCCTGAGTGCTGGGATTACAGGCGTGTGTCACCACACTCAGCTCAAGTAACGTTTTAATCTCCCCTTCCCCAATCACTTGGTATAGTTTTTTTCCAAATGGGCAGCAGTTGTCATTTCGTTTATTACCTAGCCCGTAATCACCATTCTGTAAGCTGATAAGGAAATGTCTGGTTCACCACTCTATTTCCAGTGCTTAATATCCAGTACCCAGTAAGCACTCAGTAACTATTTGTTGACTGAGTGAATAGGTGAATGAATGAAACATTGAGGAAAGGCACTGTGTGTCACATCACAGGCCTTCACAGTTGGGGGTTTACCGTGTGTGTATGCAAATCTGTCCTGCTTAACCCTCTCTTCTCTTGATGTGTCCTTGAACTAACTGCTTCTCTTGTTAGCTTCTGAGGCTCCTTCTGCCTCTACCCTCTCATGAGCCTGAGGGCCGACTTGAGCCACGTCATCTCCCGCTTATCTCTTTCATGGGGACTGTCTTGGAAACACCAGCTACAAGCCAGCTGCACAGTGATGTAGCGATATGACAGTCCCTCTGTCCCACCACGAGGGGAGGAGCCCAGAGTCTCCTCATCTATCTACAGCAGCAAATCTAAGTCAGTAGCGTCCTGTTGTTTCGGGGGACCAGTAACAGGCTCCCATTGCACGCCCGAGCTGATTTGTAGCTCTGGGCTGTTGTCCAGAGCCTGCTGCCCAAGCCTGAAGAAGTGGTTCTGAGGGATGCAGGAAGTTTTGCCAGAGTGATCACATCCCCTCTGCCTGTGTCAGTCAGTCTCCGTGGGATATGTGCTTCATTTCATGGTGTTCTGGTGAGAATTTGGATGCCTGTGACCACAGCCAGTTATAGAGAACAACAAAATTTCATTTGTGATTTAGTTGTCCTCTTGGGAAAATGTAGTGGTTATGGAGGGGTGGGAATAACATTGTGTTATGAGGGGGAAAGAATTATCTTGTGCTGTGTATTAGAATGATAGGAGACAGAGGAAGACTTCAAAACAGCCACCACTACCCCAGGAATGCCAGCAAAAGTCCGCCATTTGGTTCATTAAAAAGGGTGTCATGAATTCTCAGTGACCTGCTCCCAGGCTCAAGACTTCTATTATAGCCCTGCTGTGTGAGAGCTAAAATCTTAATTGAAAATAGAATGATTGAGCCCATACTGTATTTATTACAGCACTTATGAGTGCTCACCACTCTGCAGTGCATGCTTTTTACGATGTGGGGGGACAGCAGGAAACCGTGTGGTCCAGAGCCTCATTAGCTTCCGCTGCAGGAGGAGCTGAGACAGCACACCCTGCGGGCACAGCCGCGGCCTGGGTGTCCAAGTGGGGAGGCTGTGCCCCAAGAGTGCGGTGCCCACCTGGTAGGTGGTGAAAGTGACAGGAGCAAGGGCACAGTGCCTGGCACACAGAAGAAAGCTGGAAGAGCATGAGGGAGGGCAGCAAAGGCAAGCCTTGGATCTGATAGAGATTCATGTTTCTTTAGCTCCATGTCCAAGGCTGTTGGTGTTTCCTTGGGTCTGAAATGCAGGAGAAGCTGATTAATTCTTAAGCCCCATGGAAATGCATGCAGTGTATCTCCCCCCTCTGCCTCTCCACCAGGGGCAGCATGAAGGACATAAGTGAGGTAGAGGCTATTTATAAGGGCTGACAGGGAAAACCAGACACGTTTGGAATGGATGAATGATTGTCATTTGGGCCTAGATGAATGTAGGATTCTCCAGCCACTCAGAAGAGATTTTAAAAAATTTTGTTTTGTTGTGATTCCACTATTCCCCAGTGAAGACAGCTAAAAGCCACATTTCAGGTGAGAGACAAGCATGCAATCTTGAGCATGCCAGTGGGTATAGGAACTTTAGATAGTTTTAAAACAATGAGATTGGATCTCAAACGTGTGTTTTATATGGATTTTTCCTCACCTGGGAGTGAAATTGTCAGAAAGAAGGTGACTGTGATTGACTTTTCTTGATGCTAAGGATACTCAACTCAATGGATTCTCCTTTATTCCAATACTGGGTCCACTCTGGTTTTTTTTAGATGGTAAATTATTTTATTAAGTGATAGTGGATGTAGATAGTGGTTGGATTGCTTTTATTTTTTAATGACGTGGCAAAATAAAACATTGGCAACATCGTGTTAATCCTTTAAATTATTTTGGGAATTTTAATGGTACACAAAATATAAGTCTCAAACAAATAACCTTTAAAGTTCCTTCCAGTTCTAACAGTTGGGGATGCTAACCTTTTCTTTCCACTTGTGACTGTGAGGTGAGAAATTCAAGTGTCAGTTTATATTTGTATCCTGGAACAAGCTGTATTTTTGCCCAGAAAAACTACAGTGCCAATGTATAAGGATTATGGGTACTTTGTTTTCTTCAGCTGGAACAAAACCTGAAGTATACCTTTAAGTCTTAATTTGACGAAAGATTAGAATGAGTAGAGGGGAACTATTTACTGTCCTACATTGCTGGTGAAAATATAAATTGGCTTAAGGTAGGGGTCAGTAATATTTATCTTTTTTCCTTTTTTATTTAAACAGGGGCCACACTGTTCTGTCCAGACTGACCTCTAGCTTATAGGCTCAAGTGGTACTCCTGCCTCAGCCAAACAGCTGGGACTACAGGTGCATATCATTGTGCCCAGCTCAGAAAACTTTCTCTAAAAGGCCAGATTGGAACATTTAATCTTTGTGGGTCATATGTAAGGTCTCTGTCATATATTTTCCCCTTCGTCCTCCTCTTTTGTTTTTAAAATGCCTCTGTGGAAATGTGAAAACATCTTGGGCTGGATTTGGCCTGTGGATTATCATCAGTGGAGCCCTGGCTTGGGTCTCTGGATGGAGGTGATCTGGTTGTTTTTGTCCAAGTTACACAGGCTGAGCAATTCCGGCCACAGAACTTTACCCTACAGCTATCCTTGCACCTGTCAAAACAGCGCGGCAGTGGACAGAGTTCCTCAGGGTAGCACTGTTTGAAATAGCAAAATACAGAGAGCAACTGAAATGCTCATCACCAGGAAATGGTTAGAGAATAGAATATCTATGCAAAAGAATCTGACAGCCTTAAGAGTCAGACACAGCTCTGTACAGATTAACACTTGCAGTTTATCATTAAGAGGGGAAAAAAAGCAAGGTCCAAAACATATCCTTAATGCCATTTATGAGTTTAAAAAGGGCGGTGTGTGTATGCGTGTGTGCTTACACACGAGCACACACGTGCCCATGGCTTATTGTACATGTAGAACGTGGGGTAACTGGTGTCACCGAGGAAGGTCATTGAGGGGCTTCGAGGTGGAGATCACCGGGACCCCTTCTTTTTACTTTCTATCAGTTTGAAGCTCGTGACTTTAGCGGCATGCCCATGTATCACCTCAGACATAATGGTAATTCCTGGTGTGAGAGAATTCAACAAATTGATTGCTGGAACTAGGTCTGCATCAATCTGCAATCACTGGTGCACCCGCGCTGCCCTGAAAAGTGTCCTCATTTGCTTCCATTCCCACAAAGGCATTTTGACAGAATAAGAACTCTTTGTCAGCGTTTGATCATCTCAGGTGGTGGAGCTCCCATCCTCACAGGTTGGGTCTAAGGAACTGCTGGTGGCAGTATTCCTTCTGATTTGTAAAAACGGAGCAGACGGACATACAAGCTGGCCTGGCTGCCTGGCTTTGTCTTGTCCCTCTGACTTGGGCAGTTGCCTCAGGTGACTGTCAGCTGTTTGGCCCCAGCCTTTACTTTCCGTACCCTTGGCTCACTAGAATGCGGAGATGTGGGACATGGTTTCCCAGCAGTCTCTCTGTGGCCTCTGTTGTCCCACCCCCATGTCACTCTCTGCCCCGAAGGTTCTGGACCAGTCACTTAACACTGCCCGCTCCTCACCCTTCCCAGAATGCCTCACCTCTTCCTTGGGTCTCCAAGACAACTAAAAGGAACACAGCACTGCTGCTTCTGTAAGAGGGAAGGATCCGGTCACTGGCAAGTAGACACAGTGAGCAGCTGTGAAGAGGAGACACGAGTGCTAGGCTGCATGGAAAGCCAGCGGCCCACCTCTCCCTGTGTGTGGGCCTTTGCAGTTCTTGGCACCAAAGAGGCAGAGTCCATGTCCTCACCCCTTGAGTCTGACCCAGCCTTCGGCCAATGGGATGCAGTGGAAGTGGCGGACCTGGCCTGGGACCAAGCCTGGCATCAAGAGGCCTCCACAGTCTGCCTGCCCTTGCACGTGCCCCTTTGTCAAGAGAAGAGGCTCGAAGTAGAGCTGAAATGATCTCATGTTCCTGGCCAAGATGGCCTCATTTCAGCAAACATCTGGCTCAGCTGCCTTGCTCACCACCCCAGGCCCTCGCTGTTTGCTAGCGAGGCTTCTTACGGTCTTTTCTGCAACACTGTGTGAACATGGATAACAGATACACATGGGCCCGGTGGGAAATGGACAGGTGGTCGGCTGTGTGTTCAGAAATGGAGAAACCAGGGTTTCTTTCTCCTCCTATGTGACATCCCCTCATCGTTCTTTTCCGCCTGCCATTTTGAAGCACTTCCTTTCTTCCTGGCCTTCTAAGATGCCCCAGGCTCATCCTGGATTTCCTCGCTCCAGTCTCGAGTCAGTTTGAAACCACCGAGATGCACTTCTGAGGCGAAAAAAGAGAAATAAAAACCCAGTCGGGATTAAGTCTCAGCATGAGCAGAGTGTTGCATAGTGGGAGGAACCCATAAAGGGAAAAGTGCACACTTAGGCCAGTGCTGTATCTGCCATGGCAGAAGCGACAGAGACGCCAGCATTCTGCAATAGGCAACACTTCAAAGGACTGCATTGGCATTTTCCCTGTTAGCACGAGGTCATAGGTTGCTATTCCAGTTTTACTAATGAGATTGTTTAAATTTCCAAATATAACATAATTGTCCTGTTACATGATTTCCACCACACTCAAGTGAAACTGTCTTGATTATGTGCGTTAAAAAACCAAGGAAGCGTGTGAGGGAGTTCAAAAGGAAATTCTAATGAAAGAGCCTCCCAGGATATGCACGTCACATTTTATCCCCGGGATACCAGCTTTCTTTCTGCAGTGCTGGGGATTGAACCCAGAGCCTGACACATGCTAGGCAAGTGCTCTACCACTGAGCTACATCCCCAGCCCAGGATTGCGAACTCTTTTTTGGAAGTCTATAAAAGATCCTTAGGTCAACTCCAGTCAGATAAACCACAAGATGACCCCAGTAGCTTCTAAAGGCTCAGTAAATGTGTGGGCTTTTACATGATGAGTATTCGCTTTGTTATATACCAGCAACAATCTGTTAACTGTGAAGGGAAACTTGCTCCCTTTCACAATAGCACAGAAAGCATAAAATCCATGGAAACACCCTCAATACACTGTGGCACTTATAAGCAAAGGAATTCTGTTTTTAATTTGAACAAGGAGAATTACATCAAGTTTCTGGATGTTAGAATATTGAATTTTTTGTATTTTTGTTCTTCTACAAATTATAAATTTTATGCAAGCTCATATAAGGTTGCAGAGAAGATTCATTGCTACAACCTTTTTCTGGGAGCCCAAGTTGGTAGTAAGTGAATAAAACCTTGTTGTTTGGATGCAAGGAACAGAAAACCTGGCTAAAACTTGTTTAAATGATAAAAGGTTTAGGTTTATCATCTCACTGTCCAGAGGCGGAATGTTTCCAGGGAATTCAGTGGCTGAACAATGTCACAAAGGACACAGATTCTTTATTTTCTTGCTCTGCAGCCCTCAGTGTGTGAGCTCATTTCGGGCTGAGACCCTGAGAGTCACAAGATGGCTGCATCAGCTCCAGACATCACACTGTCATACACTGTCATCTAGAGTTGAGAAAAAGGGATCATTCCCTTTTTTATTGGTAACTTTTTAAAAAAAGAAAACCTTTTCCCAAAAGCTTCTTGAAAGAGCTCTTCATGTCTCACTGGCCAGAATCATAATAAATGGTCTGTGCCAGTGGTGGCGAACCTATGGCATGCTTGCTGTAGCCGGCTGTCTGTTATCATCAAAAGCTCTAAAAGGTTAGCCATCACTAGTCTGTACAGTAAATGGTGGGCTGGATGTACTCCACAGCTGAGATTCAGCAAGATTCTCCTCTTGCTGTCTTACTGGGGGGAGGCCCCACTCCGAACACGTGGTAGAGGGTAGGGCAGACAGCCGAACAAAACGTGTGTGTGTGTGTGTGTGTGTGTGTGTGTGTGTGTAGGGGACTGCCTCTGAGTAGGGAACTAATAGTTCATACTCTTTTCATCAAGCATTTCATTTCTAGAAGTTGATTTTAAAGAAATAACCCCAGAATTGAGCATAGCTCACTGTGTTCAGATGAGCAGTATAACAGTAACAAAAAGCGACTTTGTTAGTCATTAGCTATGTAGTTATAGAAACCGTGAAAATATCCGGTACTGGTTTAAATTACTGCCCAACCATGACAAGCAGGATGTTTTGAAACCATTAGATATTATGTTTTCAGGGACTAATGGCATAAGAAAAACCCCATATTGGATATTTAGTGGGGAAGCAAAAGCAAACTGCAGAATTAAAGTGAAATGGAACTCATTTTCATTTACTTGCATGTACCATAATTGGGACGAAATATGCCAGGCTGTTGATTTTCTTCTAGGGATGGCTCGAGGGTGACTGTCTTCTTTTTTGTATTTTCTGACCATTCTGTAATAAGCAGGTCATACTTGTAAGGTCAGAAGAATTAACAGTGTTCAAACCATGTGCCAGGTGTATCAGGTAGATTTTGGTGCGTAACAAACTGGCCCCAAGTTTGATGACTTCACCAGTTCTACAGGCTAAGGGCAGCTGTCTTTGTGGCTGGAGCTGCTCGGGTGCCTGGAGTCAACTGCTGGTGGTGGGGCCTGGCTGGGTGACTCGGGCTGAGATGGCTGCTGTAAATGCACAGGTTTCCTCGGCCTGCACCAGGCTTGCTCTGGCCTGCAGAGCAGGCTTCTGGGACAGTAAACCGCATCTAAAACGTGCACACTGCTCACTCTGTCACGATCTGCTGGCCATGCAGCCAGCCCAGCTTCAAGGTTTGGTAAATGAACTCTCCCTTTTCTGAAAGAAGCCACATAATCACCTTGAATAAAGAATCTGGATACATGAGTGGGGGCTATTTTTGCAGACAATCTGTCACTGTATCTTTATCTTAAAAAAATAAACTCCCCAGAGAACACAAAGCCTGACAAATTGTAACATAAAGAGCATAGGTTTAGGTGATGAGAACTTCTCAATAAATATTTTCTTCCAGTTTACCAGGAAGATTCCACCTCCTCTTTCACAGCTGGTCGAGGGCTTAGTGACAGTGAGTCCCTTGTAGCAGTGAACATTTAATCAAGCTGTTTCAGAAGGAGAAGGGGGAGCAGAACCTCTCGGTGAACGAGTTAAGAGTGATGTGCTCAGAACTTGGCCTTCGGGCGTGTCGGTAACTCATCCTGTGTAGGGCTGAGTGACGGACTGGAGCCAGAAGCAACAAGTCAGACAGAGCTGTGCTCAGCCACACCTGTTTTCATCCAGTTCCCTGCAGGAGTGGGATTGGGGAGGATCTGGTTTTGAAGGCGCAAGTGAATAATGAAGAGGACGTATGCCTTTCTTCTTTGGGTTTCCTTTGCAAAAATTTGATGGCAGAGATTCTCTGATGCTTCTCAGCCAAGGGTAACTCTAATCCTTAGGATTTTAAGGGGACCTGAAGTATTAGGACAAAGATGCTGTATCTTCCAAGACCATCATGGTTTTTAAAGTGTTTTTATTCTGAAATAATTTTAGATTTACACGAGAGTTGTACATTAGGCTTTCCTTCGGGGAGATAGAACCAATAGATTGTCTGACAGGAAATGTATTAGGGGACTTGCATTGCATAATCAGAGATGGAAGAGTCCCACAGCTGTAGAACCAGAGAAGCCAGTGTGTGGCCCAGGCCAAGTCTGGATGCTTGGTACTGGGATAGCCCTCGGGGGACCACTGGGGTAAACCCCACAGAACCTGGGGTGTTTAGGGATAGCAGGAGGACAGCCTGCATGGGGAGGGAGGGAGGGAGGAAGTGGAGAGAGGGAGATGCAGGGAAATCAAAGGAGGTGGGGGATATACTTCTGTTTCCCTCATTCCTCTACATTCACTTTTTTATTTTTTGGTACCGGGGATCGAACTCGGGTCCTTCCACGTGTGAGGCAGGCACCAGAACCACTGAGCTAAATCCCTGGCCCTACATTTACTATTTTGAAATCTTTTATAAGGAAGACTTGACTGTTGTTACATTTATTTACTTAGTCACTTATTTGTATCAATATGGACTCACGGAGGTTTGCTTTATTCTTTGGGTTGTCACCTAATGCAATTATTTATTTGTTTTACTCCAGCTGCTCCAGCTATGGCTCTTGGGAACTGTCTAAATTTGGCGCATGACCATTTGACATCCCCTCATCGTTCTTTTCCGCCTGCCCTTTTGAAACACTTCCTTTCTTCCTGGCATTCTAAGATGCTCCAGGATCATCCTGGATTTCCTTGCTCCAGTCTTGAGTCAGAATTTCTTTGAGGGGGACCCCTCTTACTGGAGGACGGTATAGGCAACCCCACACTGGCCATGATCTGTCTTAGGATTTTTTTGACTTTGTTGATAGTGTGAAAGCAACACACATGCAGTAGAAACTTTGAATTTTGACTTCAGGTCTTTTTCTGGCCTAGCCGTATGCAGTAGATGCTCCCTTGGGTTGCCGTTGTTTTCTGGGCATTGTGCTTTCACATCCCATCATGTTGTCAATAAGTCAATAAGTCAATAAGCTATTCAGTACTTCATTATAAAATGGGCTTCGTGGTAGGTGACTGCTCATCTGTAGCTACTGTGAGGGTTCCAAGCACACTTAAGGTAGCCGCTGAGCTTTAAGGTTGGTCAGGGTAGGTATTTTTCATACATTTTCAACTGAAGAATATTTTCCACATCGGATGAGTTTCCTGGGATGTGACTCCCGTTATAAGTTGAGTATTTCTGTATCTGTGTATATAAAACAATAAACAGGAGTCGTGTTGATACTGCAACATCACTTTTACTTGATAACCTTTTAAAGAAATGATTTTAAACATTTTTGATGAGAGCACTCACAGATTATAGATCTATTGGAATTGAATTTGTCTCTAAGCCAAAGAAAAGTTGGCCAAGGGCAGTGTGAGCAAGCAGGGGTCTGCTTTCCTCACACAGCTGTCCTTGGGTGGTGGCAGCTGCCTTGGGACAGTAGACCAGGACAGGTTAGGGCACGGGGCTGAGACCTGCTGGGCCCTCTCAGTCCTTTCTCCTTGTAGAAAGGACCGCAGCTTCCTGTGCGTAAACCTTCATCGTTCTACCAGGAGGCTGCACTGTCTCACCTGCCTTTCATAAGCCCAGACAGAATTTTCTTTCTCTGGTCTCATTTTCCCATGGAGTGGGGAACTGGATGGGTGGTCTGTATAAACCTACGCGTGCTATGGTCTCAGGTTGCTGCTCAGGAAGGGCAGGTGGTGGGAAAGATGCAGCAGCATTGCAGGGAGGCAAAGGGCAGTTGTTCAGCAGATCCCCAGGTGGATCAGAGAAGAGTGAGGCCCAGACAGGAGCTAGGAGGGCCCTGACGCTGCTCTCTCCTGTCTGTTCCGCATCTTCCATCTGTTTCTGTCCACTCCTTTGTATGAACTACAAGGAATCATTGCAAAAGAGTGTATTAGTCTGTTCTCTGTTGCTATGACAGCATATGTGACACTGGGACTTTATAAAGAAAAGAGGTTTATTTAGCTCACAGTTTTGGAGGCTGAAAGTCTGACCAGTGGAGCATTAGCTCTGATGCAGTCCCCTGGGTGCATTACATCCTGGCAGACAGCAGATGGCAGGAATGTGTGCAGAAGAGAGAGGATCGGGATCACCCTTTTGTACCAGCCATCTGACAAGACCGGCCTCAGTTCTTCAAAAAAGGACCCAATGACCTAGAGACCTCGCTCTAAGCCCCGCTTTCTAAAGGCCCAGCGACCTCTTACATGCCACATGGGCAGGGCAGGCCTCCTTGGGGACAAACTCCATTCAGACCAAAGCAAGAGGTGAGCTGGGAGCTCACACCCGAGGCTGCGAACTGCAGGTAGGGAGGAAGGTTTGCAGACAAAGATGCCAGGTAACTCACTCTTCTAAGACCCTACGGGGAGTTCCCCGGGTCCTGGATTGCATCTGTCTCAGAGTCTAGAAACAGCAGAAAGGAAGGAAATTTTGGTCCTCGCTGGCTCAGAGAATGGCCTGAGACTTGAGGGGGCCACTGGTCCCCTGGTGGGCTGCCCACGCCTTGTCCCCAGTAGAGGCCACTGTTCCTTCCAGCACCCACTCTGATCTTTGGCTTTTTACCTTTGGTGCCTGCTGTTCTGTCCACACTAGGGCAAAAAAGGTTGGTTGCTGATTAGTTTTTTCCAGGATTTCCTTTTTTCTTTTCCTTCTCTGGGTCTATAATCACTCTCATTTAAACTAGGGACTGCGGGACCAGGGATTTAGCTCAGTGGTTTCGCTGCCTGCTGCGCAAATGCAAGGACCGGAGTTCAATCCCTGGTACCAAAAAAAAAAAAAAAAAAAATTAAAGAAAATTAAAAAATTAAACTAGGGACTGTGGAAGTCTTACTCTGGTTTCTTTTCTTTTTGAAGCTTTTTGCTGTTTTACACAGCCCCTCCCTGGCCTGACAGCCTCAGGCCCTCTGTTTCACATTGGTTTGGTTGTTTGAGGTTCCCTCCGCCCCCTAACTTTTGGTCTCCTCCCAAACACCCTGCTTCTTGGGGGTTCACGCCAGCACTGTAACTGCTCTGTAGCCATTGGAGACGGGCTTGGTGTCGGGGTTCTTCTTTAAAACTTAAAACCTACATTTATTTGTGTTGAATTCTAAAGCAGTGCATGTCTGCATAAAATTGGGGAAATAAAAATAATAAAGCAGGCAATAATGGTCAGCCATAAATCCACTGCCCAGAGAACGGCGGTGTTTCGTGCATTGCTCTCACTGTCTGCTTGAGGTGTGTACATATGTATAGTTTGATTTGACATCATTGAGTTGTGTCATAGCTAATATTCGATAGCGTGTTCCTGCTTTACTTTTATTCCCCTCAAACCACTGCTGATATGCCTCTTGGCATGTCTTTACATTTTTTTGAAGTTAAGTAATGCTGTGCTTGTTTAATGACCAAACCCTCACTTTCTGCATTCTTTCATGGACTCTCCAACGTTTTTACTCCTTTTTGCCCCTCTTTCACGAGGATGATAAGCCAGAAGCTTTTACACATTCATTTCATCCCAGCGTTGCTCCAGGAGGTATGCACTGTTCCAGCCCTTAAAGTGGATGAGAGATCAAGGAAAGGAACTTGCCCTGGTCATACTGCCTGGTCAAGGACAGAACTGGGTTTGAACCCTGGTGTTGGCTCAGAATCCAGACCAACTTCCTAGTTGTTCCCTGTGAGCGCTTCGTCCCTGAGCGGGGATGTATTCCTGAATGCACCATGTGGCCTGGAATCCAGAGCAGTGCCTTCGGGCTTTGGTGGGTGAAGCTGGGTGTTAGTCTTGCCCGGGCCGCTTCTCTGGTGTGATGTTTGGAAGTGATTGCACCGCTTTGGCTCTGCAAGCCTTCCCAGCCGTCAAGTTCTGTGATTCTGTAACAGCAAAAGCAGAACAGAGGTAGCATTCGAGGACAGGGCTGGATGGCGGGAGCCTTCCTGCCTACTTGGATCTATGGGGCACCTGCATTCGGTCTGGCTGCTGTTTTTCTCCCCAGCTCAGGGTGGGCTGGGTGGCTCCCAGGAGCAGTCCCCACGAAGGCCACCGGGTTTTCTTGAATGCCAAGTTGGAGCTCTAGCGTAACAGCTGAGTCCCAGCTGCAGCTCCCTTGGTTGTTTTGAGGTCATGGGGCTTTTGTGGCTGGTCAGCAAGTGTGGGGATCGCAGGGCACGTGTCTCTCTCTGGTGCAGGCGCCTGGCCCCTCTCCTCAGATGTCTCCTGGTGTGGGGCGGTGGGTCTTTTCGCTGCAGTGTGTGCGGGTGGGCTGGCGAGGCCAGTGGTGGCCACAGTCCTTTTCCTGACGTCAGTGTGGTCCGTCTGGTACCACAGATATTTTACCAGGGTCCTTCCCCCCGCAGCCCTGCCTGGCAGAGGGAAGGGGAACCAGCAGGCACTTGTTTTTCAGAATTGAGAGTTTAACCCATGCAGTTTCCCTTCCCTTTTCACATAGACTTAAAAAAAAGAAAGAAAGAAGAAAAAGGAAAAGGAAAGGAAGAGGCTTTTGGGCTGGCTGGGTTTCAGGTGCCACCCAGAGCTGCGCCCTGTCCTCCGCTGGCTCTGCAGCCACTCTGGTCCAGGGCCCGCTGATCGTGTCCCTGTGCTCCCCCGGCAGATGGCTGGATTTTTCCTGTGTTATTACCCCGTTTGCCAGGCGTCTCTGAGGAGATGCTGACATGTTCTTTGTCCAGTTCTGTTAGAAACAAACAAGGCAACTGTACCTCTTTCAAATTATTTTTTCTATTGTTGATTTAGAAAATATCTTGTTTTAGCCAGAGACTAGCACAGCTTTTGTTCTGTCCAGAGAAATGATTTGGGGACTTTATTTCAAAGGATAAGTCCCTGAGATAATGAAAGAGGGCTATAAGGAAACTGGGATGTGTTTGGGTCAGGGATTGCTCTAAGTATAGAGGTAACGGAACACCAAATGTACACAGAGAACAAACACTCAGTCCTGTTTCCAGATCTCCTGAGGGAAGTGGCTGCCAGGGGTGCTCACGGTGATGTGTTGACAATAAATACAACATCCGAATTTGTTGAGTATTTAACATGTGCTGGATAGTGTGCTAGCTCAAACAACTCTTTCGTGTGCATCGATTGTGTTCTACACAGGATTTAGAAGCCGAGACCCAGTTTTGAGTAGAAGCAGGTTATCCAGTGGTCAGCAGGAGACCCCAGTTCTAGACAAGGGTGGAGGGCACAGCCCAGGTAGACTGCGTCCAAAATCAGAGTGAAGAACTTGAGCACTTACAGCTTTAAATTTTGAAATAGCGAAATAAATTGTTTTTAGTAAATAACATTGAAGAGAAAATTATTGTCTGTCTTCATTATGTTTCTGGCTTTAGACTGAGGGGTTTATATAATTAATGTGACCAAACTATCTGTCCTCTGAACCGGCTCACATTTCATATATCTTGGGGCCATACTTTTAAAAAAAGAGCTCTATTGGGATTTAATTTATATGCCATAAAATCCATCCATTGCAAATTTAGTGTTTTTTTGGGGTGAGTTTGTGGTGTTGTGTAACCATCTCTCTAATTCGCATTTGGAGCATTTTTTCTTATATTAGAGTGTTGCTTAGTGCCTGCTTGCTGTCGGTCTCCCCTCCCACCCCTAGCTCAGGATCCACCACAAATATTCTAAAGTGTTCACCATCCCTCATGCAAAGGTGGCTGGGGAAGAGGTTAGCATCAGCTACTCAGGAGCCAGAGCCATGTCTGGAATCACAGACTTGTGGGTGGGGAGTGATATGGTCAAAGTATGCACACGTCCACATCTGCCAAAACAAAAGCCATTAATCTGCATAACAAATAGAAAGACTGAAAAATTAAACAAACCAACTAAAAGCTTTGAAGGGCACCCTGTTACCCCTTTGGTTGCTGTCATTGGCAGATAACCGTCTGTGTGGCTGTCAGGCACTGACAACAAAAGAGAGAGTATAACTTCCTAAGCCCATGGGCTCAATTGTTGGGTAAATTATTAGAAAATGATTTCATATATGCAGCCTAATTTAACCTTCCCTATAATTTTCATCCTTGGGTGATATAAATGGCTAGCATCAGTCTTTATTTGGAGTTCTTCACATATTTAACAGGATTGCAAACCTTTGCTTCTACAAATAATCCTGTTCTAGCGACTGTTTCATGTTTAATTTCGGTTCTAGACCTACAGCCATTGTGGTCCCTTCTTGTTGGATATGCTTTACATGGTCTGCCTTTGGTGCCCAGATCCAACCTATGTGTCAGAGGTGAGCTGGCGGGTGGTTTGTTTTGTTCCTTTGATGCCCAGCAGTACAGTTTTTAACAGCTGTGCTGTGCTTTTCACACGTACTGAGCTTTTGGTTGATCAAAACCTTATATTTTTCCCTCGTGTGCATTTTGGTCAAGTCAGTTCCCTGTTATCTCTTCTTATCTAATTGTCGTCTTAACTCTAAATGCCACGATTTGCTCTTAGAATTATTCTTTAACAATAACGATGACACTAATAACTGGCCTAATTTGGGAGCTTACTGTGTTTGTCTTGTTGAGTTTTCCCCGTGATTGCCTCTGGGATCATTTTGAATCTTGTTTCTTCCCTTTTTGTGGTCTGTCTGTGAAGAAAGAAGTTTGCATGCTTGGTTCCTGTCCATCTGGGTCTCCTTTTTACCCACATGTACCTTGATTTTGGCCAGTTCGAATTGATGGCAGCTATGCAGGAGCCAGACTCCAGGGAGCAGGGTTAGAGGGACCCGGATTTCTGCCTGTGTCTACACACTTATGTCCCCCGCACCGTCCTACTGAAGGTGTGGCCATTGTGACCCATATCTACTGTTCTGTGGGTCATGTCAGAGTCTCCAGCTCATTACCCCATCTGGCTTATATTGTGATGATTAGGAAGTTCCTAGATCTATTTTGGGGAAAAAGTGACAAAGAGAAACTAGAGGAAGTAAAACAAGTGGGAATTTTTTTCATTGAAAAAAATATTTAACCTCTTTAACCCTAATATTTCATTCCCAATCTGCTCAACTCTGAAGTCAGCATGATTTATTTCCTCAGCATTAAGCCCTTTCCATGCTGGGATCTCAGACTCTCACTCATCAGAGAGTAAGAAGCCCTTTTTAGAAAATGTGGTTTATATTTTCCTGAGTGAGGAAAAGGCTGTTTGCTAGAGAACCTGAGTTGACTAGAATTTGACTTGAAGAACAGATTCAAAATAGGAGAAAAGATTTGCAAATAATGTATCAGTGTATTTGACTAAAAATTTGTATCTAAAATATAAGAATAACTACTGTAACTAAATAAAAACAACCCGTTTAGAAATGGGCAAAGGATCTGCCTCAGACAGTAATAGCTGGTCAACAAGCACATGATTAGTGATTAGGGAAATGCAAATTAAACCATGATGCGATCCTATATGATACCTACATGAGTGGCTAAAATTGAAAGGTGAAGAACAAATGCTGAGAGGAGGTGGAGGAATTGGAACCCAAACACTCTGCTGGTGGGGTGTATGAAATAGTGCTACCACTGTGGAAAACAATCTGGCACTACTTCAGTCCTACACATGGAGTTACCATGTGACCCAGAAGTCTGCTTCTAGGTATAGGACCAAGAGAAATGAAAATACATCCACACAGAAAGTGTACAGTTATTTGTTTTTCCTTGTTGAGTTGCAAGAGTTTTTAAAAAATAGAGTTTGGATGAAAGGGCCTCATTAGAGATTTGGAAATATTTCCTCCTATTGTGTGGATTGTTTTTTTCTGTTTGTTGATGATGCCCTTTCCATGGAACATAGGGAAGGGGTAATGGGAGTTGCCAGAGACCCTTGCAGTGGTCCTGGCCTCCTGCAAGCTAGTACGACGTTTGAGAGATAGGCAAGTGGGAATTAAAAGAAACACAGAGACCCAGACCTGAGAGAAACTGAGTCTTGGGCTGATCTAGGCTGCTCTGGGCAGCAAAGACAAAGGACTCCCAGGACATCCAGTGTTTATTCATTACAAGTGTGGGAAGTGGGGAACCTGGGTAGGCCTTGGACACCTGCTGATAACAAGTATCAAGCAGGCGGGACTGTAGAATGAGAGCACAAACATATCTTTGCTGAAGAGAACAGATGGTTAATTCAGAAGGGAGGAATTTAGCTGGAATGGAGTTGACCTTGGCTGGGCGTGAATTAGCTGATCGGACTACTTCCAATGTAACACAGCCGAATTATGCAGGGGCTAGAAGCTTGTGCCCCTATAGCCTGCTAATGCTGGGCAGAGGTGTCTGCTACAGTGAAAGTTTGTAAAGTCCAATTTACCTATTTCTGTTCTTGTGACATGTTTTTTTATTTTGTATGTTTTTGAAGTGCTAAAATTATTAGTTCATTTTTTTATTCTGAGCTGGTTGGTTGCTATAATATGCAAGAGGAACTATCTGTGAGTAATTAAATACTTAATGTACCTTTGTTATTGAAGAATAAGAAAGCCCACACAACTCTGAGGTTCCATGTATTGATGGTTTTCCTTCTTTATCCCCAGCCCTACCCACGCTAGTGCTTAGTGTGGTATTGTGGATAGAATAAATGCTCCAGAAAACTTGTTGACTAAATCTTGAAAGAAAATCTTATTTTTGTTAAAGACCTAAACTTTTTTTTGTTTGGACTTTGAAGATAGATCTGAATTTATTTATTTATTTATTTTTTTGGTACCAGGGATTGAACTTGGGTCCTTGCGCTTGCGAGGCAGGTGGCGGAACCACTGAGCTAAATCCTCGGCCCAGATCTGAGTTTAGATCTTAGCTCCAATTACTGTGTGGTCTTTCCTGAACCATTTAATCTCCTTGGGGCTCAGTTTCCACATCTGTAAAAAGAGATAATGTTTATCTTGGAGGATTATTACAGATTAAACCCTTTGTACATGTAGAAGTTCCACAAAGAGTGGTTATTGTTTATATCAATTAATTGATCTATAGTTTAATGTCTCCATTTGGTAAAATGGGAATAGTGGTTGTTTTCAGCCATCTCAGTAGTAAATTTAAACACTGATGACTAAGACTCAATTTGACTAAGAAATTTTCCCTGCTTCATTTGGTGAGTAAAATAGTCTATTTTGTAAAACCTCCAGGGAACCTTTCTTGGTCCCTGACCATCTTTGTTTCTGTGGAATTCATGTGGAAGGAACTTTGAGTGTATAGGCTAGCTGCACTAATACAGCAGCCAGTGGCTACTTGTGGCTATTAAAATTAATTAAAATGACAAATTCAGTTCCTCAGTGGTGCTAATCACTTTTCAAGTGCTGAACAGCTGTGTGTGGCTAGTGGCCGCCATATTGAACAGTGTGATAGAGAACGTCATTACTGCAGAAGGATCTGTCAGACAGCTGTGGAGTGAGAAGTTGGGATGATGTCATGTGACTCTCTGCAGAGCCAGTGAGATATACACTTGGCTGAGTAGCCCCTTCTGTACCTTCTTACCCAAGATTCTTGGGTGCTTTGGATCTTGGGAAACAAGGAATTGCATATCCCAAGATGGTTTTATTCTCAATTACTGTTGTTCTTTTGGGCATTCTAGCTTCCTCTCTACTGATGCTGCGCCTTTGTGGTAGGTTTGGCCATTTGGGAGATCAGGAGGGGCCCCCTTGGGACAGTTACGGTTGGGTGACATGAATGGGAGGCAAGATGCTTCCTCAAATCCCTAATGCTCTGTGAGATTTCAGTGCTAGGAAAAAAGGAAACTAGTAGTATTACAAAGAGACATTGGAGATTCTGGAGAAGTTTCCAGTTACAGAGTTAAGAAAACATTTTGGAGATTGGGGTCTGGAGTTAATTTAACAAGGACTCTACTCCAAGCCCAGTGACCCCATTAATCAGGCATTGATCACCAGTAGATTTTTCCCTGGTGACTTTGGACAAGGTCTAACTAGATTTTAATGCACCAGCATTCTTCTCTTGACTTAAAAAACAGAAGTAATTCCTTTTGTTGACAGGATTTCTCTTACATTGTCTTCCTTGTTCTTATCCTCCCTGCCTTTGAAGTCATGCTTCCTGGGATCCGTCCCTGTGTGTTTCTTGTTTTGTTTCATTTTTTTGAGACAAATTCTCACTATGTAGTCCAGGCCGGCCCAAGCTGCCCTCGAACTTGTAGCAGTCCTCCATGTGCCGCCACACCCGGCCTCATCCCTGTGGATTTATTAGTGTGTTCCCTGGGTGTGGGTCCTGAGGATAGTTTCTTTTTGACTCGGTCCATGATAGGACTCTTCAGGGGAAGGTGCACTGAATCAGGGCCGTGGTACCTCACAGGGTCAATGTCTCTCATCTGCTGTTAAGTAGGTGCTGACCTGTCCAGGCCAGGCCTGGTGAAGGAGCACAAATATTCCCAAGGTGGGAAGGAGGGATGCACTTAGACTATTTCAGCATTTCTAAAACCCAGATTTTAGTAGAACTTCCTTGGAAAAGGGAATCTGCTGTGAGTAAGTTTTCAGACAATGGGTTAAGTACAACTAAACAGGTTTCTTTCCTGGAAGGGGCACAAGGCCTTTAATATGTTGGTGGATGCCTTGTCTTTTCTAGTGGGGAGTATAATGTGTTTCCAGTCTTCCTCGACCAGCACACCTTGTGTGGCAGAGCATCTTGGGGACCAGTGGCCTGTGGGACACCCATTTAGGAATTGCTGGACTGAAGCGTGGAGTCTGAGAAACAGGAAAACACCCACATGGGGCAGTTTGAATGAAGCGATTTTATAAATACTTCTGCTTTTCGTTTCTCAGTTTTTGTTGCTCAGTGTGATTATTTTTAACCCAAGCAGTAGTCATTTGAGGCTCTCATAGACTCTTAGGCTCTTATCAGATAAACGAACCCCAAACCTTGAAGGATTAGAAACATCATCTACTTGAAGGTAAAAAATTGCTGTTGGATTTTTTTTTTAAAGAAACCTGTTAGTGAAGTTGCTAATTCAGTTCTTTCTGGCATGCATTTAGGGCCTGCTAAATATGTATTTCTGCTTCAAGGGAAAATCACATTCTAGAAAATAAACAATTTATAGGCAAATCTTTTATGTTGAGAAGTCATTAATGGCTTTTAGAAGGCATTTAGATCTCAGAAGGAAAATGTTATGTCAAGAGGACAGATTACGTGTGTGTCTTGTTCCTATTAATACTTTTCTTGGCAGATTAACTAAGTGAACTTCTATTTAACTTGGGTCTAATAGAGTGCTAGCCAGAGCAGTGCTAGATTATAACAATAACAATTTCTTAAGTAGTCTCTATATGCCAGGCACTATTTTAAGTATTATACATGTTTTAGCCATTTAATCCTTATAAAAATCGACTGGAACAGTTTTTAGTTTTGCTCCCACTTTATAAATGTAATGCTACAGTGGACATCTTATAATGGTGAGGACTGGAACCCATTAGTGGGTTGGTGTTCATAACAGTGAATAACAAAGCAGGTTTTGTAGTACACTTCTCTAATTTTGAGAGAGTGCTATTAATTTTCATAAAATCCTCGGTAGTATACTATATAATGATTTTGCAGTTAATTTGTTCTCCTTTCGCTTTCTATCATTGCTTTTTTTAAACTTCTAATTTGCAATTTTTACACCTCAGTAGAGCCTGTGAAGATGGGCTTTATTTATGTATTTATTCAACAAACCCTTCTTGGGGTCAGTTTCTGTATTTAATAGTAGGGATGCAAAGACATTGGAGCCATGGTACCCTGTTGTCATAGAGATGTCACCAGGCGGGGAGGAGGACCCGTCCTCCAGGGGTCCTCTCGTGAGCTGTGACAGGGAAAGTGTCTTCTTGCACAGAGAAGACTGTGGGTGGCAGTGGGAGAAGCCACACCCATCAGATGACTTTGGTGCTTTCCAGCCCTGACTTAATGTTGCCACCCAGGGCACTCAGCTGTCGGTTGTAGCACAAAGCTGCTCTTGAGTGTGGGCTTCTTGCTGCCCTCCCCTTCTCGATGGAGGGGCTGTTGGAGAGAGACAATGCTGTGACAGGAGTGCCACAGGCCCCTTTGATGAGAAGGGGTGGCGACACTCATGGCCATGAGGGATGCCTCTGAGGACTTGGGTTAGTCTTGTGCATGGTGAGCAGTGGGCCAGGGCCCTGAAGGCCCGTTTGCCCCTAGCCGCATGGCCCTTCTTCCCTCTCCTCCTCCTCATTTTCTCTTCCTCCTTGGCCCTTTGCATTCAGCTATATTCCCCGTACTTTTTATTTTGAGTCAGGTTCTCAGTAAGTTGCTAAATTGCTCAGTCTGGGCTCAACCTTGGCAATTGTCTTTCCTGCCTCAGCCTCTCATAGTGCTCAGATTACACAGGTGTGTGCTACCATGCCTGTCTAGCGTTTTGTTTTTGAAAACTCTGTTGGGTGCTCTGTATGCACTGGGTAATGTTCCAGGCACTTTTCTGGTCCTTGGCTCAGTGTAGTCTTGCAACAGCCCCATGAGGTGTGCATGTCTATCTGCTTGGCAGACAGAAGAATATGATGTTCGTAGAGGCTGGTGAGCTGCCCGAACCAGGACTCAGATGGGGAAGTCAGTTTTGGAGGGCAGTGGTTTGGCTCTGTCTTGTGTAGAAATCCAGTTACACCATCCTGAGAGGATGGAGATGTTAAAAAGCAAATGTCTGGGTATGCTGATTGAACAAAGAAACAAAACTGTTATCTTTATTGTTGGAGCTATGAAGTGATTATTTGTCTTTGGACATGACCAAGAGATCCTTTGTTTTTTGAGACAGAGTCTCGCTATATAGTTCAGACTGGCTTTGAACTCACTATGTAGTACAGGCTGGCCTTGAACTCACAGCAATTCTCCTTCTTCAGCCTCTTGAGTGGAGTGCTAGGATTATAGCCTGACTCATTACCAAAAGATCTTGAGTCATCTTTGGCTTCTGTGACTCTGGCCTGGGTGAAAGGGCAGTGGGTATAAATGGCCAAGGGACTTAAGGAATTAACCTACATGGTTTCACCACTGTGGCAGGACCCTCAGTGTGAATAAAACATGGTACAGTGATGGGGCCACATCAGAGGGGCCTGAAACAACCCAAGATGAAAACAACCACCGGTTCTGTTCTGCCTCTGCCCTCTCCCCAAATTCACAGAACCACTGCCTTCCTAGCTGTGATGGCCCAGCAGAAGTCTCCAGATTTCTGTCTGTTTTGTATATCTGTATCCTCAGTGTGTGGCACATGAAATGGACTCAGTGTGTGTTGGATGAATGAATCTGTGAATGCACAGATATTGTACGGCTTGATGTTATGGGTTTCTAAGTCGCAGCATGGATGTTTATATCCTGCATCAGCTGCAAGGATGGAAAGACCACAGACTCTCAGCTTTTTCAGAAGAAAGTTTTCAGAGCTAACACATTATTATTCTGATGGAAGACCTTCTTTTTAAGGCACCAAAATATTGATGAGAATTTATATTTGTCCTAGATCTTAGAAATGGTAAACAGTTAATAAGAAATGAGTTATCTGATTAGATTGTGAGATTGAATAGTTTGAAGAATTTATTATTCTAGCCATAGATCTTTATAGAGCTTCTTGATGTTTCTCATAGTGTCTTTAGATCATTGTATGATTATAATCAAACCTAACATTTATCATATCAGGCTTTACATGTGTTCCGGGAACTGTTCTAAGTGTTTTGAATGTATTATATTAACGTTTACTGCCACAACAATCCATGAAGCAGATAGTGTTCCCATTCCCATTTTATAAATAAAGCCAGGTACTGAGAGATAGTAATTGATAGAGCCAAGTTCAGACCAGATTCTGTTTCTTAACTATTGTACTCTGGTGCCTTTGACAGCCATAGTACTCTGAGAAATCTTGATACATGAGCTTTTATTTCTTCGTGGGAAATAAAAGAAAAATCTTTTTCCACCACTTTGCTTTTCTCAGTCTATTTTCTCTGTCTGAGATGCTCCCCTTTGTGTTCAGGCTGTTCTGGAAAAGCCTAGTCATTTAAAAAAATCTCCAGTACCACCAGGACAAAGCTGGTATGATTGGAGTTGATTTCAGTCTTTGTTTTGTTTTTCCACAATGACATATTTCTTGCAGTTTATTTAAAAATTAGTCTTTCAAACTAAAAAAAAAAAAAAAGCTTACACCACCGCATTAATTTCAATGGTTTATCCACTCTGCCCCTTAATGTCTCTGTCCCTCTTTCTTTGATTGTAATTGTCAGATTACAGCTTTATTTCATGCCCATTAACATAGATCTATTGTTTTATGCATTTGCCTTTAAATCATTTGGTGAAAAAAAAAGAGGAGTTACAAGTTCTGTGTAGTTCCCTGTACCAGTGTTCTTTATTTCTTCCTGTGGCTTGGAGTGTCCTTTCGGTTCAGCCTGGAAGGCTCCCTTTACCGTTTCTCATAGGGCAGTCCTGCTAATAATGGATTCCTGCAGCTTTTGCTTAAATGGCAATGCCTTGATTTCTCTTTTGCTTTTGAAGGATAGTTTTTCCAGATGCAGAATTCTTGGTTGGCGGGTTTTTTCTTTCAGGACTGTAAATAATATCCTGCTGTCTTCTGGCCTGCATTGTTTCTCATGAGAAACCAGCTGATGACCTGATTGAGGATCCCTTGTACGTGAAGAGTTACTACTCCCTTGCTGCTGTCAAATTTTTCTTATTTTCTTTAGATGTTGACAGTTTAACTACAATGTGTTTCCAAGTGGATCTCTTTGAGATTATCCTGCTTGGAGTTTTTTATTTTCTTACATATGCCATATTTACATCTTTTATCATATTTGGGAAGTTTTGGGCATTAATTTCTCCAAATATTCTTTCTACCCATTTCTCTCTGTCTTCTCCTTTTGGGTTCCCACAATGCATATGTTGCTTTGCTTGCTAGTGAGCCACGGGTCCTTTAGGCTTCATTTATTTTTCTTCATTCTTTTTTTCTTTCTGCTTCTTAGATTGGATCATTTTAGTTGTCTGATCTCCAAATTTGCTGATTCTGTCTTCTGTGTGTTTAAATCTGCTGTCGAAC
Source organism: Heterocephalus glaber (assembly GCF_053883595.1). NCBI lineage: Eukaryota > Metazoa > Chordata > Mammalia > Rodentia > Bathyergidae > Heterocephalus > Heterocephalus glaber. Next base: position 13,376,529 of record NW_028258357.1, on the reverse strand, counting down.
CCTTCTAGGGAATTTTTCATTTTAGTGAATGTACTTTTCAGCTCCAGAAATTCTGTTTCCTGTTATAATTTCTATCTGTTGTTATTCCTATTTTGTTTATACATTGTTTCCCTAATTTCCTTTAGTTCTTTTTCTGTGGTTTCCTTTAGCTCTTTTTTAGCTCTAATTTCCTTTCGCTCTTTGAGCATATAGTAGCTCCCCTTATCTGTTCCCAGACCCCCAGTGGCTGCCTGAAACCATAGGCAACATACTAAACTTTATAGTTCTCTGCCTTTCCCTCTCAGCTAAGTTGTTATTGCATATTGTGGGAGTAAATTATTTTTTTGGAATGTATAGAAGTTTATTTCTTCATAACTGTAAGAGCTACTTTTATTTCTTTCGTTTTTACACTTTTTTATCAGTGCATATTTGTCATTCATATTGATCATATTCATCATAGGGAATTTGTACCTGTACATAATATATCTTATTCTTTTTTCCCATTCCCCTCCCTTCCCTTTGACTCTTCTTCTCCTCCCCATTTACAGATGCTTTGTTTCTAATTTTTTCTTTCTATACTTATTTTCTTTTTCCTTTCCTTCTTTTTCTCCTACCCTCTCCTATGTTCCCTTTCCCATTTGAACATATTCTTCCACTTCCCAATGTCTATTCTCCATTGTACTCCTTATTTACCTTTTGTGTTTCTCAGACAACGGAAAGAATGTAATATTTAATTTTTTTTTTTTTTTTTTGGTACTGGGGATTGAACTCGGGACCTTGTGTGTGTGAGGCAGGTGGCAGAACCACTGAGCTAAATCCCCAGCCCAACAATGTAATATTTAAACATGTGTGTCCAGTTTCTTTCATTTAAGATTATGGTCTCAAGGTCCATCCATTTTCCTATAAATGACTCAAGTTTATCCTT